>NC_063282.1:7615277-7930000 GCF_910591885.1 Bombus terrestris | reverse complement strand
AGCACTATCGACTGATTTAACTCGCACACGATGGTCGTGAGCTCTAGCACTGTTATATCCAGCACTGATCCCACTTCTGATTCGGGTTTTCGGTAGAAATTTTAGGTTATAATTAATAAGTATAACAAAAGTTAATGACAATGTTCCTGGGCTCAATAACGAATCCACGGTTAACGGAAAAACTCTTTGTAGGTTAGAATATATTTGGTAGCACGCGGACACGTTAACTCAGACGCAGATTTACTTTCAGACTGACTGCCAAGACGATGACAGTAAACTCTCCAAGGTGATTGCAAAATAAAAGACAGATACAGTCACATTTGTCAATTACATATTGATCGGGAATATCAACAAATTTCCAAGCGCCGTAACTAGGCAGTCCCGCTTAAACCAACATTGCTCCTGATCGAGACTTGATTGTTTATACAGCGTGTCCCTCAACTTCGGTACTTCCTCTGTAAGACATTTCGTTCATCACGTGACCGTGGCTACGTTCAGCGACCAGTTATGTCACCTCGAGCCCAAGTTTTGGGGATCTTCCTAAAGAAAGGCCTGATATCCCTACATCTCCGATACGGCCATCCTGACTGTTACCCGTCCGCGGGTGCATCTAAAATATTCGGTTTTCTTAACATTAGACTCAATTTTGACATCTTTTACAATTTAACAAAGCATTCTAATAAACCAAGGGTCCACCACAACAACAAAGATTCTTATTAAATGTTCGTTAACAAAACCCAAACAACAACCTGTCATATTACGATGTTTTTCCAAAACGTTAGTTGCATCCTCTGATCCTCCAATCATTGGACTACTCAGCCTCTCACCAGAACATATCATAGTACTACACTTATATGTGGATACACCAAATTACAACACAACACCACCCTAGGCGTATGTGGAAACACTGAATCTCATCACATTACCACTCTGGGCGAATGTGGAAACACTATGCTAGATGTTATAGTCATAATACATTATTTATCTGAAATACTATGCTAGATGTTATAGTCATAGTACATTGCACCTGAGGAACCACTATTCTAGATGTTATGGTCATAGTGTTAACGTTCCTCCACAATCGCTGTACCTCAACCGTCACTGTCGTTGCCATTATCATCACTACACACATCCAACTCAGCAGGAATGCAACCATCTGGCATTTTCCTCAACTTGTCATGGCTATAATTGTACGACCGTTTACCTTCCATTGTTTTTAAAATATATCTGTCTCCTTCCAAAATCTCTGCCATTACAGATGGACCCCTGTACTTAGGATCTAATTTTGTTTGATTTCTCTCCTCACTTTTGCGTAATACAAAATCTCCAAGATTAAATCCAACTACTTTAGCCTTAGTTCTGTCAAACCTTTATCATATTTAGCGTTTGACTCTATGTTTTGAATAGCCTGCTGTGTTATATTGGAGATATCTACTTCCCTTTCTACAAAGTCGTCGGGAAGCAACAAACCATAGGGCCTTGCTGTTTTCCCGATTAATAATTCCAAAGGACTTGCTCGTACGGTGATGTTAGAATCAATTAATCGTATTTCTAATTGGCATGTATTTATGCGATTACATAGGAAACCCCTAATGAATGAATCTTTGAATTTGTCAAGAAGAGAGATTCATCGACTTTTATCATTACTATATTCATCAGTGTCAATTTCATTAACATCAATCTCGTTTTCAGCGGTTTTATTACAGTTATTAATTATTTTTGTTTTACACATAGCGAGGCTATTTTATATAATGTTACATCAAACCCCTTAATTAAAATTTCACGACTAATCGCGATATCATATTTTAAATAACTATCTGCATAGACATGAAAAATTATCTTTTATGTAAAATCATTAAAAACACAATGGACAAAATGGGAGGTGTACGTTTATTAGAGGTATTTCCTATTTCTCGCATTACTACTATGTCAGTCGTTCTTTGCCAGAAAATCTCGAGGCTACGTTTTCTTTAATTAGTCTATACTCTGCTCCAGAATCGGAGTAAAATGGAAACGATTTATCCAGATATCTTGATCTACCCGTTGACGCTTCCACTAGGTAGAAGTCGACTCGCTGCTCGTTATTGAAATTATAGTTTCTTTTCAGGGCACTGCTTTGTAAAGGATTTCCCTTCATAATCTGATTAACAGCTGCGCACCATGCAGCGAGATCAGAGCACGCCACTTTAGGGGTTGAAACGTGGCAACGAAAAATTGCTAGATTCCACACTCGATTTTAGCACTATCGACTGATTTAACTCGCACACGATGGTCGTGAGCTCTAGCATTGTTATATCCGGCACTGATGCCACTTCTGATGTCGGGTTTTCGTTAGAAATTTTAAGCTCGTAATAATTAATAAGTATAACAAAAGCTATTAACGATGTTCCTGGGCTCAATAACGAATCCACGGTCAACGGGTAAACTCTTTGTACAATGGAATACATTTTGTAGCACGCAGACACGTTAACTCAGACGCTGGGATTACTTTCAGACTGACTGACTGACAAGACGATAATAGTTAACTCTCCAAGGTAATTGCAAAATAAAAGACAGATACAGTCACATTTGTCAATTACATATTGATCGGGAATATCAACAAATTCCCAAGCGCCGTAACTAGGCAGTCCCGCTTAAACCAACATTGCTCCTGATCGAGACTTGATTGTTTAATACAGCGTGTTCCTCAACATCCGTACTTTCTCTGTTGGACATATCATTCTTCCCGTGACCGTGGCTACGTTCGGCGACCAGTTATGTCACCTCGAGCGCAAGTATTGGGGATCTTTCTAAAGAATGGCCCGATGTCCCTACATCTCCGACATATATGTATATAAATATATAATATATGTATATAAATATATAAATATAAATATATAAATATATATATTTATACATATATATTTATACATATATTTGTTCAAATAATGCTTAGAAAAAAATTGAGTTTGAAGAAGTGTTTGCAAGTTATAATCTGTTGAGGTTATTCGGTATATAAAGAGAGAAAAACGCGTGGATAAAGTGTAAGGTACAAAATATATTTGATTTAATAGTGAAATACAGAAATACAATTTGAGCTGGCCAGATCCGCACGCTAGCAGAGTTAGCTTATAATTGAAAACATCGAGGGCAACGTCGGCTGTCTACTGTTTATGGTCTGCCTCCCTGTTATTCTTTTGTCTATATGCTGTGGATAGCTTCAGTGCTTGAGAAAGCTAAAAAGACCAGATGTGGAATTTTCTTAGAAGTGGTGACCACTTCAACATAATCGATAGGAATTATCCTACACATGTCAGAATTTATATAATTAATTGTATATTAGAAGAAAGTCTAGATAGAAATTTTTTATAGGGCTGTTCACCCTCACATGGTCAAAGGTCTCTTATATAATGCTTACGAATTTTGAATTTGAAGATTCGTAAGTTTTAGTCGGCAGAAGATTATTCTACACGCGTTAGAAACAATATATAATATAATTATATAATTCACTGTATGATTTAGAAAATGTAGATAATTTTTTCATAGGTAGTTTCTTTTACAGAAACATAAGTTGAGCTAATTTTTAATTCACTTAAATGGAATAATTATCTGAATTTTTCACTCAATTTAGCGTGTAAAATAACAACCTCTTGCTGATTGTTTATTTCTATCTAGTCGGTATCGAATCATTCATACCAATAACGATTTCGTAACAACTTAGCAATTAAATGAATAAAATTTATTCAATATTTTCAAATTACTTTTACATATAAAATACTCTTTTATATTATTGATGTTGTGAAAGAAGAAATGAGTAAATATTGTGAATGTGTCAATGCTAAAATAACTCAATAACTCTGGCTTCAACTTTCACCAATACACGAATAGTAATTTAATGATTTTTCTTTTATTTAATATATATTTCTAATTTCTAATGATATCAAAGATATATATATATATATATATATTTGTATGTTTCCAAAAATTGTTACTAAACTAATTTACACAAGTTAATAGTAGGTTAAATGATAACCGACGAGTAGTCTATTATTTTATTATTATACATATAGCGTACTTTATTTATTAAGGAACAAAACTATCTGAAAATATAACCTATAGAACCTCGACAAATTTATATAATAACGTTAATTTCTATAACATTACATTTATCAATTAGATAAAGTAATCATTCTATTTATTTGTATCTTCTTATCAACTTGTTCGACTACAATCTCTATTTACCAAAGAATTTTACGAAGAATATGTTCTACACATATATGATATATATGTCGGAGATGTAGACAATTCGACATATAACATAAGAATATGTTCTACACATATGAATTCTAATCTAATATATTCCTATTTTACAGAATTCCATATTTGAGAATGTTCTATAGACAATATCTATGGATAAACTATATTATTACTTCATTTAAATGTATCATAACTATTGTAAGTCATTGTAAAAAGAAGTGATCTAAAATGATACATGAGTGATAATTGAATAATATGTGAATTTCCTCGACAAGTGAACATATATATTGTTTCAATGAATCGTACTATAGATTAATTACTTAAGTGATTAATGTAATAGTTGATATTCATAAGAAACAGATCTTAATGACTAGATAAGTTAGATATTGCCAAATTTCGGAAAAATTAAAGTTCTTATATATGATTATCATATTCTACATTGCCTAATAAAATAAACGCAAAGATAAGTATTTTAGATTAATTCCTTTGAAATTAAAGATTCGTATGGAAAGTTCTCTTTTTCCTTTTCACTCCTTAGGATCATTTCATTGCTTTTCTGCTTGTATCATCGCTTACATGAAACCTTGTAGTAATATGCGTATTAAATAAATTTAAATAAACTAAATTACAAATTAAACCAAGGTATCGTGTCCTTAAGAACGAATTGTCGGCGTAATTTATTACTTTTACTCTCTATAAGACCGTTATAAAGCCTGTCTAGAATTACAAAATCCAACTATGGGGAACAGCGAGTAATTCCAACATTGAAATACTCCAACGCTTTCAGTAAAAAACGCTAAGATCCCTAATAAATGCGGCCTGGTATGTTACCAACGAAACAATCCATTAGTCACCCAACTACTTAACACGACGGACCAGATCCGCAGACTAAAAAGAAAATACCCTTTAGATTAAATCTTTAGATCCAACTAGAATCAACAATGTAAACTATTATAAACCATGTCATTGTATCACGCCAAATGATGTTACTGAAAATTCTCAACGAGAATTGATTGTAAATATTCTAATAAATAAAACGAAAAATGTATTACTTTTATGATTTAAGAAAAAACTATTATAATACAAAAATTACATTAATTATATACACATACCATATAGATCCTATAGTACTTTATTTTTAAAAAAGTAGCGGTTACAAGGTACATTTTAAAAAATAATGTTTTAACGACGTTCCTCTACATTTTTTCAGCTTCGTATATCTTATTCTGTAAACCTCATTATGTATATTTACTGTTTTTTAAAAATATATAATTAGTAAGTGTCTTACAAAAGACTATAATTTTATCGATTTTAAAAATGTCCAATTCCGATTCAATAGCTAGTAATAAAAAAAATATTTCTCGGTTTAGTATTGCAGCTCAGTGGATTAAATTAAATTAACTGTGCAATTATGAAATTTATTAGGATTAGAACGGTTATAAGAATGTTTGTAGGAAGTATAATAAAAATGCTTTTAAAAATCTTTTTAACAGGCAATGTTCCGAGTTCGTAATTGCAAGGATGCAAGATCGAATACTGCATTGCCAGCTGCAACGAGAAGACGAGATACCTGTACTCGTAAAATCATAAAATTCTATATACCGTGGAGGATGGAGGGTAAAAAAATTCGCCACGCTGATCTAGCGTCATAAATATAAAACAAGCCGTTTTGTTGGTAGCCCATAAAAAGATCATTGAAAAAATTCGAGAAAAAAGCTATCAGTCGAGCCGAAATATAGAGGTTCGTTCAGAAAATATAAAATATTTCAGCGTTATATTATCTATCCGCCCCAAAAAACTTATGGTCCTAAAGCGTTTAACCATTTTCGACGGTCAAATAATGAGAGGTATAACTATTAACGCGTTAAATTTTCTCACCTAACTTCTCCCTTCGTAAGAACGATAATTTTTTTACTTTCAAAATATTTGTTTTGTTTTTTGCTCGAGAATCATTTTATAAATTATGACATCATACGGTACATATAATATGAAGCAAATTCATTAAAATAATACAATATAACAAGTACGTCACATTGAATATTTCATAGATTTTTGTGTCACTATGTACGTTTTGGATCAATGCAAAAAAAATAGATTTATGTCACCTAATATTAATTCATATTCTATATCTTACATAGTAAAATGCATCATTTATTACGCAAAATATCGAATAAAAATGAAAATCAAATAATTTATATCAAATATTATTTTGTTCAAATAAAATTCAATTTAAATTCCCCATAAGTGTATAAATAAATATTCGCAGTCTATATATCATTCAATCTCATAATTTTCAGAAACGATATCTAAAAAAAAAGGAAGATTGATAAGTAGAAATCAACCCCTAGCGTAGGATCGATTATTTTCTGCCTCTCTCAGGATCCAAGCGAGGAAGAGAGAGGGAAAGAGAGTTCATCAAATATTAATATCCAATTTATACCTTCGATACAAGGATCATCCCCTAATGTACAAGCTCGTCCCTTCGAAATTACGTCGGGAACCCTCGATTCAGTAGGTCGTCACTCCCTAACTTAGATAGTGGCCATCTCTTCAAGGAATCACGGTCAATGGCGAAATTGTATTATCTTATCTGACGACCCATTAGGTGACATTTAGACGACTGTTTCTTAACAATCTATTTGCAGTATTGTCGAGGGAAAGATTGCGAATAGTATTCTTGCGTCAAGATAATGAACATACGATTGCTGTGAGATTCACATAGCGATAATAACACGTTATTTATGAGGATGTACGTTTATTTAGCTTCTGGATATTTAATATAATTTATACAAAAGTATTTTATATATATATACATATAAAGGATATTAAAAACATTAATCGTAACACCTCGTTGGAACTGTTGGATTATAGATGATTTGCAAGAGTTTGGGTTAAATCGTTTTATTTTAGTTGGGACTTTGTATTTTACGTGAAAAAATTTATTGATAAAATAGGTTTCTATAAATTTTATAATTTTTAGAGTTCTTCCCAATTTAATTGGTAGTAAGTGAATTACAAATTTTCCTACTTTTCCCCATTTTCTAATTATTTTCATCTTTTTTCTCATTTTCCAAGCCTATATCTTGTCAATTTTTTCAATTTTTTCAATCTTATTAAAGAACGGTCATACTTTCAGAGAATAAATCTTCCCGAGTTATAGTTTCCTACAGATTTAAAAGATCATCAAACGTAAATGTTGAAGAAAAAATCTACACTTTTTCCGTATTGTAAGTGGGTTGGATGGGTCTTGTTTCGACCGCAGAATGCGCGTCACAGACCAGATCTTTTCTGTTCCGTGGAAAGAAAAGAAAAAGGCGAGATTTCTGAAGCGATTTTAAACCGTGATCGAGTTTATCTTGTCGGCGTAAAGAAATGTTGACAGCTTCTGGTCACGTCTCCATAGACCACCCATGGATCCGATCTACGAAGTTACATGTCGGCACGAACTATAACCGAAACATGGAAACCCCTCAGCTAAACGTATCCCTTGCAAATCGAATCTCGAATTTTACACCACCTAGACACAGTCGAACATACCAAAAAATGTCGAACAAAGTTTGGATGAAATGTTGTACTGAGATCTGCTTAACAAGCAGAGCGTGTTGGCAAAATATGTCCATGAGAAATCGAATTTTTCTGGGAACAAGATCAGAGATGCTTTTGTTAACAAGCCAAGGAAACTAAATATTGCTTTATTTCTGGGTTCATTTAAAGATTAATAAAAGTTTATAAATATAAGATGAAATAACGAATATGAAATAAGATAATAAATAACGAACAATGACTGACCTAAATAAATCTAACCGCAACCTAACCTCAACCTAACCTTCGGCTGAATATTTATGACATTCTTTCTTTTGTAGATTCCATGAAATTCGCAACATCTCTTACGCTTTTACTGTTACGAACGAGCGTTATGGATTCCAAACTTTAAAACTCGTTCGACTTGGGCGGAGAGTTTTCAGAAATTCATGGGGAGGTGCCGTGACGAAGGGACATTAGGCACAATATTTAGGTGAAGGCGAACCTGTGGCTAATTGAAAAGTCAAAACTGCTGGAAGAAGTTCCCGGTTAATCGTGAAAGCGTGGAGACATAACGTTCTACAGGACGTCCCGTGGAGTTTTGAACAAAAAGGGGAAGCGTTTGCGCTTCCTACTGTGATCGAACCATGACTAGTAGCTTAGCTTTTCCAGATCTATTTGTAAGATTTAGCACCAAAATTTATGAAATACTTCGTCTCCTAAATAAATACAAATTGGCATTTGTCACTTTAATTTATGAGGAGTTCGAATTTTAATATTTCGCTGTAAACATTTTCTCAATTTTATAAAATAAAAGCTATATATAAAAATACAAAATCCATGCTATGTACCAAAGAAAAAGCATAAAAATTGGCAGAGTGGTCTAAATGAAGATTCAATACCCATATAGAAGTCTGTTAGGCAACAGGAGCCATTTATAGCTGGTTATAGCCATAAATGGTACAAACCGAGCGATTTAGCTGCACCGTCGGCTTTTTCTGCAACGAACGAAGAAAAAATGGGCCGCTTTTACGAGGACCATGGAGCATCCAGTTAGCGTTCATTCGAAGAAGTTAACCCTTTCCGTCGTGAATTTTTTTTCACGTAGCCCAGTCACGGAAGCTTCAACTCTGTAAGGCTCAGTTTTTGCTCTGGTTTTTGTACCGTTTTTTGTCTAACAGTATCTTGACCTAGAAAAAATAGGTAGCATTGCTGCTGGTCGCGAGAATTTTGAAGAACGAAGCAACTTATTCTACCGTTCACACCGTTTTCGCAAGATTAGAAAAATACTCGCTCATTTTCACGATGTGTTTCGTTCGGGTTAAGCTTTCTCCTTGCAAAAAATTCGCTTCTTGTGAAAATGGTCTAGTTTTTGCGACTGTCGTTTCCAGTAAATATTGTAGCAAACAATTATAGAGAGGGAGAAACATGAGTTACTATGGTTTAGCGGAAAAATTCGTAAAAATGTGAAATATTTTACAAAAACGGAGGACTCTTTAGAAACGTTTCTATATAATCCATGTTAAGAAAAGGATTGTATTTTAGTATGTTCAAATATTCTGAATAATTCGTATAAGAATCGAATTCGGAGAAACTGATGAATAATGACAATTAAAAGGACTTTAGCAATTTTTGCAACTAATTTCGTAGAAAATTTCGCCGATTCTTATTGTTCGATTTTACGTTTACAAAATCTACAACGAATGGGAAAACCTTTCAATTATTTTATTATCGATGAATTGCAGGTAATAATTAGTAATGTACATTTAATTAGTATATTTTACTGACGGGAAATTTGCGAAAAATTCACGAAGAATTCAAATATTTTGTATTAGATATTACGTGTGATGTAAAACACATGTTTCTCCGATATCAGAAAATGGATCAAGCTGTTTCCAAAATTCAACGAGTTCTCGATCGTATCATCGCTATGAAAATTACGGAATCTGTATCGAATTGGTAGAAAGCGACAAATAATGATAGGACCCGATTCCCCCAATCAATTTCACGCGGAAGATCTGGATTCTAATCGGCAGTTCGATATCTCACAGCATAATATTTCCCTCATAAACGGCAAGCATATCGAATCCTAATGTTTGGCGGGTGCCAATAAATAACTACGCCATATTAGTTTCGAGCTGATCTTCGATACGAACCGTGACCAATCTTTTCAAGTTCCTCTCTGCCGATTCGGTTACGACTTTTCGATCAACTTTTGTCGATCGATTATCGACGCTGGTACACACGACTGTGGGAATTAATTCGAGAAACTAATTCATGTACACTTGGTGTACTGTGGGAAACTGAAGTTATCTCTTGAATTTATTCATGATTGCTAGAAAAGGGGGATAGTTCAAAATAAGAAAATACTGTGCCCAAATTCAATTATCCTATTGTAAATATTTACAATAAGTGGAGACAATAATGGGAAATGTCTACGATAACTGAAACTTTTGCACACTATCTTTGGAAAACGGATTGTTTATGAAATCAGCTAAGCCGTCAATTTGCTGGGTCTCGTAGAGATAGATATAGTACAAACAGATTTCAAAAATTAGAAAGCCTAGGAAAAGATAATTTTGTTAATAAATTCTTTAGATGAAATGATTAATTTACGATGCAAAACGGTTAAAATTAATGCTATGGTTTTTGAGATATTTCATTTCGAAGTTCAAAATCCGTCAAATTCGCGGGTCCCGTAAACCTAGTGTTAATATAACTGTTAAAAAATTTTACAAAATGTCCAAATTGGACAAATTGTGAATTCAAATAATAAACAAAAAAAAAAAATAATAAGTGATGTAAAACCGAATGTTCGTCCAAAGCCGAAAGGCACGGACTAAGAAATAATAAATAAAAAATAAATAATATATTTTCATCTCCTTTTCAAATTATATTAGACTGCGAATAAATTTTTCTGATACAAGTTTTCAACCAAGTTAAAACAGGCAAATGTTATAATTTAGAGAATTCACTGAAAAAACGATTCAAGCATTTCTTATAAATATCATCAGTATTTTTACACAAGGATTATTTCTCTTTTAAGTAAATTTGAACTTCTGTATTAATTAATTAAGTATGTTTTATATATAATATTTAATATAAATTAAATCTTCTTAAATATAATAAATTTACTTGTACAATAAATTTCTGAGTCTTTATTGCTACATATTTATAATAACAATATCTACATGCTACATGTACCGCTTTTTTTTCAGATTTTCAATTACTTCGTATTCGAAATGCAACACTTTCAAGAAGAAATCTTGAAGGACAAATCTTACTTTCAAGAAAATTTATGAAAAAGAATCATACAAAGGGGGTCATTAAATCATACATCACAAAACAATGAAATTGTACTAAAATATTGAAAATGGCTGCTGAATGAGAAGAGATGAGGTACCAATATAAACACATAAAGGGGAAGGATGGAGTTAAGGGTACAACTGTGATTTTTCCTCCCTTGTTTTCACTTATCTCTTATGAGCGAATATTACGGTGTTACTATTCTCAGGGAATCAGGGAAGTTATAATATAAGAAGAAGAGAATGAAAAAAGCGGAAAAGGTACTATAGATAATAAACAAAAATAAAATTATCGAAAGCTTTACTACGGCAAAGACTTTTCGTTATTCTACCATCATCGGCATCCATCATCCATCCTTAGTCAACTGCAAAGGTAGTTCTACCAAAATCTGCCCTTCCGAAGTCCATTGTCGTACACAGGGATTTTTTCGAATTCTTCGACGAAAATATTTATTTCCAAAAGTAATGTTTTACGCCGATTCACTCTAAACAAGTGAAAAAAATTAATTCGAAAGATTAAAAAAAGAATTAAGTATGATAATGATAATTTTCAGATTGATTTTGCATTGAGAACGAAGACGATGAAAGATAAGAATTCATCAATAGCCTGCTAAAAACTTTGTTGGAAATGCAGTAAAAATGAAAGAGCAAAAATGGTTGAAAGTCTTAGAAAATTTTGGAAAATCGAAAAAAGAAAAAATAAGTGAATACGCTAATGAAGACCGATTAGGTGATATAAAATTAAGAAGAACTGATTACAGTTATGTCTGTATACAACAACAAAGATAAGTTCATAAAGGCATAAACTCCTCATACAGATAACATTCTTTCAAAACATTTACGACCTCGATTGTACCTTTAGCTTGCAACTTCTGTGACCTCACGTGGAGGAACTACATTTTCTCTTAATTTCTGGTCAGAATCCGCAAAAACGTAAGGTCAAACAGGGTCTACCATCCTGGTCAGTGTGGTAGACCAAGCCGTCGAATTTTGTTTACTTTCCACCCATTTGAATCAATTTCTATCACATAATATGTCCACTCCATATTTTTTCAAGTAATAAAAATTCAAAGTAATATTTCTAAATTTTACGAATAAGAAATTCATTGACAGAAGAAATTGATGAAAAATAGAATTTCTTCTAAAGAATTGCAGGCGTTAATTAGAGAATAAGATTATAACTTCACTATAAAATTGGAACAACAATACTTGTAAGAATTGAAATAATTGATTAAATACAAATTCTCAAAATCTTGCCATATACATAGCTACCCCTGTGATTTTCAATATTACACTCATTAATTATTTTAATAATTCATTATTCATTATTTAATTAATTAGTTTAGTTAATTCGTTATTTTCTTGTACCCCTGCAAGTAACAGTTATAAACGTTTTCTAACTATTTTCAATCGTTACCTGACGTAAATAGAAAATATTCACCGATTAATCGTATCATTGATAATCTATGTCAATTATCACGTAACAAATAAGACTGGTAAGCGTCCTAATACTTTATGAACGAATGTGTACGTCGTTCCAGAGGTGTATAAAGAGGTAAAGTTACATAAAGCCGCAGATCTCATCAGGACATACATAGGTCGATCGTAAAAGGAGGCGAAGGGCTTGTCGCACGTTCATCCCGTGGTAACTAATAAAGGTTAGAAGAGAGAGAGAGCAACACCCAGGGCTATAGGTGAGTTAATTCCATCAAGGGAGACCTGATTCATTATCCAATATCGGACTTCGTAAATCCTGGCTAGGCCAAATAAATTATCGCCCTGAAACCGTCGTGCTGACCTCCCTCACTTTCCTGGATTTCCACGATGGACATCTGTGGATATACTTTCAAAGCCCTGTCTCCGTTGGATCTCCATAATTAACAGAAAAGAAAGATATATGTACATATGTCTTTAACGATTATCGAAGGTCTTAAGCCTTTCCTAGCATGAATTATAAATTTGACCCTAATACCGTTCAACAATCTTTTGTCATCTATTGAATAGTATCATTATACTAGCCAAATCAATTTATTAGATGAAATAATAATTCCATAAATTGTTAATATCTTTCATCAACTGTTATATCATTCATGGCTAGTTAATGACTATTAGCACACCTACTGATCATGCACAGAACGTAATTAAGTCAGTTCAAAAGGGGACAGATTGAGATAGATAATGATATAAAATACAGGCACAAAATTTAAAGGGACTATTTGAAGATTTCATGGCAAGAATGTTATTATTTTATATTTGAGAGGTAGGATCGTGTTAGTTATTATTATATTATCTGGATAATAAATCCACACTTCTCGGAGCAGAAAAACCTTTATTGCACACACTTGGAAGGAACACGAACGAATTTTTTTTTTTTATTTATTAGAATATTTACAATCAATTCTCGTTGAGAATTTTCAGTAACTTAATTTGGCGTGATAGAATGACATGGATTATAATAGTTTTATATTGTTGGTTCTAGTAGAAACTAAGGATTTAATCTAGAGGGTTTTCTTTTTAGTCTGCGGATCTAGTCCGTCGTGTCCAGTAGTTAGGCCGACTAATGGGTTGTGGTGGTTTTTTTTTTTTTTTTTTATTTTATTTAAATTACAATCAATTCTCGCGTTGAGAATTTTCAGCAATTTTTCTGGCGTGGCTCAGTAACATGGCTAGTATTTATAATAGTTGATACATATTATAGATAAGTATGATTTGTGAGTAAGTATTATAAATAAGTAAATATTAAATAACTAATTGAATCTGTCGTTTAGGTCTAGCGGGTAGGGTCTCTTCAGCCTGCGAATGTGGTCCGTCGTTTCAAGTAGTCCAGTGATTAGGGGGTTTCGGTGTTTGTTGACTCTTTTGCTATATCTATTGCTATATTTTGCTATTTCCTCTTTGACTGTGGGTATCTTGAGGTCGCGGTGTATTGTTTCGTTGGTAACGTACCAAGGTGCATCAATTAGAGATCTTAGGGTTTTCGATTGGAAGCGTTGGAGTATTTCAATGTTGGAATTACTTGCTGTTCCCCATAGTTGAATTCCGTAAGTCCAGATTGGTTTTATTACGGCCTTATAGAGCGTAATTTTGTTCTGCGTGCTTAGGTTGGAGCGACGGCCAATGAGCCAACAAAATTTTTTGAGTTTGTCCCTGAGTTTTTTAGATTTGTCTAGGATATGTTGCTTCCAAGTTAATCTCCTGTCCAGAGTCATGCCCAGGTATCTGACTGTATCCTTGTTAGGAACTGTTATATTGTTAATGGAGACCTGTGGGCAGGTTTGTTTTCGCAGCGTGAAGGTTACATGTGTGGATTTTTTTTCATTAATTTTGAAGCCCCATTTGTGGAACCACTTTTCCATTGAGTCGAGACCTCGCTGGAGAGTGGATGAGGCTGTTGTCGGGTTGACGTGGGACGCTAATAGTGCTGTGTCGTCGGCAAATGTTGCTCTGGTTATTCCTATTGATACTGGTAGGTCGGCGATGTAGATGGAGAACAGAAGGGGTCCGAGGACACTGCCTTGGGGTATGCCCGCTTCTATTGGGAAAGTTGTGGTAATGGCGTCTGCGTATTTAACCATGAATTGCCTATTGGTTAAGTAGGACTTTAGGATGGAGTAGTAAGTGTGTGGTAGGACTTTTTTAAGTTTGTAAAGAAGCCCTTCGTGCCATACTTTGTCGAATGCCTGTTGAATATCAAGGAATACCGCTGAGCAGTATTTTTTCTTTTCGAGGGTTTGGCTGATATTGTGTGTTATTCGGTGGATTTGCTCTATTGTGGAATGCTGCTTCCGAAAGCCGAATTGATGATCTGGCAGAGTTTTCAGATACTCTATTAGTGGAAGGAGTCGATTCGTTAGCAACTTTTCGAATAGTTTTGACAAAGTGGGTAGAAGACTAATTGGGCGATAGGAGCTAGTTTCGTGTATTGGTTTTCCGGGTTTAGGGATGAGCGTAATTTGTGACGTTTTCCAGGTTTTGGGATAGTATTCAAGGCGAAGAATTGCGTTGAAGATTAAAGAAATGAGTGCAATCCTTTTTATAGGTAGTTCCTTAATTGCTTTATTACTTATTTGATCATATCCCGGTGCTTTCCTGGGGTTCAGACGATGGATTAATTCAGTATCCTCTAGAGAAGTGAAAGGTTTAATGGGGAGAGACATTTGGAAGGGAGAATGCAGGTATTTTGTTATTTCCGGAGCGGTATTGGAGGAATGTGGTTTGAAAATGTTGGATAGGTAGTTGGCGAAGAGGTTGGCTTTTTCTATAGGGCTTCGTGCCCATCCGCCTTGCGGACAGCGAATTGGTGGGATTATTTGGGGGGGCGCGTGAGTTTCCTGGAAGCCTTCCATAGTGAGTAGTTGGAGTCGGCAGAGGGGGACAAATTGACGAGGTACTTTTGGAAACAGTCGTTTTTGAATTTTTTAATGATTTTGGTTAACTTCCTGGTTGCGTTGTTTAGCTTGCGTTTGTCGTCCGGTGTTCTATGGGTTTGCCATACTCTTCTTAGTCTTCGTTTTTCTGTAATTTTCTTTAACCCTTTGAGTGCTGTGGGCGCATATAGCCTTTTAAAGCCTTTTAAAAATAGACGAATAAATTCATGATATCTTGTAAAAAAAAACAAAGGAATAATATGACAAAACACATATTTATCCCGAGAATCAAACAGGAGTATAGTTTAGAGGTGGAATTAGTTAACAACATATCAAATTTTCAAATCGCTCTTCTATATAAAAGACAACAAATGTGATTCATCGTATAGCTCATCTGTCGTCTATATTTTAAAGAGTTCAGAGAAAATAATATAGTTGATAATTAAAGATAAAATACTATTTAATATATATGTCGGAGATGTAGGGACATCAGGCCTTTCTTTAGGAAGTTCCCCAATACTTGGGCTCGAGGTGACATAACTGGTCGCCGAACGTAGCCACGGTCACGGGATGAACGAAATGTCTTACAGAGGAGGTACCGATGTTGAGGGACACGCTGTATAAACAATCGAGTCTCGATCAGGAGCAATGTTGGTTTACGCGGGACTGCCTAGTTACGGCGCTTGGGAATTTGTTGATATTCCCGATCGATATGTATTTGACATATGTGACTGTATCTGTCTTTTATTTTGCAATCTCTTTGGAGAGTTTTCTGTCATCGACCTGGAGTCAGTCTGAAAGTAACCCAGCGTCTGAGTTAACGTGTCTGCGTGCTACAAAATGTATTCCATTGTACAAAGAGTTTACCCGTTGACCGTGGATTCGTAATTGAGCCCAGGAACATTGTCTATAGCTTTTGTTATACTTATTAATAATTTCACGCCCGAAATCCTAACGATAATCCGACATATATTTTAATTCAAATTTCGTAAAAGCAAAATTTCACATACACCAACCTAGTATGTACATTGTAGATAGACATAAAATTTTATTCGAATTTCATAGATAACAATAGATTTTAAAACAAACATATATCATCTACCCTCATTTACCATGAACCAATCATAAATCAACATTGAGATAGTGATTGAATATTATCAATGTAGATATTAATGACCATAAGTAGAAACAAATTGGGACATTAAGTTAATGATAGGAGAGGGTTTGTCGATTAGAATGCAAGATATTATATATTATAGAAAAATGGAAGGTTCGGTAATAACCACGAAGCTTTCGACTTGTCAAGGAATTAGTTCCAACCGTTATAAATAAAAAGAAGTCGTGAAGCTGTCATATTGGTCTTATCCAAGCTGAATGTACGATGCACATAACCGTAAGAGTATACTGCTTTTAATTGTTTCCGAAAGGCAACCGGCCTAATAGATGGTTTATTATTTTATGAAACTACCTTCTGCTTGGTGTCAAAGCTTCCGTAAATCATCGAAAAGTTAGACGCACGGTAGCTCTCGCAAACCAAGTCTTTGGGATACCGTCCTTCCTTAGCTTTTACCTTTCATCCTGCGCCTTGTCCGATTCTTTCAGTATTCTGCAAGTCAACCTTGAAGAAATTTCCGAAAGTTAACACGAAAAGATACGGGCACTCGGGGTCGATCGGAAGTGCAATATTATGCAACAAAATAAGCTACAGCTTAGGTGGACTCTTCCACTATTCATTTATCTGAAAGTCAGAAGAAACTTTGAGAAATATTCTGTGTAGTTTGAGGGTTTTGGCTAGTAAGAAATATCTGAGATTGAAAATTTGTAATATCACCTATATTTTTTTTTTATCTTTGTTTATTAATTCCAGGTTTTTTACATATTTTTTTTACATGATTTTTTTTTCCAAAATAAACGCTGAATTCTAATTGCAGGGTGGTACAGGCAAAAGTACCGATACGCGACGGTACGACGTAGCCATGCTTTATTACATTTTTTTTTTTTTTTTTTAAGATTATTGTTGTACCTTAAATTTAAGCCGCTGTTGCGCTGTGCTTATGTACGATATTTTAATTTATGTCCTAAAAGCCTGAATGTAAAAACAGGACAGTTCGCTAGCATTTTAGGGATGGACTGGGAGGAGAGGGAAGGGGAGGGGAGAGGGGAGAGGGGAGGGTGGGAAGGGTGGGAGGGGTGTGGTGAGGGGGTGGGGGAGATAATATCACCTATATTAGTATTCGTATTGTGATTACTAATTTAAACGACCGAGGGTTAGTATGACGTTTATTGTTTGGAAAATTAGGAAAGATCTTCGAGAAATTTTCAGTATAATTTAGTAGCACCGACAAGATCTTTCAAAGTTTTTGGTTTGTGAGAAATATTTGAGGATTGTTGATGTTTATCACAATGATATTTATTGATTTAAAAAACTAACCCGATTTGATATCTATTAATTTGTTAATCCGATAGTTTAAAAAGTTAATTTGAGACGTGTTGCCATTTGTAAATTTTAAAATAACCTTAGCCTTCTACTATGTGGTCTTACTACTGTGTGGTCTTGAATGATGGTCGCCGTTATTTTGCTTTCAAGTAACATAGGAGCTGTGTCTCACTAATCTTTAATTAAATTGAACCTTATAATTAGAACCTATAAGTTCAAATTGAGGTACTAAACATACACCTTAGGGTACCATTAAGAAGTTAACGTATTTCTATTTTAACATAACAGTTAAAGTTTAAATGATCGCAGCAGATAATTGCTATCTACCAAGAACAATTTATTTTTTGGGTAATTAATACAGAAAACAAATTTGGTGAACTGATTAGTAAGAACAGAAACGATATAGGAAAGTATTTATATGTCGACAATATTGAGGCATTTTACAAGCTATATGGTAAAATTGTATGATTTGGAATCCGAATGACCTATTGCCAACATTTTCAATAAGGATATACTAATTTTTGAAGAAAATTCAGTGGACAGCTCAAGAAAAGAGCTGCCCTTAATTAGCAATTACTATTATGAATTATGAAAATATGTAGTTTTATTTCTTGACAAAATTTCTAACAGTAATTTTTTATTAATAAAGAGAATAAAATAGAATAACGAAAATTCAATATCAGCATAGAAACTTCTTTTTATATTGAAAATATTTCATGAAAATGTGAAAGCCCTAATCTTCCATAAAAGAAACATATAATATAATTCGTATTATAACGTCAATATCTGTTTCCAAAAATTTATCGACATTGGTCAACAGTGAAAAATGAAAGTAGTAGAAATAGTAAGTAAATGAACTAGCAAAAGTGCAATTGGAAGATTTACGAGCTGATACTCCCGAAATCTGAACATGCTTTATAGCATCCGTCCTGTGAAAGTTATCCCTTACTTTTGCGAATTAATCTCCGAAATTCCAATTTTTTAAAACTCGCTGCCTTTCTCGTTACAGTCGAATTGATAATTCTATCCAGAATTAAGTCGATCCCTCTTTCTCGTTTGATTAAACTTTCTTACTGAAATAAAATGTCAATGTATGAGAAAAATGCAGATTTACTAAAACTTCACAGTACGAAATAGTACAATGAATCATAAAAATATCCAAATAAATTTCGTGTTTGAATCTGTCTGAGAAAAATGTCTATATTGAAGAAAATTTTTAACATTCGATAAGCGAATGATTATGATATAGTAGAGACCTTGATGAGTATTCCAGAACTTTCTTTGATAACTTAGAATAGCAAAAATCTTAGGACAGCAAGGAATGATTTTTTTGACAGAAAAAGTAAAGGAGAATTTTTTATTTTAAATGCGCTAGTTATCATCAAGAATGCCATTTAATACCATACAAATAAATTTAAGCTATTTGTTATGTAATTACTTACGAGGAAAAATTCGAAACTTTACCTACATTTAATCGCCTCAAGGTGATTCACCTTCTTAATTTTTAAGACATGAATCAATGCAATTTTAGTTAGTTAATTAACTATGCTATAATATATATAATATATATATAATTAACGTTGCTATAATTGACGATTATCAATCACTATAAAAAAAATGTACATTCTATAAAATCTAAATATTAATAAGAAAAGTCGTAAAAATTATGACTAACAACCAGAAGCTGTAAGACTATTAAAGATTCGGGAGCACGTTAAATAGGAAGCAGTTGCAAGATAAAAGAACGACATAAAGGTCATAAATGCTTTTTGGACTGGTCAATTTATACCCTAATAAAACTTTCTTCTTTCGTCAAGGATTTCACGATCTTTAGGTTAAGGACCAGTATTCGCTGTCGTCGCAAAAGAAACCTTTTAAGTCAAAAAATGTTCTCTGGAACATTGGAAAACGAGAAAAGAAAAAGAAGGGTACATGCTGAATCGAAAAGTAGCGCGTGCCAACACCACAGGAAGGCCGTTAAATATTTTGAAAATATTGACCGAGTCTTCTAGATCGGAAAGAAGATTTATGCTCTTGACACACCAACCCAGTTTCTTTCTCTATTTGACTTTTTCAGCATTCGAAAACTCAGATCATTCCAAGGACAACACTCTTTCTCTTTTTGCAATGACCATCCCGGTTCGAAAGTTAGCTTTGAATTCAAAATTCGTTGAAAGATTCTCTGAAAATTTTAGAAGAGATATGCAATCAAGATCGAAAATATGTTGATTATTCTATTTCACAGCTTTGTTTCAGGAAGCAATTTCGCTAAAGAAGCGTGAAAATAGAAAATGAGGAAGAGGATAAAAGTCAACAAGTTCGGAAGATTTAATCTAAAGTAAATTAAAGTGCTACTAGGCAAGCGGAGTTTAAATACTAACTAACTATAATAGAATAACATTACCCACCCTCTTCGAACATTTGAAATTTTGTCAGCTGTATCCCCTTTTTTTTAAAGCTCCTTGTACGTTCATTATTGTATATTATAATTATAGTTAAATTATTATATTATATTGTATATTATGATTATAGTTGCGATGAAAATAAATATTCCATCAAAATGCTCATTTAATAATTTTGTTAATCCCACTCAGCGATTAATAAATGGACGAAATAATGTTAACAATACGAGTTTTAAACACCAACAACTCCAAATATCGACGAGGTAAAAGGGTATGATACAATACCATAGTCCTATAATTATTCGTTTGTTAATTATTTGCTTAATGGGAATAATTTCTATGAAATTAGTGAAAAGTTTCTCCAACAGATTATTCTAAACGTGGGTGGATATTCGTTGACAAAACAGTGTCTCAAAGAGTCACAACAACCTCCCCAGGAGACGCGGAATAATCTGCAACATCGGAAAGAAGTCGAAGATGAATTCCTAGGAGAGTTTTCACAGATCCGATTGTCACGCAGTTTCTCCTTTCGAGAATTATCTATGGACCCACCTTCGGGCCGGGGGTACTCGTTATCCTTGTAAGGACGAAGCGTCAAAATATTGTGTCAAGGTTACATGCACCATTGTCCACTGAACGTTTTATACTCATACTGTGTTTTAACTCAAACACATTATGCACGAACATTATCCTCTGACAAAGAATTTCGATTACAAGCTTTCACAGTGCTGGAATTATTTTTATCTGACGATCTTCTATGAAGAATTTATTTATATTTATATTACTACCTTTTGTTAGATATTTATTAATATTTTCATAACAGGAATGTATTTTGTTATTGAATTCTTTTTTGTTGAAAATTATTCTGGACACTTGAAAGAATATATATATATATATATATATATCTTTTATTTGTTAAAATTTTGTTACTAACGATGCTCTACAATAATTTCAATTGAATAAATTCCGCAGAAAACAAACACGTAAAAAATATTTCGCGCACGAAATAGAAAAACAAAATGAAGCACAAATTGAATAAGAGCAAGATCCGAAGGAACTTGTCTTAAAACATCGTGCTTAATCGTAGTCGTCCAAACCGCTGAATGACAAGATTATTTTTCGCGTTGAAAGGAACGACAGAGGACAGAGCAATTGCCAGATATCAAGTGTTTGGTCCGGGGAAGAAAAGAAAACGTAGAAAACGATAAATTTACCGTCTACCGTCCACCCTGCTCCTCGTGATTCACGATTCCACTAGGATCGGCTTTATCGAGCCGCAATTGCTATGTGTCTTCGTTTATCTGGACCTTCCACATTTCACCGTGACGTAGAATTGCTCGGACCTTTAAAGTGTTTCAAAATTGAAAGAAACTTTCTTCGAAAATTCATGCGTTAACGAGATGAATCGATTCGACGATTCAAATTTTACAGTTTCTTAGACACATAGAAGCGAATAGTTATAGAGATGAAAAATAAATTCATTAATCAAGCATTCATTGACAGATTTAATTCCAAGGTATCCGAGATTTACAAAAATATCAGCAGCTAAGAATTTCCATTGAAAATAACTATCAGAGAGGAAATAATTGACTAAACCGAACGAAGATTTTGAACGTGTGAAGCGATTCGTAGGAGAAGGTCTGGGCTACAGGGGCAGTCGATTACGGCACTGCAGCTTCCTTATCTATCTGGTGAACCCCTCGTAGAGGGTGAAACGAAGGTTTGTATGTTGGGGCACATAATAGCCAACATGGCGGCACGCACTGTTATCACTCGTTCAGAGGGAGTATGCCAACCCAATTGGATTGGGTGGCAGCCAATACGGCGGCTCTCGTCAGCGATATCATCGCCCTTCGGCCTTTTCATTTTCTAAAAGAGCACCCCCGGAAAAGAATCTCGCAATCGATCTACTACAGCGATGGCTGAATCGTCTACCAGGCGCGTGAACATCGCTCGAACTTTATTTACTTCGTTTCATCAGGCATTTGGTCACAATTTCTAATCACCGACTATCTTAGATAGGGACCATGAAGAAACTGTATTCGTTTAACACGCGTGTTATCTTGGGAATATATCGTTCTTTTTATTTAAATACGACACGCTTAATGGAAGATGGGAAAATTGGATTGAAGAAAAATATATGTAAAAGTTTCCTATATCAGGTCATTGATATCAAAAGTCTTTGTTGACATCTCACAAACATTTTCGATTCAGAACAATACAAGTTTCATACAACAGCATAGTTTGTAATAGCGTTGAACATGTCGAATGTTGTGCCTGGAAACTACGATTTGCGGACAGCATTGATTTTCTGTTATCATTTGAAGAAAACTGCTGCAGAATCGCATCGAATAATTGTCAAAGCTTACGGCGAGCATGCTCTTGGTAAATCACAGTGCTTTGAGTGGTTTAAGAAATTTAGAAGTGGCAATTTTGACGTGAGGAACGAAGAACGTGGAACATGGAACGTGATCTATTATGAGCTGTCAAAACCTGGCGAAACCGTTAATAATGAGCGCTACCGACAACAAATGATCGATTTGAATCAAGCTTTGCGTGAAAAACGACCAGAATATCACAAAAGGCAACACAAAGTAATTTTGCTTCATGATAATGCACCATCACATACAAAACACACAGCATCACAACAAAACCGGTCAAGGAAACGATTAAAGCGTTCAGTTGGGAAATACTTCCGCACGCGGCTTACTCACAGGCTTGACTCCGTCCGACTACTATTTATTTACATCAATGGGACACACACTTTCTGATCAGCACTTCTTACTAAAATGTACGAAAATGGCTCGATGATTGGTTTGCCTCAAAAGAGCGACAGTTTCTTTGGCATGGCATCCACCAATTGCCAGATAGGTGGAAAAAATATATAGCTAGCGATAGGCAATACTTCGAATAAAATATTTTTTTAATTTTTATCTCTAAAATATAATTTTAGAGATATAAGTAAAATAGACTAGACTTTAAAGAACAAATAGAAAACAAAAGATGAAAGAGCGAAGGGTATCTTAAAGGATTAAAGGATGACCATCCCTGTTTGTTCTTCACAGGTAATATTTACAAATAATATAATCTTCAACTGATCCTTTTCTGTGCCAATTGAGGCTCATAATATATACCTCTATAAAGGGGTAAATGTTTACTTAGGTCTGAGGGAAATTAGTTTAATGAATATTTAAATTCTAGTGTCGCAAAATCGCCTGTACTTTGCCAAGTAACTTTAATTGCGACATTTGAGAAATCCTTTCAATTTTATCTAACGAAATGTTCTTCTATTTCCTATAATTTCGGATTTATGACATATACATACATAGGACATTTTCCACAGAATCAAACGCATAATAACTTTCCCTTAATTTATACAAATTTGCTGGAGTTTTGAATCGAGGGCATAATTCATTCTCTGGTGATCACGGTGAAACAATTCTTCGCTGGTTAGAGATGAAAGAGAAGTCTTCGTAGCGAGATGAGAGAGTAGCTTGTTCTTATTTATAGCAAAGCATGATAATGGCACGAATGATGGGATCCCCTTTCCTGAGTCAACTACACCCGATGTAACCATGACAACAGTGTTGTGGCCATATTGGTCCTTCGCCAACTATCGATAATAGGAAAGATAAGAGTCAACCCCGGGAAATTTTATGGCTCTAGAAATGGCGACCGTGAGTCTCTGGCCATCCCCAGTTCGCCCAAGATTTCATCTCGTTCCTATTTTTTTTCCTTTTTTTTTGGCATTCTAATGGTACCATATTCACAATCGAATTCTACTTCTCATTCATTGATAATTTCGTTTCTGCAATTTATCTTTGTAACATGATATGCAAGCAGTTTGATAGAATCATGTATGAAACACGTTTCCTGAATTGGTAGACATTTCGTTTGGAATAGAGAGAACAAATGGTTCGTAATCTGGAACTATAGGACAGGTTACAAAGAGATTCTTTTTTCGACTTTATAGTGTTACCATTATGCTCATAATATATTGATAATGGAAAAGTCAACGTTAATCTTACTAAAAGTACCTGTATGTTTTTTTATTATAACTGTAAAATTATCTGTAGCATTTAATAGCTCTAGTTTTAAAAGACGCTGGACAATGAAAGACTGAGAAATCAATCAGAAAGAAACGGACAATTTAAAAAATTCTATTCTAAACTGTGCAATCTATTACAACTACAAGAAACCGAATGGATCAAGAATATTTTATTGTACACAAAAATTATATCTACGAAAATTATAATAAAATTCCTTCTTAAAGACCAAAACAAGAAATCAACCTTATCCTACTAGAAAATCCTATTCTATATTAAACTCGATTCACTTTTCTCAAAGTTTCTTTGAAAAAATTTTAAACATAAGATATTACAGATATCGACTGATCCGTAAAAGATGTAAAATCTCGAAACGCGTTTCCATGGGCGTAGACTTCTTTCACGAAGCACTTCCGTTGAAAAGTTCGTGTTCGGCTGGCAAGCGGTCGCCATTACGTGAAATAAATGCGAGTTAATTAAAGGGCGGAAGCAATTACTTGCGAATAAATCGCGGCCGTTAATCCGTTATAGCGTAGACAAGTTAAACTTCTCTCCCACTCTCCCTGTCGCTCCCAGCTTTGGAGCTCTCCTCCCGCGGGTTTAAACGCGAGGATAGGGATTTGCGAGAACGACGCCGACGTCGGGGCGCGTTCGCATAATTGGCTTTGAACGCCGCCACCTGCGTCCCGACGCCACAGCCTTACGTGCTTCTATGTTCAGGGTATACGCATCAGTGTTATCACTGTGTGTGCGGAAACGTATCTATCCGAGAAGAAAGGATGAAGGAACCGAATGAAATCACGTGTAGACAGACGTGGTTCTCTCAGACAGTCGCTTTAAAAACTAAATAAAGAAAGCGAAAATATTTGCTATATAAAACTCTATGATTTTATACTTTGATTTAGATTAAACAGCATCTGTGTTTTAGAGCTCGAAGATTGAAAGAAGAAATTGCTAGAATTATATGATTTTGGATTTTAGTTTCAACCAAACAAGAGCTGCGTTTTACAATTTAAAAACTGAAAGGAGAAATAGCTGGAGTGATTTTGGATTCTGGCTTTGATCAAAAAAGATCTTGTTTATCCCGTGTTTGGAACTTGAAGATTGAAAAGAGAAGTTTCTAGAATTGTATGATTTTGGATTTTGATATAAATCAAACAAGATCTGTGTTTTAGAATTTGAAGGTTGAAATTATCGGAAATATAAAAGTATTTCCAGTTAAATAAGTGAATCGTTGATTTTAATTCTTGAATTGAAATTTGAACATTATAATATTCTAATATTTTTTATGAAGATTCGATAAGGGAAAGTAGCTCTTATGTTGGTCTCCCTATTCTTTCAGTCTGAAAGAACTGTTTAAACTAACTGAAATTCAGGGTGCGTGCCTAACACGTCGGTATCTCGTAGACAATGCGAAACGAGGGTCCTGCTAACATTGAGACGTTCCTATAGTTATTTACGAGTGCCTGTTTGCCGACAAAGATTGCGGGTGGCTCTTGCAAACCAGGTAAGGCTGAAAATGGTACCGTACCAGGTAATTGACTTTCGTCACGGTCACCATTTACACACGATAATCTACTGTACGAATGCATTATTGTCGATTATACCCCCCCAATTATACCCCATGAAGAGTAGAAAGTTGCTCCATGTGCGGAGCATCGTAAATTTACAGTTGCTTTCTCTCAACCTATTTATTTGGTAATTTATCATTGCCCCTAGAAAATAAAAGTACCTTTACGAAAACACGTTAATAAGATGTATAATTAATTTTTATTATAAAAATATTATTATTATATTATAATTAATTATTATATAATATTTTATATATATTATATATTATAATATATTATATAATAATTAATTATAATAATAATATATTTTATTATAAAAATAGATATTATAAAATCAAGAATGTTAATTACAAGACGCTTTGTCGAAGGAAAATAATTTTTTAAGAACCAAAAGAAAAAAAACATTTCATGAAATAAAGTAATTTTTGAAAATTCGGAAGAACATAAATTTCATACAATAAATTTTCGAAAATTCTATATAATTATTAATGTGAAGAAATTCTAAAAATCATATTTCATATGACTGCAAATTATATTCATTTTTGCATAGAAAATAAATAGGATACTAGAATGCACAAAAATAGTAAAATTTTTAAGTAGGAAGAGACAAATATGTTCCTATGATAAATCCTATGATAAATAATCGTCAAGACGAGCATGATTTATAGAATAACGTTGGGTAAAGGAGCGTTCAGTAGTCCATCGGAAAGAGGATTTTTAGGAAAAGGAAGTAACCTTGGTCACAGAATGTAGATAAACCATCAGAATAAAGATGATATATACACCTAACCCTCATCAGGAAAAATGACTTATTCCATTCGCCGTCATAAGACAGCGTTACAACGCATTTGACAAAATTTCGTAGATTTCCCTTTTTCTTACCGCGGAAGCAATCCTATTTTTACGGTCCTTACCGATAAAAATATAACTTCGGTTTCACTTTGTGTAATTGCGAACCGTGTTCATAAAATGATAATAGTTAACTCAAATCTCTAGTAATCATTTTCAGATATTAATCAAGTGGCTACTTCGGATTGTAATGAAATAAAATAATAATTATACCGATTTAGGATACTAGATGTTTCATCCCCTAGATATGAGACAAAGTAAAAATATAGCAATTTAGTATATTAGATATTTCACTCCTTAAATTTTAATAATTATATTAAATTATAATTCTTCTAATAGAATTATAATTCTAACTTTGGTGTAAAGATAAAAGACAGATGGAGTATTAATGGACATATTAATGAATATAATGAATTAATAAAATAATAAAATTAATAAAATAATGGACAGATTAGTCGAGAAGATACAATACGGATGATGGTGTGACATATAATATCGTATTTTCGAGTGACAATAGAAATCAATAGATTCTAGGAAATTGTAAACGTTACAATTTGAAACTCCATTGAACGAGATCGGTTCATGGAGTGCTAGTAGTCCAGGTGGCTCGAAAAGGCAATTAAACGTATAAACGGTGGAAATTAGCCGCAAGAATTGGTTTTGAGTCTTAGTAAAGATACGCCCTTGAATGGATTCGTGGGCATCAGGGCCATTTAACACGATGACATACCATTTACCACCCCCGCAAAGAGACCACTGGATACCGACAAAGCCCTAAAGCCCATATGTCAGCACGTGGCGATAACTATAGCTGGTCTGTATCATTCAATGTTCATCCTATTGGAATAGTGAACGGTTAGTTTCCCGTTTATTCGTCACAAACGTCACGATCTCACGTTTCACGGGAAAATTAACGCTTAACACTTTCGGACCTTTGTGGTCTTGACTTTCATTCTCGTGCTAGGATTAAAATTATGTTGTTTCTTGGATCAAAAAGAAATCAGTTCGGAGATATTCGAAAATATTACAGCCAATTAAGTGTTTAATATGAAATAATCTTTTCTAAATAACATTTCTATACATACATATACACATTCTGCACGTATGTATAGTAAAAGAAAGCATAATCTACCTTATGCTCTGACTCATATAATAGTCATATCATTTAAAATGAATTGTTCTCACCAGTTAACCATAAAATTACAGATAATTCTGTTTTAACAATTGCGCATTATTAAATTGTTCACATGAATTACTAACGTGTATTTATCATCTTACAGATAAAAAAGTTATAGATAGATGTTTATAATTATTACATAATCTGAAAATAAAAGAATAACAAAGAAGAATAAATTACTAGGGAGCAAATATACCTTATAAATAAAAAATTACATAACCTTAATTTAATTTGGTATCATCCATTTGTATTTTGATAACAAACAGTATACCAACTTCTCTTGTAAAATCTCTCTTCCGTTTCAGCAAATAGTCGTGCATTTACATACATGAACTTTTGCATATTTATATGATGTACGTGTATATCCGAAAGAACAGGATAAAAGAGGGGTTGGTCGAAATCAGCGGATTCACGAATTCTTTCTTATTCCGTCCTAATTCGAGGAAACGACCGTCGTAAAACGAATCAGAGGAGTATCATACCTCGGAATTTCTTCTCCCTATTACCCTCTGGACGCTCGTTTTTGTTCCACCCTCCTGGATCCGGGGATGAAAGGAGGCAAACGTTGGAAAACCAAGCAGGAAATCGTATCCCGTGGAAAACGACAATCCTCCTACATACACGATTACTTTTCAGTCCTTCGTTTTTTATTGAGTTATCGAAATTATACCCGCGAGGTCGATTTTATTGCACTATGCTCGAAAACTTTCCTAACAATATTCATTTTCAGTATATTCATTTAAATCCAATCAAAGTTCGCGCAGACGCAATGTGGATAGTATTCTAAGTAAGTATGTACTATATTTCTGATGGATTTTAATAACTTTTTGTGACTCAAAAACTCACTGCATAGTCTAATGTTTTGTATAACTTTTACTCCCCACTTTATTACTTATCCTCTCATTAGTACGTTTTATAATCTAGTATAACAGAAACTAAAGTGTTATAAAATTGGAGAATACATGCACTTATTTGCAATAATGACTCCATCTTATATTACATGTATTAGGCCATCCCATAAGTTCGTTCCGTTTTTCGAGCGGTTATATATGTTAAGATTGTTTACATATCTTTCAGTTTCATGAAAAAATGTAATCCCCCTCTCGTTGTACAACTTCTTCCCATTTTTCAAGTACATTGGTCCCTTATCGCCGTATGTTTATAAATCGACACATAAATTGATACACAAAAGTTGGCACGAACTTATGGGATGACCTAATATATATCCTTTACAAATATAGTGCTAAGAACGCCATCTGTTGCCACATAATGTCAACGTATAGTCTAATCGTATTAAATTAACAAGTACATAATTTTAATTTAAAAGAATTTGTTAATATTATGTATAACTATGTATTAAATAACAAAAATTATAAATTTTGAAAATTATAAATTTTTAACAATATTAATGCAGAACTGTCAATTTTATAAAATAACATTCTAATAAAAGTACAATATAGTACAAATAAAGTACAATATACAAGTCTATACTCGTTACATAAAAAGTCCTTATTTAATTTAATTATTTAAAATACTAAGTATATTAATTTACAATATTTTAAAATATATTTTCATTTTAATTATATTTTTCAATGCTAATAATGGATAAGCAATGCCCTCTTTAGGAAGGATTTGAATGCGATTCCGCTTTTAGTTCTTTCTGTGACAGACACTGCAGCAAGATGGTGAGTTTCGTGCATGAGAAGTTTAAATCTTTAATTGTAGAGAGAATCCTATACAAAATACACAAATTTTTAATAAAAAATTACAAAACGATTATTCGTGTAACCGGTTAAGAAAATATTTTTTATCCTTTCAAAGATAGTTAAATAATATTCTGTTATCTGTTGAATGTTTTGGTTATGACTTCTGTTTCCAAGAATTATAATATAAGATTCTTTAATTAATTGTTTTTTCTTTTATTATATTTTTCATGTTCTCATATTATTTTCTATCATATATCAAAATAAATTTCGGAACAATTAATTGATGACAGTATACGTTTATAGGTTATCTCGCATTGTAATCTTAATGCGTGCGACTTACATATGAAATTTTATTCTAATTACTTCAAATTTATGTTTCAGTCGCTTGTAATTCCAGAGAAGTTCCAACATATTCTTCGTGTCATGGGCACGAACATTGATGGTAATAGAAAAGTTATGTTTGCTATGACAGCAATTAAAGGTGTTGGTCGTCGTTACGCCAACATCGTTTTAAAAAAGGCTGATATTGATCTAGATAAGCGTGCTGGAGAATGTTCAGAGGAAGAAGTAAGAATTAATTTAACAGTAATGTCATACAAACAAGATTTATCGTATTTTTATAATATTTATTTGATTTTTTGTTATTAGGTTGAAAAAATTGTAACAATTATGGCTAATCCTAGGCAGTACAAAATCCCAGATTGGTTCTTGAATAGACAAAAAGATATCGTTGATGGCAAATATTCACAGGTGTGTATAACAAAAGAAAAAGAGATCCCTAACTATATAATGCACAGTTTCACGACTAACCATATGAACTTTATGTATGGATTAGATGGTAGCTTGTGCCAGAGAAACTGCATGATAGGTTGCTATTTAACATTGAAGTTAAATGGTCTGTCGAATAATTAATTAACGTGCAACATATAAAGTTCAATATTGTTACATTCCTTACATTGCTCTTTTCATTTCAATTTTTAAGGAAGTTACAAAATAGAAGTTACAAATTGTATTATATTTTATAGCTTACCAGTTCATATTTGGATTCAAAACTTCGTGAGGACTTGGAACGAATGAAGAAGATTCGTGCCCACCGAGGTTTACGTCATTACTGGGGCTTGCGTGTACGTGGTCAGCACACAAAGACTACGGGTCGTCGCGGTCGTACAGTGGGTGTATCAAAAAAGAAGTAATTTTGTATTTTCTTGATTATTAATAAATTAATAAAACAATATTAAGGGTTTCATTTTAAGAATAAGTGGCGCCTATTTTAAAGAATATATTTATTAAAGACAATATTAACGTTTATTAGTATATATCACGATTTTAATATTAATAGAATACAGTTTTCACTTTGAACAACAACTGATTTACAATTATGAAAACATTTTCTAACTAATCGTATTATATAATCGTGTTCTCGTATTTTAAAAATTGACTGCTCTTGTTTGATATGTATTATTTATGTAGATTTTAGGAGCAAGAAATATATAATCCGAGAAATGTAGTTTCTCAATTGATCACACTTTGATAATTTTTTTTTACATTAATTGCACGAAGTGGAAGAAATATTTTATAGTGCATAATGCAATTGCAGTTAAAATTGAAAGTAGAATGAAGCATTTAAATGCAAGGAATGTGCATTAAAGTTATTGACTGAATTTTCGTTGACCAACATCAATTAATTCTAGATATGCTGTGGGTATTTTTCCTCGTCTTATTCCACTTATACCAATTACGTACTCCTCATTGCCGGGTATCTCGATAACCGTAATTACCTACAAGATAGTTGAATTTTATAAAATTTTATAACATATTAATAAACTCTACAATTCTCTTTAAAATAATCTACCAAACTTCTAAAAAGCTAGACTTGAAAGGTCAAAATCTGCTGATGCATGTTTAAGGTTATGAAAAATAAAATACATTTAACAGAATAAATGAATTTATTTTTTATACATGCAGAATTTGAATAAATGTACATGTGTGTTCTTTTATATGTGCTTTACTATATGCGTACACGTAACAATACTTTATACGTAAACAAATATACAAATGAAATCAGAACAAACAGACATATTAAACACCAAAAACAAATTTAACAAAAGTAAGAAAATTATACATTTATGAAACTTATAACTAAAAAATATAGATATATATATCATGCATAATTTTTCTTAGAGATTTAATGTCAGGTATATAAAAGTGCTAATTTTTAAACAGAGAGACTTAAGATAACTGAGTATCATATGCAATCCCAATGTATATAAGTATATATCTTCTTATTTTGTAACACCTTGTATCATTTTTACGATACATAAAACTATAAAAATTTATTTACACTACTTCAAACGTTCTACTTTTATTTTATACATTATAGAAACAAAAAGATCTAAACTATAAAAACTATATAAAATAATTTTAAACTATATGACAATATATCATGGAAAATTCTTATATAAGTAACATTATGTGTTATCTACTATATCTTTCCTATTATATAGTATAATAAACAAAAAACGCATTTATATTGCACTAAATTTGACGATTTTAAAATGCACAATTTTTTATCTGTATTCATATACATACAATATAATTCTAAGAAATGCGCTAACTTTTATCATATGTTATTATACGTTTGAGTTTAAGGGAATAAAAAGTTCGTACAATTAATATAAGTAAATTATAAAATATTTCCAATTGATATCACGAAATTTTTATAAATATAATTGAACTAATATAAATGCAACTCACTTTTAATAACGTTTCATGCCATTTGTACGGCTATGCTGCAAACATGCTTCTTCTTAATTAAATCACAAATTTTGTTACCTCATTTTGCACGACGCTTAATTCTTCAGAATTTGTCGCAGAAAAATCACATAATACCCTTGCTAGTTGCTCATCGTCATTTCCTGATACATTGGATGTTGATTGGGTAGTCGGATGATAAGGACCCCCAGATAAGCTGGGTAGGATAAATTACAACTTGGTTGAGTTTGGTGAACATGCATTTTATAGTGAATCAGCTATTTGTGCAAACATGAGAAACTTTTTTTTTTAACATTTAAAATTTGGACTGTATTTGTAGACTATATAATTCAACATAAAAAACTTGATAATACTACAAATACTAAAATTTTCTTTATTTTGTAAGAAATATGCAGGAATTTTGATTACCATTAGGATTTTATATAATCTACATGCTACATACATATGAATAAAAATAATTAAAATTATTGATAAATTATATTGATACACATATGGAAGCATAAGCGGTTTGACAAATAGGAAAACATAGATAATAGTAAACGAAAGATAACGAAATTTTGAGAAAGAATATCCCAATACCTTTTAACAGATACATTGTTAATACTAAAGAAAATTTAGCAACATGCATTAGGAACAAACATTAATCAGCTGTACAGTGCATATTTGGATATTGACTCAAGTATGAAAATATTTAAAAAAAGAAAAAAATGTACATAATAAAATTCTTCTCCTGATTCCATTATTTTCATAGCTAAATTGCTATTGTTTCACTATACAAAATTCATTAGCGGTAAATAAACATTTCATAGAGATAATTTATTCACTCATTTCTGATAGTTACAAGTTTTAAAGTAGCATAATAGACTAACAATTATTTAACATACTTCTAAAATTGTATTTGTTAACATGTATATATATACTTATATATATATCAAAGAAAAAATGCAGTAAGCTACTGTTTATTATTTTAGATCACAATTATTACGAAGTAGTTATTGCCCTTTTTTTAAACGCGATTATAAATTTGTAAAGCTAAACATTCGAAGTATCCGTCTCAAAGGTAGCAGTAACGTAAGTAGAATCAGAAAGGGGTGGATTTATAGAGGAATTTTGGGATTGTGAAGGTGAGGGTGTTAGCTCGATCACATCTTCGCTGTTGACTCGCAGCAAAGGACTCGGCTGACGCGTCCTGCAATCCCAATCATGCAGGCAAAGATAAAGAATAGAAAGAATGCATCAGAGGAATGAATAAGTATAAGAAGCATAGGACTAGAGCAAAAACAAAGATACCATTTTTATTGTGAAGCATATAAATAAAATAAATTACAATTACTATTTAGAACAAACAAAAAAAACATTACATATATCGCGCTTATAAAAATGAGCAGAATTTTAAGCAATAGAATATTCTACATGATGATCTTTGCGAATGAGTAATGATTCTATAAGCTTATCCTAAATACTTTTACGTGTCATATATGACACAGCATCCAATAAGTATTAGACATTACTCACTCGGATCACCAAAGAGTGGGATAGCTGTACAAGGTCAGTGCAGGATAATTAAACAATGTTTGAAGAAAAAACTTTTAAAGAAAAATTCGTCATCTTACCCAGCAAGTTCACGTTGCAGATCTTGCATTGTTGCATGACATTGAGCATAATAACGTGCTTGTGCCTCGACAAATTCATGCAAACAACGTAAGTGCCCAGCCTGAGAACTTTGAACACCTTCCAGCAATAATTTCACTATCTCTGCTTGACGATCGAACTCCGATTGTGCTATTCTCAACTCCCTCTCTGCCTGAGTAGAGTAATAAAGAGTTTTATTCCTTGCATCTGATTAGCATAAAAAATTGTTTGTGCAACATAAAGTGACAGATAATGGAAATAACTTACAGCATAACTTTACAATAAAAGTTATGTATGGTTAGCATAAATATCATAATAACAAAAATGGTAAAATTTGCAATTACAAATGAAAGTTTCATAAAATGTTTTTTTATGAAACTTTTAAATTTATCCATTTGTAATTACAAATTTTACCACTTTTTACAAAAACTTTAAATAAAAAATATAAAATTATAAAAAAATTAAACGTGTATTTAGAAAAGTACACAGCTAGTCGCAAATTTTGAATCATTGAAGGTGTCAACTCCATTAATACCTGATCAAGTAATACTTCGGGTGATACCCCAGTCTCCTATGAGATGCAGCAATGTATAGGACAAAACACGTAGTAAATATGTACCGTATATAATTAAATAAAATGATAAATAGTAAAACTTACACTCTGCTGACCCAGCATACTTCTTGCTTTCCTTACTCGGTTTTTACATGAATCTAAGTCCAATCTGAAAATAAAAATTAGTAATATTAACAATATACATTTAAATGTACAGAAAAAATGAAATACATACCGTTTATTTTCCAATATTGACATTTCTTTGGTAACAGTTTTCATTTCACCTTCTAAAAACTTTCTTAAAGGTTGTATATAACAATTAGCAGAATCTTTAATGAAATTTCTCTGAATTTGTCCTAACTTTTGCTGGCATTGTCCAACCTTGTTTAATGCACTGCCTAAAGCAGAAGTTTTAAAACTTATATAAAATTATAGAGCAATGGTAATAAATAAATTAATTTTGTATACCATAAGCAATTCCTGGACCAAAATCATTTCCTGCCTCTATCATATCCATGCCTACATATTCTAAATTGCTCAATCTGTTAGGTTTCTTTTTATCAATCTTCTCATAAAAAAAATCTTCAATTCTATTGCCTGTAAAAAAAATACATTGCATAAATATGTGTAAAGCTTTATAATTTAAATGTATCATATAATATTCTTATAATACCTGGATTTGGAGTAAGTACTGCCTCCATATTCCTAAGGATCTTTTCAGTCCATGTTTTAGTTGCATTTGCTCTATCTGCAAGGTGCTCTAAATGAGCATCTAATTCAGTTTTCTCTGATGTTCCCAATGTTTCTTCTGTCAACTACAGCCAAATTTTAAACATTATAGTAAATTAAGGCAACTAAATTTTTAATTCTTTATCATTTTTTCTATTTTTCTTAACAATAAAATATATCTTTTTTCTAAATTTTTATGACATTAGCATAAATATTAAAAATGACAAGTGTTAGTCATCTCAATTTACTTGATATATTCTGAGTCATCAAATGATTAATTACTTAAACTCTTTAAAAACTCTTAAACAATTCTGGAGTTTTATACATTAAGGAATTTTATAAAGATAAGCAATATCACTCTAGAATGATATTGTTACAAACAAGAAAATTAACAAATAGCACAGTATTGAAACAATCATTCAAATGTGCTATATATTTACTAACCTTACATTTCAATAATAATTAAATGTAATCTCTAGAAAAAAAATTACAAATAAAAGCATACACATAACGTACCACATATAAAAATTATTACAAAATATATAATTTCATAGAGATTAAGTGAAATAGTAATTGCCAAGTAATGATTATTTCATCGAAATGTTTCTTCACTAAAAAAAGGTACAAAATGTCAGAAGTGACAGCGTTCAGCCACAAGTATCTTAACTGTACATTTTCTTATTAACATAAATTTGTTGAATTATTATATTAAACACTTCTTACCTGTACGACTCTACTAAGCGCAGCACCAGCGTCTTTCACTAATTTCTTAACGTTTAAATCCATTTTTGCGCCTGTTCTGATATGAATCCTCTACCTACATCAATCCTTTGATACTCTTTACATGTATTTTCCATCGACCATTGATTCCAAGTGACCCCGCGAAGAGGCGCTTCGTTTGCAATTTATATAAGTATTAGATTTTTATGCCTATTCTCCGTACATATATTCTACATTTTATGAGATTTAAACAAAATTATTATGAACTTTTCCAGAACACTGTTCAAATAAATGTTGTTTTCATTTGGAGATCAAATATATTAATTAAAGCGAAAAATTTAATACTAGTCAATAGAAAAAATATCACCTTTAACGAAAAATTTTCCTTATTCTTCGATTATTATTTATTCTGATTATTACAAAATGTTTCTTCTAATAAAAAACCGAATATTTCAAAGGTCTGAGAAAACTACAAAAGATTCATTGACAAAAAAAGCAATGTTTTCGAGGAAATGATCATAAATCCAATAAATTTCAACAAGTTATCTAAAGAAATGGTACATATGTATATTATTTAATAGAATGTTAGTTTAGTTTTACAAATACATTGCTTTAAAATCTTTCGTATATTTCTCTAAGAATTTATTAACCCAAACGTGATGACATCTTTTTATAAATATTTAATATATTAATAAAACTAGAGTAAAAGATAAACTGAGTATTTTTATTTTAATCTATCTTAAAATTGTTTGTATTTGAATACAACATAGATATATATGTAGTATATATATATGTAAATATGTTTATATAATGTATAAAGAGGCCAAAAGATTGCGTGCGCTGCAATTTGTACCCTGGAGGGAAGAGTTATTTATAATTTGAAGTCTGTTATTGTTAATGCCTTGTTATTTAAGAATTTACCTATGCATAACGTAATTTTGAAAGCTGTAAAGCGGTGAGTAGAATATAAAAAATCCAACCAATATCGATGTCCTATCAAATTTCATTCTTTTCAAAGCAAATAAAGGTAGATTAACCTATGTTTGCTGATTTGACACAAGGATATTCGTCACATGTAATTTGACATACGATGAATTTGATATTTACATATTTACAAAAAATAAAAATTCGAAATAAAAGTTGCATTGGGAAATTAATTTAATGATATTCATTTTTCGATACGTAAATCGTGTTATATGTACGTATAATGAAGAAATATCATGTGGGTTATTTGACTTTGGACTTGAATTTTAATGAATGAAACTAATGCAGTTTTCATAATTTTCCTACCAATATTTTATTGTTATATTTATTTCTACATTTATGATTATTAACATGTATTTATACATGATATTTTTTAATATAAAATTTCAGGTTTCATACAAGGAAACTATTTATTTCTGGTCAATCAGAATTAAAATTTTCTTCCTCACCTGTAGTAAATGATATTACATCAATTACTATGACTGCTGAAGAGAAAGATATAGAATTTGAAACAATTCAATCTGAATTTTATACATTAACATGGTTATATAAAAATGCTCCTTGCTTTGCCATAAATGGATCTAAGGTAGATGTAAAAAATATTTAGTTCAGAAAGAATTCAGAATGCACTTAACCATAGTTTTGTATTTTCAGATTAAAATAATTCATGAACCAAGTGTATTTTATTCCACTCTTGTACAAAAGTGTAAAAATGCAAGGAAGAGGATAACATTTGCATCATTATATTTAGGCACAGGAAAATTAGAATCTAATTTAGTAAGCATATTCTAAGATCTAAGCATTTAAAGCTTTAACATGATAAATAATAATATTTTTATTATTAGGTAAATGCTGTAAATGAAGCTTTAATTACAAGTAATGGTAATGTTGAAGTTAAAATTTTGATAGATTTTATGAGGGGATCTAGAGGTAAATTAAATTCTCGTAAAATGTTGGAACCATTACTTAATGGAAAACATGGTCATTGTTGTCAGATTTTCTTGTATCATACTCCAAAACTTCGTGGGTTCTTAAAAATGATTACACCAGATCGTTTTAATGAATTGATAGGATTACAACATATGAAATTGTACATGATAGACAATGACATAATAATTAGTGGGTAAATAGTTAAATATCTAATTTTATGTGGTTATTTAAGCAAATAGTTATAAATAAATATATTTTTTAGTGCTAACCTTAGCAATGACTATTTTACAAATAGACAAGATCGTTATTTTGTGATTGAAGATTGTGAAGAGCTTTGTGATTTTTATGATGAGCTAGTCCAAAGAGTGGGAGAATTTAGTTTTGTACTTAAACCTGATGGAAATACAGTATTAAATCCTGCTATGAAAGTCAATCCTCTTAAGGATCCTATTACATTCATTGAAAAAGCTGCACATAGTGTGAAAGCTTTGTTCCAGAGAGAATTAGAAGAATATTCTAATCCTGAAAAAATAGGTACATATGTACTCTTTATCAATATATATTTATAAAAACATAACTCAACAAGATTGAAGCATAAGTACGGTTGTTTTTATAGCGAAAGATTTAGATGTAGATACTTGGATTTTTCCTTCGGTACAGATGGGTCAATTAAACATTTATCATGATAGCCAGATAACATTGAAACTTTTACAGACAGCTCCGCCAGGTACAACACTCAAATTAGCAACTGGTTACTTTAACTTAACTTCAGAGTACAGTGAAGCATTGCTTAAACACTGTCAAGGAACATGTCATTTGTTGACAGCACATCCGACTGCTAATGGTTTCTTTAGTAAGTTTATGTTGTAAACACAACTGAGTGAAAATTATTTACTTTTTAAACTAATGTCACACATCATATTTAGCTGCAAAAGGCATTGCTGGTTGCATTCCGGCAGCATACACAAAAATAGAGGAAGCATTTGTTAAATACTGTAACAAGTTAGGACAACAGAATAGAGTAATTTTGTGGGAATTTATTAGGCCAGGATGGACGTATCATGCTAAAGGACTTTGGTATTCTTTACCAGAACAAGAAAAGCCTTGTCTCACGCTTATTGGATCCCCTAATTTTGGTAAGATCTAAAATTTAAAAAGAAATTAATTTTAAAATAATAGAAAAAATTAATCCTAGGTTACAGATCTGTCAACAAAGACTTGGAAACTCAAATTACTATTGTAACCAAGAATAGAAACTTACAAAATGAATTACAAAGAGAGCATGAACGTTTGTTTTCATGTGCAAAACGTGTAACAAATAAAACATTTTTTGAACGGGATAGAATTCCTCCGAGTTGGGTATGTGCTGTCGTTGTTCTGTTTCGATATTATTTTTAGTATTATGTCTGTTTAATGTTTACTATTTATAATCTAAGTCATAATTCGTAGACCGGTGGCGATCGTTTTCTAATACAAATAATCATATGAATTAAAACTATAAAACAGAATATTAAAATTTATGTTATTAATTTACAAAATTTTCTTCATTTATCATTTACATCGTGTCTAAATTATGAAAAATATATAAATTAATAGATCTCTTTCTATTTATAAATATATGAAACTGAATAAATCGAGCTATATGGGTTTGATAAATAAAAAAGTACGTCATATATGTTTATATTGATAATAATTATTTGTTGAATGACATACTATCCTGTATGGAACATGATAAAACTTTATGGTACTACGTTTACGACGTTTCATACGTAACGTCGGGAAAGTGGAAGAAATTCCAATTAAGGTGCAGAAATAGTATAAGAAAAACTGTTCATAACCACTTAAAATAGTCATTTCAGTCTACTATTGTGAGCCACAATTTATGTGGCTCTGGAAGATAATTACTTCGATGACACTTTTCACAAATGACTGAATTGGTTTTGCACTAGAGATTTCCAAAAATGGCAGAGATGAAAACTTCTTCCACACAGTTTTATTTCTCGTCGATGATGAATGTTTCTTCTTTGACGAAAAATTCTATTACTTCTTCTTCTACATTCTTTGAATCAGAATCTAATTCGTCGGTGTCGATAGCTGAAAAAGAGTTTAGCATTGTATAAGATACCTCACTTTTAAATTCCAAAAAAGAAATTTATTACAATACAAACCATTACGTAATTCTAAACGTCGTTTCTTTTGGTTATTCCATTCTTGTATACGTTTTGAACGATATTCTTCAAATGCTTTCATCGCTGCGCAGCGTTTTTCGATTAATTCCTAAAAAATAATTTTGTTAGTAAATGCATAGTTTATATTAAACATATATCGATGCAATATGATATAAGTACCTTCGAGGCGCGCGTCAGTCGCATACGATCTTTGCTTTCAAATTGTGCAGAATATTTCTTTAAATTTTTCTTAATTTCCTTAATTTGTTCTGGTGTTAATAACGTTGGTGGCCTCGGTCTCCATAATAATTGATTGAACTGATTAAGATTAACTCTTTTTAAGATACGTCCTTGGAATGTCCATATCCAGTATCCATTATCTACGCTAGTTTTCCAACTCGAAACTGCTGTTACTACATACCTATAATGAAATATATATTTATATAATTGTTATATTAAAAAATATATATTTATGAAATATTTTATATATAAATATATAAGAATAAATTCTTACCGTCCAGTAGGATCCCATTCGACATCTGAAGTTTGATAATGGTCAGTTGAATTCATGATAGTAAAATCGTTAGTATCAATGAATTCCAAAGCCCCTGCCATGGTTGTCAATCCAGCAAGAACAATAAATTGTCCAGATGGCGACCAAAATAGATGATTACAAGCCTTCTTCTCTAATTTTTCTGAGTACAATGAATATTTATGTACATAATACCATGGTAATATTGAAATTTATGGGGTAATTGTTACAAACTTACTAAGAAGGGCTGGTTGATGACCGTATCGTACTTCATAAAAGCTAACGTTTACGCTTGGAATCTCTCCGTGAATAATAGCAAATTTGCTTCCAACAGGTTCCCAAGCAAAAGCATGGATTGGTTCTTTTATTTCTACACTATCGACTGGAATTTGCTTTTCCCTCATATGAAAGATTTCAAAGTTATAAGACATACCCTGTTAATAAACATAAAGTTATATGCATGCTACATACATTTTAATGGATTCAATAACTAATTTAACAAATACCGTATATTTCTGTTCTGTTTTCTCTTTGCGTTTGGCAAAACGGTCGACTTTTACACAGAGATAATCTCCTGACTTTTGCCAAAAAATTTTACAATCAGCTACATTAAACAAGTTCTTGTTACGAATTTCATTTCGGCTAAAAATATGTATTACAACTTATAATTTAAATAATTTATGAAATATGAAATATAGTAAAAAATATTAAAAATGTATTACTTTGGAATTTCGAGAAGAGTGACTCTAGCTGGAACATCTTTATCTTCTGGTACCCAGTAAGCAAGAACGTTATCTGTGGGAGACCAACTAAAATCTCTGATACCGGGAATTTTTATACTTTTCTTATCCAATAATCCAAATGACTGCAACATTTATAATGAGGTTACTAAAACCCAAACATGCTGAAACATAATGCTATTTATAACATTAAAGAAAGGAACATACTGGTGTTTCATATACACTCAAAACATCTTCCCCCATACGAGCAAGATATTTATCATCATGCGACCAGCGGAAAATAGGCCATACTGAAGAACCATCTGCGAAAAACGCACGTTTTTCTTGTCCAGTAAGAATGTCCCAAATTACTAGTCGTTTCTGATCTGAACCAAGATCAGTTCGCGGAGTGTATGTTACTAAGTAACGTTCGCAAGGAGAGAAGTCAATACATTCAACACCCTTCTGACTGAATCTGGCTTGTTGTAAAAATTGAGGACCACCCCATAATGCAACACCCAATTTGTGAAATGTTGCTAAATATGTGCCCAATGGAGACCATTTAACATACGTCTCAGTCCAACGCTACAGAAAATATAAAAATTTAGTACTCAATAAGTGATCAATTAAAATGAATAAAATATAATAACTTACAGAACGTTCTTCAAGCAATGTTGGTTCAGGAGCAGAATTCTGCCAGACTTGAACAGTAACAGAAGGACCATTACCACAAAGTACACAAAATTGGTCATAAGCATCTGGTTCTAAAAGATAATAATGTAAATCTGCTGCAGCTTTAAATTCTTGTGGTTTTGGAGGTTCCCATTCATCTGCAATTTCTTCAAATTTCTTAAAATCGGTAAACAAATTTACTTTGAACGTATGTTGCTTGTCAATTTTGTAATTATTTACAGATTGGGCAGCTGCTAAAGCATTAAGAGGATTATTATATTCTAGAAATATGTACCTGAAATGAAAAATATATAGTTAATACAATAACATTTAAATAATTTCTTAAGCATAAGGATAATATATAGGTCATTAGTACACACCCTTTTGTATATCCATTTTCATTTTTGGGATAATATTGATTCACTATTGTGCCAAATTTTCCTAAGACTTTGCTAATGACGGATTGAAGTTTTTCTAATCTTTCTGGTTCAACCTGGGGAACTCCATCAACGACGATTACGGATTCCACTCCATCTGTCTCTGATGGTTTTTGCTTCAAGATATCACCAAGGAGTTCTGCAAATAAAAATATTAAACAGAAAAAAAGTTGAACAAAATTATATTCAATATAAGTTATGAAGTAATATTTAATACAAAGTATGAAACACTCGTGGCGTTTTAGGTTAGGTATGCATGCCACATTTGCGATTATACGTAGCCATGCTTTCAAACGTCCTGGCATAGCTTCTATTGATGAAAATTCATTGAGGATAAGTTTTGTTTACCTTCGTCGGTAATATCGTCCACAAATCCTTCAGGATCGCTGAAATTTGGCTCTTCATCGTCGTTAAATATATCATCATTATTTTTAACATTATCTTCGTTTTGAAGTGTTTTATCTGCTAACGTTTTCTTCGCCATCTTGGAAACCTCTGAACGTACAGAGAATCAAGTGGAAATGGCAGCGAGTTCAACGCAACATTTGAATGATGGAAGTGGTCAAACATGTGCACCCATTTCTTAGTGGATAAAATTGACCAATCCTTTTTTATTTTTATATCTATTTCATTTATTCGAAGTATTAATTTTATTTACACAAATTGCTCTACATACGTATTAGCAGAAATATGTTGATTAGACAATTGGATAAATCATTGAATAATGCAAAAAATTTATAATAAAAGGAAATAAGATATTTTAATTTAATTTAAAAAATAAAATATTTAGAGATACGTATATAGATATTTTGAAAGTGGAAGTTAGGAATATCATAAGGTTTCATAACTACAAGTTTTGATGCTATATGTTGTCCATTCTGACATGATTATGATTATAACTATCTTCATAAGCCATAATCATATACATAAAGGGATTTAGTATATCAAATCAATAAATAAATTTATCAATAAAAAAGTCATATTCTTTTACTTTTTGAAGATATTTAAAAACGTCCTATAATTTCTGTATTTTCGAATGTAGTAAATACAATTCATAAAATAATACCAGAATATAAATGAATCTATTTCACTTGATTTCACAATTTGATTTACATATTTGAATTATGTGCAGTATTTTCAAATGAGAAAATAGTGTAATAATAGTGTAATAATAAACCATCTTGTTTTAGTTGTTGACTTTTTTTCTCATTATTGCAAGAAAATTGTAATTATTATTGCGCAATTATTAAAAAAACCACTAAGAATTAATATAAACATAACAATAAATTTAAATTCAAAGTTATGTTATAAATTATTTATTGTATTGAATATATATATATATATATATATATATATATACATGTCACGTAACACACGTTCTAAACAGTTCATATGTTTACCATGTGACTTTTAATTAATATTATTGCATTACTAGCCTAATTCCGATGAATTTTTGAGGTAGTTCAAAATTTGATACTATTTTAACTAATTTCTTAAGCATCAATATCGTCTTTTCTATAGCAATTTATTTAAAATTATTTCTTACCGGTAAATGAATTGAGGTTATGTCATATGTATATATATATATATATATGTATATATATATATCATTGTTTGGTTACATTATTAGGAAAATATGAATAAATTACTGACTACATCAATAAGTGAAGTAAGTCAAAAGATAAATGCTGGTGATGTGGGACCTTCTGATGTTATAAAAGCAGCTATTAAAGTTGCATCGGCTATTAAACCTTTAAATGCTTATATTACTATTACCGATAAAATAGCAAAGAAACATGCCGAAAACTCAGATTTACGGCAAAAAGATCGTAGCTTATTGGGAAAACTCGATGGAATTCCCATTGCGATTAAAGATAATTATTGTACAAAAGGTCATCTAACAACTTGCGCATCAAAGATGCTGTCAAATTTTATTCCCACCTACGATGCCACTGTGTATCAACGTTTAAAAGATGCTGGAGCAGTGTTAATTGGTAAAACTAATCTCGATGAATTTGCTATGGGTTCTGGAACTATTGACTCATATTATGGAGCAACAAAAAACTTATGGAACTCAGATTTACTTCCAAAATTTTATTCTTGCAATAATCAAATGAAGGAACATACAGAACAGAATAAAAATGCAGATTCCTGGCATATAGCAGGTATATATGGTTAAAGTCTTTCATCAAATATTTTATAAGAATTTTATTTTAGGTGGTAGCAGTGGTGGTTCTGCAGTGGCTGTTATAACTGGAACTTGTTATGCTGCTATTGGTTCAGATACTGGAGGTTCAACTCGAAACCCAGCATCTTATTGTGGTTTAATTGGATTAAAACCTACTTATGGCTTGGTGTCACGCTATGGACTTATTCCTCTTGTAAATTCAATGGATGTACCTGGTATTCTTACAAGAAATGTTGATGATGCTGTGTTAGTTTTAAATACTATAGCTGGTCCAGATGAGTTTGATTCTACTTGTTTACGAAAAGAATATGTACCATTTGACATACCAGACACAATAAATATTAATAATATTAGAATTGGAATACCAAAAGAATATAAAGAGAAAAACCTAAGCCCAGAGGTACAAGAATGTTGGGATGAAATCTCTCAATACTTAAGTGAAGGTGGAGCATCGCTTTCCACAGTATCATTGCCACATACTAACTATTCTATAATGTGTTACACAATTTTAAATCGTTGTGATGTTGCTAGTAATCTTGCTTGTTATGATGGTATGGAGTATGGTTACAGATCAGATGAATGGAGTTCTGTGCATAATATGTATAAAAAGACAAGATCTGAAGGGTTTGGTAAAATAGTTAAAGAACGTATTTTAGTCGGGAATTATTTTTTATTAAATGAAAACTACGAAGAATATTATGTGAAAGCAATGAAAATAAGAAGATTAATCTCAGAAGATTTTGATGCAGTATGGAATAACAATATTGATCTCTTACTCACTCCTACCACTTTAACAGAAGCTCCCATCTATAATGATTTTATTTCAATGGATAACCAGGCACAGTGTTTAATTCAAGATTATTGTACTCAACCTGCTAATATGGCAGGTATACCAGCACTTAATGTGCCAATTAAACTATCTAAGAGTGGTTTACCATTATCTCTACAACTTATGGGACCTCCTTTGAAAGAGAAAGAACTTCTTACTGTAGCAAAATGGATTGAACAGAGAGTGCAGTTTCCTAAACTTGAATTGAAGGATCTATCTCTGTTACAATAAAGTGTTTCTGTACGGATCTTGTTTCATTTCCTACATCTCTTCTCTTTCTTACTACTTCTAATTGACTGTAAGTTATTAACAGCATTAAAATCAAGCATATCAAAATTTAAAATGCACTAATGCATTAATATTTCATATATTTCATATCTAAATGAAGGTATTTATATTTTATATAATATTTTTAATTATGGTTGACAGGTCTTTTAAACAAATATATGTCGGAGATGGAGAGACACCGGAGCCTTCCCTCGAAACCGGGGAAAAACCCCTAATATTGTAGTTTGGATTCCACCATAGCCGTAGTTAAACAATCATCGTCCTTCAGCCCGATTGTAATTGCCTGCAATCTATGAGAATGAGTTTGGGTTCGAGGTGAACGTCGCCGCGGTCAAGGGACGAACATTTTTTCAACAAAGTCATGAAAATGTCTATAGCCTTCCATAAAAAGAAATAGTTGTAACGGTACTCGACAGTAAGCATACTAACGGTTTCTGTCTCGTTGCTCGTCATAAGCAAACCCTATTCTATGGGTAGGTCGATTGCCGGTTGTCGAGACATATTCGCAAAACATCTGCAGCCAGCCTAATGACCCGTCATAAACCTTAAACCTTAATTAACGAAAATAGGCAAACTGTCTTTTCGGCGAATGACACTTCCGAAGACTGACCAATTAACAATAACGGCAATTTCCCTCACTCTCCAAACGAAGACTTGTCTCCACGAATATAAAAGACCTGGTGCCGCTAGAGAGTGGAGCAGTTTTCCTAAACAGCGTCACCGTGAGAGCTTCGAGTACGATTTCATCGACTAAGGTATCATTTCGGTAGAGTGCTTACTTCGCGTGCTAACTGAGAGTACCACCTAGGCTTTGCCGACGAGTAAAGAGTAAAAGAGTCCCGTTGACCGCAGATTCGTTATCGGACCTAAGACTATTGTCATTCGCATCGCGAGTACCTAACCGCCGCAGTTTATTTGTCAAACCTCACATCTCCATACTTGTGTCAATAAACTCTGGATCATACCTTGACAATGGCTACTACTGGTGAAGATTCGTTGCCTGCCCACACCTCCAATCCTACTGGCACTCCGACATATAATATATTCTCGAAAAATTATTGTGGCATAAGATACAATTTATTATACTCTTAAAGGTATACTTAAAAGGTATTGACCATATTTGAAATTTCATTCTTGGGTAATCATGTCGTATTTAATTCCTACGTCGGAGGACCTTTCTGTTATTGCATTGCAATGTACCGTGCTTTAGAAACGAATGCTAGGCATTATACGTTAAAGTTAAACTGCGGTAAGGTCGACCGTCGGTACGGCAGAGTATCGTGTCGACATAGGTATATGCGGCGGTTGGAAAAATATTTATACAAACTGTATTTGAATTATGAATTAAATTTTATCATTGACTATGTATATCCTTGTTTGTGATTTTAATATATGTTATATTATGAACAACAGTAATTCTTTCTCTTTTTTATTACTTTATTAATGATTTATTAGTAAACTGCGGATATTTGCGCATTTATGACAGATGTGAGTATGAAAAAATATACAGAAATGTTCACAAATACAAAATTATATAAAATATACAAAATAAGGAATATGTATTACTTTATATATATATATATTTTATATATATGTATTACCATTAGAAAATTTTCATTCAAGTTAAAATTTTATATCTGTACTTCTAAAAATATGGATTTGCATGTAGACTCGCAATCTATATTAGAATTAATTTCTAAAAGTGCTTAGAAATATAGATGATTTAATTCGATTCTTTAATCTTCATGTTATGTAGTTTAAATTATTACTTAACAATATTTCCTATGAATATTTCATTCCTAAAAGTTATCAAGAAAATTTTATACCATCGCAATATTATTTATAATCATTACAAATAATAACTTCTTTACTTTTCATCTAACATTATAACAATAAAATATTTAATTGCATTTGGTTGATTTTATTAATGGTTAATGTAAAATGATTTCCTTTCACGATAGTTTTCAAGAATTAGATGGATTTTAAAACGTTTCAGGGACATATAGAATAATTTGAATGCATAAATTATTTAATTAGGTTTACGGAATCTCGAAATAAAGAATCGAGTTCTCATTACTCGATATTGCTTCTCATGAATTAAATCGATCGTGACGCTATCCACGGACGATATGTGTCTTCGAGCGAAGCAACAACGTCACTAGAAATAAAACTATCGGAGAAATTATTTTTCTGTTACATAATATTCCACGATACTATAACAAACAATGGGAATTATTTTTTCTATTAATTAAAATCACCAATTACACAAAAGCAAATATTCTCATTTGCAGACAATATTACCGTATACATACATACACACGTGAGTACGAAACAAAAGATTAAATATTATTTAATGTTAATTTAATAAAATATGCTCAACATGGGTAATGGGAATGGCTATGGTCGATGCGAATAGTTGTAAAATATAATTAAAATGTCAAATAAGTCCATTTTGCTAAAATAAATATGCATCCTATTTAATATAATGTGTATCGAAATTTTGCATTTGTATAATAATTGTAGTCTTTAGGGAAGGACTAAGGCAGTGAGAAAAAAGGAAGGCCGGTATTCGAAAGAAGAGTTGTGGAGTAAGGGTCGTCATTGCAGTGTATACATGTATATGGAATACACATTTCATTTTATGTTGAAATATATTTTATATAATTAACAAAGATTTCTGTTGCGTACACGGGAGGATTAAAGGGATGAAAACATAGGGTGGTGAGTATGCGAAAGAAAATTCGTATCATGAGGATTGTCATTGGAATATAATATAGAATATACATTCCATTTTATATTGAAATATATTTTATATGAGGTTTAATATAAATCTTATTCTTGAATCCGGAAGGATTAAAGGAATGAAAAAATAGGAAAGCAGGTATTCGAAAGGAGATTCGTAGCGTAAGGGTGGTCCTTATAAAAACAGGGTTGGGCACAGGGTGTAAAGGGCGCATGCGTTGACCCGGCCGAGGGCTGTCGTGTCGCTCTCTGTCGACAATTCCGCCAGTCGTCGTGACGACCTCGAACCGACAGTGTCGTGAGTCGTGGTTTTTCGTGGGAAATCGGTTCATCTCGTTCATTTTCGTTTTCTTTCGTTTACTACTACTACTATCCCTTTTATTCTTGTTCCCTTTCAGCTGATTATTCGACTGGTGTTGAACGATGTCGAAGTGGCGCGATTTAAATCGCGGTCGAATTCGCGCCGCGATCGGCAGTGTCGTAGTTTGAAGATAAAAGCGGTATCGCTGTGTCGTTAGTGTCGAAGATCGAGATCTCGAAATTATTGCAATTCTCGCGAAGTAGTGTAGGCGCGTTTCTGTTACGCAGAACACGGACGATTGGGAATTTAAACAGGTGTGTGCCAGGGCAAGGCTACTTGAATCAAACGTGTAAAACACAAAGGTAGATATTTTGTGAATAAACAAAGTAATTTAGTTGTTTTGATTCGGTCCGAATAATGAAATAATTCGTAAAAGCTCTAACGCAATATCATTGAAAGTAAGTAAATAAAGTGACTTACATATCGTTTGATTGAGATTTCCGAAAGTCGTAGTAGAATAGTAGATATCTTATAGAAGCCTATTAAGAAAGGTTTCCATGGTTTAAAAAGAAAATGATTCATTGTAGTGCTATAAATCTGAGAAAAATTATGAATGAAATGTTACGTTGATGCAACGTAGGTCCTTAATGGATTAATATACATATATGTAACTATTGTTGGATGGCGTTGCTTTGAATAGTTTGGATTGCGATAACTGAAAAAAGTGAAAATAGCCATTTTAATACGTAATTTGCAAATTTGTAAAAAAAGGTGGTAATTCTCAGATGAATGTTACATATATAGTAATTTTCACAAGTTATGGATAATAAAATAACGTATGGAAAATCAAAAGTTTTGAATTTTATGATAATTCAATCCATAAATTTCTGGTATTAAGGTTTTCATATAATGTATTAAAGATTAATGGTGGACAAACTAAATAACATTGTTCATTTATATTCAATAATTATTTACTTATATTTATATGGAAATTTGTATCTATATTTCTATCTATATTTATATTTCGTTGTATTTGTTTATAATACTTATTAATACTAAAAATACCAGAATGCTTGAAATAAACGCTTTCATATATATATTATAAATTCGCAATGTATATTCATTTATCAATTATACATCAATTTTATCATCATTTATCAATCATTATACAATATGTGTTGTGTATAAATTTACATGCATCTTTTTGGAGATATAAATAATTTTTTGTAGAATATCTCGAAAAAGATTCGATTCTATATCTTTTCACGTAGTTGTTATTTTGATTTCTTTGATATAAATTCAATTTAATTATCAATTCATCTAGCGCTGAAAAATAAAATTGATACATAAAAGCAACACCAAACAATGGTGAAATGGAACAATAATTATTTCATTTGATTAATTTAATACAACGATTGAATAATCGGGATTTTGATAAACAATGATTTATTCTAGCATTATATAAATTTCATTTCGATTTTGTTTCTGTCTTTTATCTTTATTTAATTCAAATGTACCGAATGATGCATGAATAATAGATAATTCTGAAATACAAGTTTCGCGTTACAATTTTCCGAATTTATTCCACGGAATAATTAGTTTTACTGCGATATTTCTGATACAGAGGCGCCGAGTATTAGGATAAGCAGATAAGGTTGTTAATGCTAATGAACGAAATGAATAGTATGTGGGATATTAATGACCGTATAAACGATATATTTAGCGAAATTAATTAAAATACAATTCACATAGGTGGGCACGGATAAGTTTCTTATCAAAGTTATTTGTTTTTTAATTTATATGTATTGCTTTCTTAAATAAGATCATACCTTTTCTATTCATTTTGATAACAACTACATATTTGAATTTTATTAATATTTGTTATTAGTATACCAATGACTACATTAGTATACTTATATTATACATATATGTAGTACATGAAATGTCTTATCGCATTTATCATTCAAGAAAAATGTATTGGAATACAGTGTATAAATTAATTAATAAATTAATTAATAAATTAAATTATTATTATTATATTTTATTATATATATTATTATTATTATATGTTATTATTATAATTATTTAATAAATTAAATAATACACAAAGGTTAAATATATGAAATTTTTGAGCTCATATGAGAGTTACAGTACAAAATGATACAAATGAAATTTATCTTCACAAATGAATTAAATGTATCAGGTTGTCCCAAGGGTTTCTTTCGTTTTATAGGGAAGTAATAGATAGAGTAAATAGAATAAAATGGAATCATCAAAGGATGTATCATTGCTTCCTGAAAAAGGTTGGCACATTTCACTGTAAGTTAGAACATCTTCGAGCGATGTGTCGATAATTTCCCATGCGCCCCTTGTTTCCATTCATATATTCGTGACTGTCGTTGTTCATAATGGGACTCCGTCAATATTAGGGTGAACAGAGGTTCGGAAAATTTTGCTTTTCCCACTCCTTTTCTCATTCTCTCTCTCTCTCTCTTTCCGTTTGTGCGACATGAAGCGTGTACTCATTCGTTCTATTTTGAGGATATTGATCGGCTTTCATGCCATATGAGAATATAAGGTTTCGAGGGAAAGTTACATCGTTGCCTTACGCTCGACCTTAATATCTTTAACCATGATCACTATAAACTTTCCCAAGAATCTGCGTCCTCATCTCGCCTGCTCGTGCATCGCCGTGTCTACGATCATAGTCCTCTGTTCTATACCGATCGTTTGAGAAGTTTCCTTTGATGTATGAGAAAAATCATGTGTTACTTTTCCAGAGATGCTGGTTTCTTGATACTTCATAAAAATTTAAGTCTATTTTCCTTTAATTTCTTTTCTGGGCCATTCTTTGAAATATTATTCTATATTTCGTGTATTTTACGTATCTTACTTATATTTTATATTCTGTAGAACAGGAAATGTTGTATTATAAATTAAAACAAAAAGAGTTTAATTAGAGAAAAGGAGAGGATCAAATTCCTAATCATTTGAGCACGTTTGCAATATTAATGAATCGGTAGGTCACAAGTTGTAAGTTATACAATAGAATTTTGTTGTACAATGTTTTTATAATATTCTATGTTAGAACTGTTAGAATTGAAGTCATCGATATATTCATCAATTTTCAATTTTTAATATTCGTAGGTAAATTAGTAAATTATTGTGTAAGGGGGTCTAAATAATAAAAATTCTTGTTTTCCTAATTCCAAATAAATTTTAAATAAATTTCAAATTTTCTTTTTACTCTAAAGTCGCAATACAACACAATCAATTTTGTAGAACACGAAATATAGAATACAGAACATACAACATGCATACGTCATAGACCACAGAATGTAGAAAACAAAATATAAAACGTAGAATAGTGAAAATAGAAAGAAGATATACAATAGAAAATATGTAGAATCCTTGAAATTTTATTCTGAAACATCCAATACGCAGAATATTTGATGAAATCATTCCGTCATTATGTTCCGACCACGACTTTTGTTCATGCATGGACCTTGTTTCGAGCAAAGACAGAGGCTAAATCTAATCTCCGTCTATGTGCCGTGACAAAAAACATGCATTACGACTGTAAGGCTCGCGTTACGTGAGTCTATGCCATACCCTTGTACACGGCGAAGAAATAAAGGTAAAGAGTTAACGATAACAGGCCTCCAAACGGCTGGTAATTGACTAATTTCGTTATCACGGACCGATGGGTTCGATAGATTTTTATTTTCTGCAACATTGTAGCCTCCAACGACTAGGCTTCCAATTTTTTGTCCATTTTCTCAATCCTCTGTCTAATTTTCCTTTATACAGTTACATTTTTATTACAAAGTTATAGGACTATATATAGTTTTAATACTCACTGAAAACTGAACTCAATGAGATAAAAAAGGGATAGTTTATTTATATCTTGTATCTTCTTTGATTAAGCTGTTTCGAAAACTCTTCTGATTTTTCAGTTTATTTTCCATCTCGTTTCATTTCGATTTGTTATTTGAGAAAATATCATCGACACTTTCGGTTGATATCTTATGATTGGATTGGTTCGTGATACTTTGGAAGGTTCATGCATTTTTTGATATTCTCTTGAGAATCGCGAAGTGCTTCTGTATTTTATTCGACTCCAAGCTTTATACGGTTGGATTATATTATTGGTCGGGATTAATTTCGACCGACTTGAAATTCAGTTTTATCGATGAGAATTATATTTAGAGAGGTCAGAACGTGCGGCCTGAAAACGCACGATTTCGTATCATGTGTATTTTTATACGTTCTACCAGAGTAGACTCGTGTCTACTACGGCTGAGCATTAAGTTCCACTCAGGATTATAACTTTCATCGATACAGCTATCCTCTCATCTTTTTGAGAAATCAGAAATTGAGAGCAATTTTTTTCCAAACCACTTGGCCAGCAGATTCCTTTACGCTTTCGTTGCGTTGAGCATAAAGTCGAAATAAATGTGTCAGTAATATTAACATTTAATGTATCTTCTCTAATGTATTTTTCACATAATGTTATATCAATATGAGAAAAGTTTTTAATTTTTCAATAGCTGAAAGATGTCAATCATTCGTCCTATATTATTTATATGAGAGCAACAAAAAGAATGTTATTCAAATATTCTAAAAATTTGGATTCGAAATCTCAAATTTCAAGATTTAATCTGCTACAAAGAATATTTTCAACCGTGTTGCAATTTCGACAGCGTCATTTATTCATTCATCATTATTGGAAGATAGAAAGCAGAAAAAATTGTCCTATCATGTAGCATATTAAAACAGCTATGAAGAATATTTCTTATATTTCCAGTAATTTGTAAAATATCACTGACTCGTTTCATCTTTGAAATAAAAGAAACAAGAGTAACGTGCTTTCAAGTTGCATATTAAAGCGAAGAAAATCATAACAAACGGAATATTTTCAATTTTTCTACAATTCATCCCACGCTATTCGAAACGGAGGTTTGCATATTTAACCGAAGGAAGTGGAAAAAAGAGGAAAAGAGAAATTTAAGAACAAAGGCCAGCATCGTTGTTCTTTATCTGTATGTCTACAACGTGGTAGAAAGAGGACGGGGCAAAGGCATAACGTAAAAGTTGAGAATTTGCTTCCATTGGCGTATCCTCGGTTCTTCCTATTTGTCCTTATCGTCGTAAACAAAAGGAAGGCCCGGAATGCGTCGTACCTTTCCCGTGACGCAGATGATCCATTCGTGCTTCAATTGGAATACAAAAGGCACGTTTACGAACAATACGCATCGCTGTGGCACGGGATAGCTTCGCCCTTTTGATATCAACCTCGCGACTAAGTACCTAAACTCACTGTCACTGATATCTTTCTCCACTGACAATAGGTACCCTCCGCTCTTCAGCCTGAATTACGATGTTGCGAATGGATAGACCGAATAAATGCCACCCGATCTTTCGACCCCCTTTTCTCGCGTGCCTTACTGAAAAAGGTCGCGAATGCGGGAAAATGTGTAAGGTGATACCCATCTTCAGGTGCATTAGACCGTTATGTGTATCATCGCGTGTTGGATGGAACATATTTTCTGATAAATTCTGTGGAGTACGTGAAGCATTAAAGCGAAAAAAAAATGTTGATGAAAGTTACTCGGTAACTATGAACCGAGAGCCGAGTGGAATCTATACTGTGGATGCTGCGTGTAATGATCGTGGAAGGAAGAGGAAACAACGATTAAACTTAGGAAAATAAGAATAATATATATTGATAAATGTGCGGATTTAGTTTTGCATCACAATAGAAGAAAAAGAGCTCTAGCAATAAAATGAAACAATACAGAGACTAACTAAAAAAGGCTAAACTGAGCTAGAAAAAATTCTATTAATAGGAAAATATAAGGAAAGGGAACCAGAAAAGGAATTCTAATAATAAAACATACATACAAAAATACAAACTATTCTCAGAAGGAGAAAAGAATATACTAACGAATGAAACAATATATAGCAATTTACAGAAGATTCAAAACCTGAATCAGACTCCAATGGCTAACAAGAAACATACTTAAACCATCTCATACGACCCCTACGTAGGTATCAGTAAATCAATCATTGCTGTTAATTGACATTTGAATCCAAGACCTGGCTATATTTCTTCCACAAACCATAAACAGATGACTGTATAATTACCTCAAGGCGTATAAGTTGCACGATAATTTTCAATCTTTGGAAGCATCCGTATAGAGAATAAGTCATAGAGGATCCAGTAATAAGCCAAACGGTCAGGTTCCCAACCCCGAGGGTATTTTTGCTAGTTCTCTGGCAGCGCGGTAACGCTTATTATTTACATTAAGTTGGGGCCAACACTGATATCTCTGTTCGTTAACAATGGCAACCCTCGAAGCGGTTTGAATTACAGCATCGCCAACCGGTTCGAGTGGATAAATGGTACCTGATCCCACACGTCGTAGCACGTGATGCAAAGTAGGGTCAAGGAGCCGAGTATCTAGACAAAACTAAGACGTACTGAGTTAATAGTGCAACGACCCTACCCGGTCTGACCGGCAATTGTGCGACTAAAATCGTTTTACCTGGAAAAAAACACTCGACTGTTTTTCCGGCGGTCTTCCTGTTTTCTCGGTCTCTTTAATGGATTCACTGCGTGATGGATTCTTTTTAAATATGATCACTATGTGGTCATTAGTAGACCGCAGACAATGTCAAATCATTATTATTTTTGCTACCGGTAATAACTATTATTTCTATACGCTGGATCTTGTGACAAGTAGTTGTATAGAACGAAAAAGAAAAAATTGCAAAGTGACTGTTATTAGATATTGTTATATTTATTTGTAAAGGCAAAACATTTCCATTAGTTGGGTGGTCTAACATTTCTCTGTAGAATAGCTATTGAAGATGAATTCTGATATACTTTATACTAACGATGCATCTGTTTCCAGGAAGGAAGAAACCACTTCTGAAGTCGATGGGTCGTGTAGTTGTGTATCGCAGTGTCTTGTTTCGCGGTCGTGAACTCATCGCAACGTGCAGAAATCATCCGAAGTAATCACCTCGTTTTATACTCTGCAAAACCGTAACTAGGTAAGCATCTTAACGATACTATATCTCCGACATCATTTTAACGATGTCCGAATATCTTGATATTTCACTGTGATATTATGATAGCAACTGGAACCGGAAAGATGTCATAATAATGCCCGGTATTTTCAAATAATTTCAAAATGTTTGTTATGAAAATCAGAATCACAAAAGTATCAATTTTACAATTAAACTTTTATTATTGGAAAGTGTAAATAATAACTTACGTATCGTTTTGTTAGTATACAAAAAATTTATCAGAAGGAAATTTCACTAATATTAATTTGTCGGAAAATTCCTTTTTATAGAAAAACAGAGCGAGATAATTTCTAGAAATGGAATAAAAATTAGATGTAGGAAATATCTCATTTCATTGATAATATTAATTTAATTGTACAAGAGAGATTAATTATAGGAAGCTTTTATTAAAAGAGGAAATATGTTTTAATGAAAAGGATCGTTAAAGGAGCTGTTTGAATTTTTCGCTTGACGATAGGCGGCTCTAGATTGGTGAAAACCAAAGGATTAATTAATCTTTGGCTTAGAATTTTTCCAAAGATTCGCGGTGAGACCACAAGGCTAGTGTTACCTGTTCGATCTGGCATAAAATTCCTTCCGGCAATATCGCGTTTCAAACACCCATTGCCATCTAGTTATAATCTGTTAGTGTCCGCAATAACATTGAAACTATTATTAAAAAACAGTCTCGGTATTGATTTTCTCATGCAAGTTCAAGTGAAATTTACTAGACGTCGTTTCAACTAAATATCCCTTTCAAATAGCGGGTGAAAAATATCGTAAGTCAGATTTCCTGTCTCTCATGGTAAACATAATAATTGATAATCTCTTAAGAGTTTACTAAATGACAATTTAAATTTCTTTTAATTATAAAATTGTATCAAATATGATTCGTGGAAGAAATCTTTTTCTATTTTTATAGACGATATTTGTAATTTTATACACACCATAACATTTATTTTTGCAAGAAATCCTCAATAACAGTTTGAAAATTTTGAAACCCTTTCGGAAAAGTTTTGGAAAGCTTTAGAAATTTATCCGCTATTTAATATGCAATTTTTTTTTTAACCTAACAGGTTATTCCCCTTTTGAACGACATCCTATGGTACGTTCCCCTTTTTAACAATAACTTATTATACTTTTCCCCTACGGTTCGAATGGTGCACTTTCAATTATCGTAAACAGGCACGCGCACCATCAACCGTGAAGATAAAAATGACGATTCTTGTTATTGTATAATAAACATTTTTTCTCCGAACAATGTTAATCCCGAAGGAAATAAGGAGAGCGACCCATAAAGCTGAGAATATTTCTACAGCATGAGGATCTTTGTCTATCTGGAGCAAATAAAAACGATCGTAAGCGGGATAGGGTTGCTTTTTGTTTCTTCGAACGAATTTTTGCTGGTTCTGCTGAACGTGGAGGGGATTCTCGATGAGTCTATGAGCATTTTTTGCAAGACAGCTCTGTGGAGGTATTAAAACGATAATAGGTACGCTCTATAAAGTGCGTGCATCTAGAGCGAAATGGTAACTGCGACATGAACTTACAATGACAAGTCACGCGATGTTTGCTCTCTGTTCTCCTCGTTTTTTCCATTCGCGTGTTTCTTATGCCACTTCCTGTCGGCGTGGAACTTTTTACCTGCGCTACTAGTTTAACGTCAAAACTTGCCCGTTATAATTTTTGGAAAATTTGAGACGAAAGAAAATTCGTAGAGTCTGTTCGTAACATTTTCATTCGCTTCACGTACTTTTCCCATCGAAATCGTTTTACATAGATTTATTATTCTTTGCAATTAAGTAACGTTTCAAATCTGGTTGTCACTTTGTAACAATTTCACTCTATGACAATGTTATTATTCCTTTGTACAATTAATTGACCATCTAGTGAATTAATTTATAGTTTGGTTTAGTTTCACACGTAACATAATGTTAATTAACAAGGTGCGGAGAAGAATTTATCTGGAAATATGAAACCGTTAGACAGACAATTCGCGTATTTGAAATGATTGAATCACTTAATATAGTGTCGATCGATTCTCTTCACACAATAGTTCAAATATACTAATCACAATATAGATGTAATCAGCAGTAATTGACCAAAACAACAGTAGACAATTAATTTTGCACGGTAATAATCACAATAGTCAAAATATATTGCTTGGTAATGTATTAAATGGACACATCTATTTATACACTTGTAATATAAGATCATTAAAACGAACATTTCCTTCTCTTATCTTAAACTTCATTTTGTTTGTATCTTAAATTTCGACATCGCCTTCCCGTAAAAGACAAAAAATACGACTTATCATAGTCTTCCCCTATTGCAAGTATGAAAAACTGTCCCACTCTTTTACGCGAAATATCATCCTCCTCTTCCCTGTGCATAAGAATAACCCAAAAGACGTTAAGCATTCCAGTATTTCCCTAAGTCACGACAAACACTTGAGATTCGACACATCCGGATCTTGGTCGCAATTTAACGAATGGCGTCATTCATTCGTCCGCAAGTAGGGGAATCATACGGGCTCGTTCTTTCGATCTTCCATCCCTGTTCCTCCATTCCGATCATTACACACTCTTCCTCTTTTTCTCTTTGCCGCTCTCTCCCAGTGGTTCACATTATGCAGCGGTCAGGCCGATATGCCGCTGTTTAATATGTGGGCCATTTCAGTGCGTGGTTCCTCTATGCATGGATCACACGTCGATTCTTTAAGGTGGAGCCCGAGTTGTCGAATACAAAAGTTCCGCGTGCGCGAAATGGTGGCGATGTTGGTCGCGTTGAAACGCGCACGGCCAAGGGTTTTTCTCTGGTGTCGATGGCTATTGTATTACCTTTGCTACAATCTGCTCGGCTTCGGTGAGTGAACATTCGTTTGTTCCGTCTTTTACGACCATCCCGAGTACTTGCTACTTTATGGGTTATTTCCGCGTGTACTCAGGTTTTTGTTTGATGGAGAATGGAGGTCGAAAATCGTTAAGGCGAATGACGGCTAGTAATTGAAAAGCTTCAATGCCTGACGTTTCAATTACATTTAACATCGTTGTAATATTGAAATTATATTTATTCAAGGAGAAAGAAAAGTATAGCGCTCGTATATTCGAAAGCGCAAAGGTGAATATTACAATTATGAGTATTAGTGACTATGAATTCATAGCACGTTTCAGAAAGTGATTTGATTCTGATTGATCTTGAGTCGTTTAATCTTTGAGTCAAATGATTTGAGAAGTGGCACGGTCTCTTTATTGCAGCTGTTCTGTTGCACACACAAGAGGAATCTTGATGCTGATGATACGTGTTTAGACGTATATCATATTTGTTGTAACTTTGTTAATTTTAGAAAAGTGTTAAAGAGACAGGACAAATTTCTTGAAAGACTCGGTGACTCAAATTCATAGTTTTTGATTTCACCCCTTCATTTGACGCATTTAAAATATTCTGGAAGTAATCTTGTAAGATTCTTGAAATTGCAACGCAATTGCATTGCGGCATAATTTATTTAAAATGTAGGTTACAGTATGTTATAGCGAAGTTTCGTTGTAGAGCGGTACAGTAGATCGCGTAGCGTAAATTTTTGGGTCATCTAAATCGGAAGGCGAGCGTTATGTGACGCATGATAATATGAAAATTCAATTACGTCACCAAAGTGTAGATACGTTAACACCAGGAATTACAGGCGCTCGCTGCAAATCCGACCTGTCAGCGACGAATTGTCTGAATTGTCAGCAATGAAAGGTTTCCGGCACTGGCCACTGGCCACTCAGACGAATTTTTCACGGTTTTACGTTACACGTCTTGAAATCCACCATCTAACACCGCTTTCACTCTTCCGCGTAATTCCACCGGCAAGAATGGTAGTATTCTGTAATTCTAAACGTAAAATTTTCTGCTATAAAATTTTATAGATCCGTGTAGCTTGTTCCGAGTACTTTCTGTTACAATGTTTCAATGAAAATATTAAATCATTCACTGCTGTAAACTGTGGTCTCTTTCCTATGGAGTTCTGTAATATATTAGTTAATATTCTCCTGTAACCAAGCCGAGTCGTACGATGTCAATTCGAGACAAATATAAAATTTCTAATAAAGTATTACGAGCGAGACATTATTGAATTACAAAAGTTACTTATAGCTCGAAGAGCGGACCTATATTGAAAATCGATATATCGTATCAAAATTAGATCGCTGTCATGAATTATTATATTGCAATACGTGTTTATATGAAGGGAATACATTGGTTTTCAAGAATATATAATAAATAGATTTTATTTTAAATTTCTGTGAATAGATTATCTGTTTAAGATACGAAATTCATGTCCTTTCGTTTGCTACGATACAAAGCGCTGGTAAGTGATTTCGTTATCGTGCAGAGTTTAATGGGTTACCACAAAACGAGCGGTCATCTATTACCACGAAGCATGTGGTAACGAGCGTTAAGGTAGTTTCAGCGAAAACATCGTGCATGTTCATGTAACTAGATCAGAAAATAGGGCATTGGTCTTATACCATAAGAGAGATAACATTTTTAGTAAAATTCTCTGAATATTCCAATAAAATTTTGTCATGAAAACTTTACATACGACAACTTGTTCGATGAATTCTTTATTTAACATGAGTCACTCGGATTATAATAACTCCACTAATACTACAACAATTGTACGATAAAACCATAATGAAGGTTCCATAATGATTCTAATTCCATAATTACAGTAAAAATAAATGATCACATTTCGAATCTATGGAGAAAACGAGCGGAATTGGAAACAGGTGAATCAGGAATCCGTACGTAGCGCGAAGACTCGAAGATTGAATCCCCACAAATCCCATGATAGCAACGAACTGTAATCGAATGAGCTGCTCGTACACCTGAACCGAATTCTTGTTGCAAAACGAATTAGGCATTCCCTTGAACGAGGGGTTATCGAGCGATTTTATCGCGATACCGTCACACACGCAGAGATTCGCGAGCTACAAAGAGGTACACGGCCCCTGAAAACCAACGGACATGCCCACGCACGTGCACCCCGTCGTGTTCAAGTCGAAAATCACGGGTGTCATTGTGGTTTGTAGTTATACGATGGACCATGTAATCGACCAACCCCCCGAACTCTCGTCGAAGGCCGGCCAGGCCAATCAACCTCCATTGATTCACTTTCGTCCCGTAGTCTCTCTCAACTGTGCCAACAATCCTCCGAAAGTTACCCTCAAACTAGAAAGGGGTATAATCTTGGTCGGTACGAAGCGCCGTGTTTACAGACCGGCCAGAGAAAATATTTTCTCGTCACAGGGGTTTCAGTCGGAGGCTCGGGGGTGCTCTCCGTTTCACGGGTTCAGAAAGTTGGAATTTTTCCCTTCTTCAACCCCTTAATGAGGAACAGGATTGCGTAATAAGAGATTGAGGAGGAAAGTAGAAAAATAAAATGATAACGAGGGCTGGAATTTTTTAGTCTCGCGGAAGGGGGGGTGCAAATGGTTAATGACTCGAACGTTGAAAAAGATAGGAAATTAATTTTGCATCGTAGAAAAATAAAATGATAACGAGGTCTGGAATTTTTTAGTTTCGTGGAGAGGGGGATGCAAATGGTTAATGACGCGAACGTTAAAAAGGATGGGAAATTAGTTTCGCATCGTAGAAAAATAAGACGATAACGAGGGTTGGAATTTTTTAGTTTCGGGGAAAGGAGAGTTTAATCAACGTAAATATTAGAAAAGATAGGAAATTAGTATTGTATCATAGTATCTAAAGTAATATAGTGAAAGATATGTAAATTCTCTGTTGGACATATTAACGAACACTGTAGAATAGAACTAACTCGTACCAGACGAAGGATAAAAATTAACAAACACATGAATTTTTTCTTCTATTTGAAAATCTTCGCTTCTGGCACTTGTTATAAATCTATTCATCATTTTTCAATTAATATCTGATTCAGAATCTTACCATATTGACTTTCAGTATAAAAATTCCATAATTTCGACTATTATTCTTATCGATTTTGCTAATTGCAAATAAAAATCTATAGTTTTTTTTCACAATTCTTTAGAAATTTTCCGAGAGAAAGTGAATTGATCGATCCTATTTTATCGCGTTAGATATTTATCGTAGACAAATGTTTGATAATGTTCTTTGGACAGTCTTCGGCCTTGTTCCTTGCTCGATATCGGATCGTAAAGCCAGGCTGCTTTTTCCTGTCGAACGACCTCTCGAAAGTCGGATTGAGAGTCCTCTCGAGCCATTCCGGTCTATCCAATTAACGATTCGCGGACCGATCATTCCGGGAAACGCAGCTTTTCTCATTGAGCGTCGCGCCAGTGGCGCAGAATCCCTTTTAAACCTGGCCAGAGGTAAATTTACGAGATTGTTACTGAATTGGCTCGATGTCGTGGAAAAGTGAGCTGGTTTCTTGGCCATCGATTGGGAGATTCATTAGCGTGCTTGTATTCAGAAGCTAATTCTAAGTTTGTTTCCTGCATCTGAGTTAATTCTTGTGATTGTATATCTTCAGAAGAGTTGTAGTGGTATTTTTATTTGTTTCTATCGTTAGATTTTATTGTTTCGTTAATTTTAGGTCCTCTTTGTGATTTCCCAGATTTTTCGTTCACGGTAAAAGTCCAAAGTCATCACGATCCGAAACACTGTGAATTAAAATACAAATAAAAAAGAATTAGTTTGCTGTAATTTTTGTACATGGAAATACAACGATGTGCTTTTAATAAAAATGTAATAATGTATGAAAAATATAGCAACGAATAAGAAAAATGTAGGATGGCAAAATATATAGATCTTCAACTCTAATATATTGATAATTCAGATGATAAGTTAACAAATTATCGACGAACTATACATTGTCATGACATTTTCACTACGAAAGGAAAAAGTATAGAGAGCAAAATGGTATAAAGGTTGGTGACACGTGAGAGTAAAGTAAAGCTATAGGCTGCTATGAACCTAAGCCGAATGTGTGTCGAAGAGAAATTGAACAGAGTAATCAAACGTAGTCGATGCAATTGCAAGCAAACTCGCAATCAGTTCAAGTCACGAGGAGAAAGTCTTTTATATCAAATGTATAAAAAGTCTGTTACACAGTCTCGACGTGTGCACTGTATAAGAAAAGAATTTGCACACATATTTCCAGTAAATTTGCGATCACTAGTGTCCTTCTCTGTAAAGTAGGAATCTTTTCATCAACAGTCGCAACCAAGCAAAAATTAATTAGTTTCTTACAAAAATAGAACGCTGTCTTATAATGCCACGAAACAAATTTTTACTGCATAAAGAAAGATATTTATAATTAATTTTAATAACTTCCTACGACTAAGTATTTCAAATTCTTTTCTTTTAAACTTTCATCGATATTCTCAATCATCTCACGCCATGATACGTATTGATTAAAATTCACAGAAAAATTTGCTCCTCGACTTTAATATCAGCTTTTTTGCTCCTGCTATTGCAGTATATCGATACTATCTCACCCTTAAACGCAACAGAGAGAACCCTTAGACGGTTAGACGTTGCGATAATTACAGGGTTGCCGACAGATTGAACAGTTTCCTCGCCCCTTAAGCCGCGTTTACACGGATCGCGTTCATTTCGCCAATGAACCCCTGAAATCGAGTCTACACCACTGTGCGTCCAAAATAACCACCCTACGCTGTCGGTGACCTCGGTCGATCGGGCAACACGCTGTTGAACCCCCGATGCTCTTGACTAAGGGATTTTCGCGGCTTCTATTGACGAATGATCTCGATTCCACCCGCTCGAGTAGTCTTCGAATTGTGCCCAATTGTTTTCCTATCATTGTTAACGAGTATTCTCTCGGTGTTTCATGCTAGCCGCTAATCGTGCGTTAAGCGCCACTGTAAATCAGAAGCGCATCGGACCGTGCTGGTCCCATTTGTTCCTCGAATATCCTGCTCATTTGTAATGCCGAGTTTCGGGAGTGGGGTAATTGCGGTGTCGAGTGATTTGTTACAAATTAGGACACGGTGTGTTCGATAGTCTTATTATTGCGGTTGCTTCGTGAATTTTTCTTTAGGCAGTTGTCGCGATACTAAACTTATACAGAAAAAGAAAAATACTTATGTCAAGCGTTAGTTGATGCGATGAATTTTTACAAACTTAAACTCTGTGTTCGTCGTTTCTGGATTTTCTACTTGAACTTCTTTTACTTTGTATCAATTACAATGTCGAATATTTTATTGTAAATTTGGATATCGTTTGGAGTATGCAGCAGAAGAAAATTTAAGAGAAAGTTTAAAATTGTTCGATTGAATGACTCCTGTATTCCTAAGTACAATATGTTGGGTATTAATTGCAATGGATGTGATTTTATAAATTTAGATCAGTGGAATATTATTTTGGATTTCTTTCAGATAGAATATCCTACTTGTTTTATGAATTTTTCTTTACACAATACGCGTGTTTTCTTAATCACAATAAACAAGTTCGAACACGATGTTCGTTGGAACGAACGTGTTAGTTATCTTTTATTTGTGAAATTGTTCGTGAAATGGCGAACGGTATATAAAGTATTTTATTAAGATAAAGCATCGAAAAATTGGAAAATACTTTGAAGAAGGTAAGGTAAAAGGGATGACTGTGATATATGGAGTTGCAGATGTTTAAGAAGATTCGTTAAGGAGGTGTCAAGGCTTGAATTATCGATAGGAGTTGTCAGGGAGTTAACAGTTTACAAAATAATTGACAGTGACGGAGGAGCATTATCTTCTTATCAAGTTTTAGTTGGTTGATAAATCTGACGAAAGAAAAATCGATCTTCGGACGAAATCGAGACGAAACAGCTTGGCGGACCATTTTAAGGCAAACGGTCATAATAGTAAATTTTAAAGTCACTCGGAGTAAGACTAAGCAGGGATTCAATGATAAATCCAGCGAATTGCTAAAGTTTTCCGATAGAATTGCTCTGATAACGGAGTGGAAGAAAGTTTCGAGGGAATCTGAACGATGCTCGGTTGCTTTTAACATATTGCATCACTGATACATAGTTCTGAACTGGGTATCTACGTAAAACATAATTCATGAAGGAAATTCAAAGATATATTTTAATACCAAATTTGAAGAATATCGTGCCTTAATTTGCAGAAAAATTACGTTTAGTATTTTCAAATGTTTTTTTTTTTTTTTTTTTTATATACTACATTAAATTTTATTAAGTAATTATTGATTTTAGATTCTATAGCCATTAAACATCCTTCTACTCTTTTTATGAAATGTTGGAAAGTCTAAAAGCGTTTTTACATCCTTTGTTTATCGGCTGGCACATTTGGTGATTAAATATTTTTTTACCACTCTACATGATTACCAACGTCATGTTACAAATATAATATGAATTTACTCTTATTTAAAATGTACCGACGTACCTCAAAAGTGAACAAGTACTTCCAAATAAAATATTCCAAAGTAAACTGTAAAGTGATTAAAGAACGCAAAGAAATAAAAGAAGTAGGAAAGAGAAGGATTGTTGCACAGCACGATTTCAATAAAGTACGTGTTTCTTTTAAAATTTCCGATATCGTCGCTGTCTGGCAGATATCGTGAAAATTTATTTTGGCGGCATGCAGCTGCGTCAGCCAGCGTTAGACCGGAAGATTCCTCCACGTTAACCCCGCATTTCGTACCCAGCATCCCCCTGGTGATGCGAGGGTGAAACCGATATCCCGGCAATTTTCTCAATTGCATCCACTCTGGTCCTGTCGGTGACAGGAGCATTCCTGCCTGCTTTGCAATTTGTATATTAATCCTTGTATTATATCATCGTCTCCATTATAGGGGTTTACAATGGGAAATGAGATATAAATACGGCGAAAAACTCCTTCGTAGAAGAACGTTTCAAGATATTGTCGATATTTCATGGAACATCTTCAGGATGGATATTATGATAAGTAAATTGACTGAGATGATGAATAAACCACGTTTATGAAGATTTAAAAAAGTATTGAAATACAGTGGAATTTAAATAATCCGGCATACTCCAGACTCTCCTAATTTATTAGTATTAGAGTTATCAAACTGCTTTTTCTGATTTGTTTACCATAGTACATTTCGTACAAAGTTTAATTCAGAAGAAAAGGACAAAAGTTGAAAGATTTATGTGTTCCTTCGACGCTTCGTTGTATCTTTCAATTTCGCTTTATTTCACACATTCAACTTCAATTTAAGTATCGAAACCGTAAAATAATTATAGAATCGTGTGAATATGATTTAGGACTTTAGGCTATAATATTTCCCCTTTTTTTTCGAAGGAAGAATAAAAAGGCTACCTTGAACCGGCTTTCGTGAAGGGTGTAATTAAAGGGATGGTGAATCTAGATAGCGCTTTAGACTTGCTGCAGCATCATGCTTGTTCACCCGTTGAAGGTACTTGCACTCCTCTTGAGAAGGGAGTGTTTTACACCCTTGGGACATACGATCTATCAGCGTTGTTCCTGCCAGGCGTAATCACCGCCCTTAACCCTTCCGTTCTTAAAAGATAACGATTACGTCATACGCGAGACAATGGCATTTTGTATCTAAATTATGAGATACGGTAGCGTGAATCGGCAATTAGCCTCGATGCAGCTGATAAATTAATATCTAAATGACAGCCTTTGATCAAAGGGCATTGCTTGATGACAGCTATATTCAAATTGGTAGCTTTTTATATTCGACGTTTCCTTATTTCGATTCGTATGGAAATTTTTTAACAGTTTTCGTGTTTTAAGAATACTTCTTATTAAGTAAATTTCAAATTTTTCAAATTATATTTGTATATATCACGTTTAGTACATGCCATATCTTTTGTACTGCCTTTGATCCATTTTCTTCGTCTAAAATTTCTTTCAATGACCCAGATCTAGTCAACGATCTGAAACCCCTTAATTGTAAAGCTTTCAGAAATACTTTTAATGTATCCCACGAATAAAATTTCTACCACAATCTCCTAAAAAATAACAAAACTTTTTTTAATAGACAGAAAGCCAACAATCCAAAATACAAGTCTTCCAATTACAAATCAAAAACATTTCCAATGTACCTCATAAATAAAATTTCTATAAAAATTCCTCAGAAGTGACCAAAACAGAGCAAATTTTCCTTAATCGATAAGAACTGAACAATCTAAAAATTATTTCGTAAATCTCCCAATTACAAAATTTCCAAGAATATTTTTAACAGTATTACCGTCATTTAAATTACAAAATTCTCCCGCATTCTAGCAATTAGCCGAAATCGCCGTTAACGAAGTGCTAAGTTATTTCTAAGGTGGGAAACCTAGGTAAAAGTCGATGTTCAGTAGCAAACGGCTTAGTGTTCGCGTGACTGGTGGAATTTAGGTATTCATTTAAGTTTCGTTTACGTTCCGTGCGGGACGCAGTCATCCTGCACCCTCTTGGCTCCGTTATTCGCTTTCCCTATGTATATGTGCACCATGAACCGGTGATGCACGCGAGCCAAGATGATCACCGACCTTAGAGTTGGATAAATTGGTTCGCAGGATACTACCGGGCATCACGGCAGCTGTTTTTACCTAAGAAACGTTTTACTTTTACGTAAATCTTTCACCAAGCAGAGGTAATTTTGTACGAAACGAACAATTATTGCTTTTTCATGAAAAACTGCCTTTCCGGCTTTCTTTTGTTACGAAATGGAAACGTAATTAGTAGACTAGGAGAATGATTTGAATTCGAGTCGCTATCGGATATGTCCAATTAATGGAGGTTGGACTATCGCGATTTTACTATTGTAAATTTTGTACAAATTTTAATCCAAGAATTTAATATTATACCTTCGTCATACTTTAAGTTAATTTTCGTAGAGTAAGTTTGTATTTCACGTCTAAATCAATGCCATTCTAAATTCCAAATTAAAGGAACTTTAATTACAGCGTCGCAGAAAAGAATTTTACAAAACGAAATTACGATCGACAAGAGCAATAAATAAATAAAATACATATACCGAAAGAGATAATTGTTCGTTTTTTACTAACGCGGTAAAAAATTTTTATTACGGAAGTTACTAATATTGGTGTGTGTTCACGAATATAATTTTAAACTTCCTTTTATCCATGATTGTATATTTTATATGTAATTGACGTGACGCTAATACCCACGTATAAAAAAAGAGAAAAGTGTTTTACACAAAGCCAATAGAAAATTGACGTAAAACGTTGACACAAAATCGATTCTAGAAAATTACACGGATCGACCGTATTGATTAATCCTGGCAAAAGTTTCGGAATATTGTCCCGAGAAAAATCGTAAAATGGCTGTAAAACGGGCAGTGTATTGACGGGGGATAAAGTTTATTGGCAGTGTGTTCGACCGTCAAAATACATCAACCTAGAGGCTGACTTAATCGCGGTAAAAGATAGATACGTTGAATTTTTGTGCATGGATAGAATGGTACAGTGTAATTTCGAGCGTCCAAAGAGACGGACGTTATACGTGTTTTCTTTCGCTGGTTTTTGATCGTCGACTGTAAAATGACACGCGAGCGGATCTATGCTCGCCAGCAAAAAGTAATTAATTTCTTGCCCGTTCATCCGTTCTCGGACGGTGCATGCAAGATGTGTGGGTGCACATTTGCGTATGGATAATTTCTCGTCGAAACGCAACGAAATTTCAGCATTTGCTTTATTTATTCATGGTATTTGGTACACGAATAACTGGCGAAAGGGAATTCTGATTATTCGAAAAAGTGGGAAACTGAGAGAAATATTTTCTGCAGGAACGAGAATTTTAGTAATATCTTTCTGAAAATAAAAATTTAAAAAGCAGTATTGAAATACACGTATGAGAAATATATGGTTATAGTAAAATAATCATGGTGTGTCTAACACTTTGATTTTCCTTTATGTGTGTACATTGTTTAGAGTTGTCTAGTTATGAGAGGGAGAGGTATATGATCTGAAAAATAGAAGCTAATAATTAGAATAATTATCAACGCATATGATAATTACATAGTTGAGGTCAAATGGTCATACAGAGATGTGTTTCACTTTCTAAGTTTCTTTTGCGCGGTGAGAAAAAGTTTATAATCCAAGATTTATTTTCTGAGAACTGAAAGCTAATAATTGAAAAGTAGTACAAGTACTTTTCCAAAAATTGGGTCGATATAGACAAAGGTACATAAGACTTATATTTATGATGAATTTGTGTTACGACCGTTCGCGGAGAGACGCGTTCGCGAGGAAAACGCGTCAGCGAGAGGCGTAAATTCTCGCTACGATTCGTATAATCGACGCCGCGAATTAGTCGTTCCCCTGTTTCGGTTAAGATAACAGAGGTAAATTCAATGAATTTAACACTGTATTAACAGGTTAATATAACTTGTATATTTAATAACAATGAATATAATAACAAAGCGTCACAAATTATTTAGTGATAAATACAGTTAATATGTTACAGAAGTTCGACTCGATTTTGTGATATCTCCCGATATGTTCATTACACTTAGCGACTTTATTCATCAGACCTCTCGACGTATGCTGTTAGAATCTTCAAATGAGACTGATCGCCCTTCGATCATTTCTTTGTCTTCTCGGGGAGACGACCCCCACTACGCTCGGGTCACGCCACCGTTCGCGCCTACGATCACGTATGCCACCTTCTTTGTGTGGATGAAATAACGGACCGAAATCGACGTTTCTGGAACTCGCTGCTTGGTGACAACTATGCGCTTGTCGATACATCGTATATTTTCCGTCGGGCAGATAAGGCGATCTGCATGCGACACTGTAGGACCGCCAGCGACCGTTAGAAATACCACCTATACTAAGCCTCGTGGCGTAACAATTTGTATGAATAGTATGTTTTAATTTGTTCTTCTTATTAATAGTTTCTCTGGTCATTCGTGACCTGCAACGATATCGAGTTTATGAAACAATTGCAAACAAACGGTTTTGCATATCAGAGCATCGATTAATGATTAAGTACGAGCAAGATTTTACGCAGAAAATACTCAAAGGTTGCCAGTTATTTCCAGCCGACAACGATTGCGAATGTTGCTCGTTGCTCTCTCTCTGTCTTTCTTCCTCTCTCTATATATCTCTGTCTCTGTCTCTCTCTCGAGTGCACAGTTGCTGAAGCGTTAATGTTTCGGTGAAGTTGTAACGAAATTAAATGTAATTGGATCAACGAGGCGACCCAGTTCCGATCAGCCGTGGTTTAAGTTATTAATTACAAGTTTCAAACTAATTATTCGATATTAATTTATTGAAGGTTTCTGTCTTTGTCGTAATGGCTCCTTAACCTAATTTTATAATAGCTGCTCTTTTTGAAATTTGCTATGGATTTATATTCTTTCTCCAATACCTTCGATATTTATATTTCTTAGCGTCGAGATGTTTTCTTACAGTTTGAAATTGACATGGCACTTTATAGATTTTAATATTCGATTATTAGAGACTATACCAATAGCCTTCTTTGAGAAGAAAGATATTGGCTGTACGTAATAGACGTAGGGAAGATGATCTTCGTAAAAATGTAGGAATTAAATATTTATATAATAAATAGAAAAATTCTTCTCATAGAATGGTACATAAAAATAGACTAGAGAATGGTTTTAAAGAATTGATTAAAAATTTAATATAAGATACATCTTTGAAAAATATATAAAAATAACAACGTTCCTATAATTCTACATAAAAGGAACCTACCTAGTCTTTTCCGTAACGTAAAAAAGTCGCAGCAAACGAAATAGATACAAGAACAAGAATATTTTTGAGCGACCGAGGAACGAAAGGAGCTCTCGAAACGTTCATATTCGAAGGTGTGCAAATATTTAAGATCGTGGATAACTTGCGGAAATCTTGATCGGGAAAACGTGTCTCTAGCTGCGGGCGTTGGTTCATTCGGGGCGAGGAACCGAAAGATGTACTCAACAGCGCATTCACTCGCGATCTCTCTCTCTCTCTCTCTCTCTCTCTCTTTCTTTCTCCATGCACATATGCATATCCGTGATGTTATTCGAAGGCTTTCCGCAAGCATAAGCTTCGACTCACAGTGCTATGCATTGATGCTGGCTCTCAAAGGATATTATAAATTGCACGATAATTGACCCTGTCGGTTCTAAGATATCGAATACAGATATTTTATATTATGATCGTAATCAGAAAACTTCGAATTTCTATAGGGCACAGGTTGAATTAATAGACGTCAGTCATTACGGAATTTATGTGAAAAATAATTCTTAAAAGGATACACATGTATTTCCATTTAAATACAGATAGGCAACTAAATTAAAAACGAGGATTGTTACGTGTAGAAAATTGAGCACGAAAAATACAGTTCGTGGATTGAAACGTGACAAAAGAAGCAATACTGATGTATATATTTTCTGTAATAACAAATGAAAACTTTTACTGCTATCTCTATGTTGTCTGCATTCAAAAATTGGAAATGGCAAGTTCAGTTTTCGCGTCGCGATGTGTATGTACGCGAAATAGTGGTAATATTGACAAGTGAATTTTTTATTGCAGAGAAACAACAATTTTTTTTGGTTTAAATGCCTAGAAATCACAGACGAGAAGTCAAATTTTTGTGTACAGCGAGAAAACGTGAGAAATATCATTGGTCATACAATATGATGTTGTATTTTTTATTCTAAAGGATTAACATTTTTGCGTGTAAATGTCAAAGAATCGGAGATGGGAAATTCAATTCCGGAAGAGAGAAAATAGTAATACTGATGCAATTGTTTTTTGCTATACGTATGTCGAAGAATTCGGGGTGATAAATTTGGTTTTCGTATCGTGAAATGAAAAGACGTAAAAAAGCTGGAAATATTGGTAAATGTATCCTCTATCACAAAAGATGAAAATTTCTTACATGTCTATAAATTATAAATAAACAGTTAAATTCTCATGTAATTTTTGCGCAATGTGCAAATGCATAGAAATCCAACGATATTAAAAAACATGCTCCTTATCATGAAAGTTGAAGTAATTGATATCCTGCTATAATTTGATTTTTCATCTCTCATAACATAATAATAAAATCATGCTATCAATATTACAAACTACATGCAACGTGTTTCTTCCCATGTCGTAAAATATTTCGTCTTATTGTCGGTCTAATATTAAGTCTTCGATCGAACTTGTCCATAGCGAGATGTCGGATTTGCATGAAGAATGCAACTATGACATCGTTAAAACTTCATAAGTCGGGGAAGAAGAATAACGAACACATAACGCGGTGAAACTTCTTTCGTTCTTGTTACAGAAATTTATTAATATTAATAATTCGACCATGTTGGGAATTTTCGTTTTCTCCGTTGCTCTAAGATTCTTAATAAAAAAACATATTAATGACTTGGCTTCCCATTAACTTCGACTATCTTGTTATATATCGTAGTTGTTTTTCTACGTGAAAGTTTCCTATGGAGACGTTGAAACATACAAAGTGTAAAGAAATTTTATGAAATTGCCATTTCGTTTTTAAAGTTTACTTTCAGAGTATTTTTAAACGAACAAAAGGTAGATAAATATAATAATTTATATGATAAACTTACTTTCGAAAAAGCATAGATTTTTATTTTCTATAAACCGAAGGTATAAAATAAATAAATTAATAAATAAAATAAATTAATTAAGATGTAATAAAATAATAAAATTAATGAATTTTAATTTTATTTTATTTTCTCTTTTTGTGTTGTTATATTTTACAGTTAATGGTGAATTTGATTTAACGAACGAAATTGTAATATTGTAATAACATCTAATTTATTTATTATATTTTTAGCAGTACATTTAACAACAAAATTTCAATTTTGTTGTGGAGTAGTAGAAGCTTAAATAATTTTTCCTCCACGGATATTTGATAAAACAATCGTTAATTATAATGCTTCGTTCCTCGACGAAACACGATCTTAATGAAATTTTTATACAACTTTTCGTAACGATTCCCTCATGAAGAATCGCCAGATTGGCAAAAAACAGAATCTAGCCTGATTAAAACTTGGACATTCGACGTAAGACGACCTGATTGGAAACTGCCTCCATTTATGGCGATATCGGGGTCGTCGTTGCACTCGATACGCTTTTGTTCTTCTGAAATATTGAGTTCGATTTCGCTCCTATTGCTTCTCTATCTACGAAACTCATCTTTCATACTTTTCTTCCGTATCATTATTTTAAAACTAATCAAATCTACTCTTCTTTTATTTCACAAAATAAATTATACGCTAGAGAAAGTAGGAATTTGTAAAAATTCCGTCTGAAATATTTTAAGTTTCCAATAGCTGGTCCATATTAAAGCTGTCCTTGATTAAAACATCCATTCCATCAGTTTTATCAAGCTTTATCAGTTTTTTCGTGCTATCTTTGTTTCCGTTCATTCAATTTAAAGTATCCAATCATCATTTTGTAATAGCTCGTATAATATAACTTCAGTTCAAAGATAAAAAATCACAGGAAATTCGTAATATTCATATTTTGGAGAACGACGAGAATATTGAGATAATCAAGAGAAAATGATGAAATATCTTCTTTTTCTCTTTGATTAAAATTCTGAAAATTCCAAACACGAAAAACCAGGTACATCGAAGTCGATCTGTTAATGGAAATTGAAGTACATATTTGCGAAACGCGACTGGAATTTCGTGGTCGCGCCAGAAATTCGATCACTGTCCATTTTATCGCTCGTTAAGTGCGATTGACCAACTACTAGCCTTTGATTGCGTTACAAAACGGTGTTTTGCAAGCGATGCTTTGAGAAGCCTTCCTTTTGAAACGGTCAATACCAAGAAAAAAAATTAGGTTCCATTACAAAAAAGAACGCAGCTCTATTTTTGTGTTATTCGTAGGTGAATGTACGAATCACGCGGGCTTTGTACAAATTCTATAGCGTACACTGTCTATTATGTCGACCCTTCACAAGGAAGTAATGACTTCCTATTAGATACTTAAATCTTATATTAATTTCATATACAGTGGGTTACAAAAGTACTCGAACGCTTGCAGTCGTCTTAAATATAATATACCTGTTATATGAAATATTTTGAAATTTAAGTAAGAACTTAAAAGCAAGAAAATTTCCTGCACAATTTGTACAATTTTTAATCTCTTTAATAATTTATTCAAAAAAGAAACCAGGAAAAGTATTTTTATATTGTCTTAGAAAGTGAGGGTGAAAAATGCAGCAGAATGTTCATTCTATTAGCTAATTCAAGATGTTTTTAACAGCGTCGAAATTCGTAAGAAAAAAGCAAATTTCTGCATACTGATTCATCTTTTTGTCATATTGATATTTCGAGATACTCTGTGTCTTCGTCAAAAAAACTTCTCACTCCACCTACTCCAGGAAAAAGAATGAAATCACGCACAGTCAAAAGACCCCAAAAAGCTGTCACAAAAGAATTTGGACGCGTGTATGCGTAGTACACCGACGAAAACTCGTTATCAGTAGCCGAATCTGTGGTCGATATTCGCGATAATGCTCGCGTTGACTGGTATGACGCGGTGGAAAAGGTAAAAAGAATGCTGCGATAGAAAGGGTGAAATAGGAGAAAGCAAAAAAGAGAGAGAAAGGAAAAAGGGCGGACAAAGGGGAGAGAAGAAAAAAAGGCATCGTTGCGATAGTCGCGTGGAGCCACAGGTATCCGAGGACCGCGCGATCCCCATTCTGCCATCACCCTACAGGTCGTTTCAGAGCTCACCCTCCGCTTCTTTCTGTTCTCTTCTGTTCGTCGTGTTCCCCTTTTTTGCTTCCGCCGTTAGTGTCGAAACGTGCTCGTTCCTTGTTCCACGCACGCTGACTCCTTCCGTTCCTGTTCTTTCTTCGCCGTGCGGCCCGTAAAGCGGCTTAGGGCTAATACCCCGTGGATCAGCCGACGAGGTAGAAAGAAGCTGCAGCCGTAATCGTATGGCTACGATTTTATGGTCACCTGAACTGTGCTCGTGGTCTGCCTGACCGGACGCCCGCTTTAATATCTCCGCCTTCGTATTTGATTCTAAGGATGTGTAATATTTATTAAAAATATATTTATATTTTATCCTTATACTATTGTCTTCTCTGCTCTCGTTTATTCAACCGTTGTTTGCCTTTTAGGCGACGAATTGTCGATTAGTCGAGGGGTGATCTGTTATTTCAAGTCTTGCATAAAAATTTTAGGAAACGTGGAAAAAATGAAAGTTTAGGAAGAACTCTACTTGATTTTGGAAGATCGACAATTTTGAAAAATGTATTTATATTTTGTCTCCGCCATTTTTTCCTTCACTTATTTCGTTTGTTTAACGGGGGCTTTTTCGTGATCGAATTATCGATTGATTAAAAGATGGTCTGTTACTTAGTCAATAATGCTTAGTTTGCTTCTAATGATAATAATATATGATAGTTGGTAAGCAATTTCTATCGACATTGATTTCTAAAACAGCGAGGTGTATCCTTGTTAGGCTATATATTCAAAAGAACGTTCGTGTGTAATGAGACATGTGCCCTTTAGCCGTGCAGTGTATAGAAGTGCAGCACACCCCGTCAGTATCAATATACACGTTTTCCCTTTAACAGAGACACAGTGTTCCTCCTTTTACCTCAGTTTTCCTCTGCTCACTATATTGCCCTTTATAGAATTTTTATACAAACTTGAAAGGTCATAAACTTAAAAATTCTATTTTTCTATTATCCATTCTTCAAACAGAGTTTATAACGAAGTCTCTTACACGACATTCGTTGCTTGATAAGGAATAGTATAATAATGTTAAGGTTATAAACTTTAAATTTTATTTTCTTATTAGCACCTCTCCAGACAAAGTTCGGAATAAAATTTCGCAGACGCAATTCGTTGGTTAGCAAGGAATAACATATTATATACATAGAATATAGTGTAGTATCTCCCCGTTATTAGATTTAAATCTAGCGTGAATGAACTTGTTACAAGTGCAACTCTACGTAGTACAATGTCCCGAGGACAATAGGCATAGCGATGCAGACGTAATAACAAACCTGTGTATAGTCTAGCTTAACTTCATTTCAACTCCGAAGTACATTAAACAAATCGTAATAACAACTATTCGCCTGATGCTTATCGAGTCGTAATTGTACGTAATACGTAATACGTAATTGTACTGCAGCTCGTTCTGGAAATAGTCACTAATCTCAAAATCGATTCTGATTCTGAAACAGGCAGAAATTTCCATGGACTTAAGGAAATTGCCTCACAATAATTGTATATAGGAAGTTCGAAAATAATTTTAATAATTCTCCAGCATTCTCAGTCGATAAAAATACATAAATAAATGCTTATAATACATGTAGCGATTAATAAAAATATTTGCACATATCCTTAGTTCTATACGAAGCATTTTTCTATCAGATTCTATATTTTATTTTCGTAATATAAAATTTTTGTAGTAATAGGAAAATGCTACTAAAGGGTACAGAATTTAATATACTTACCTAATTAATTAGTATATAAATTCTATAATAAATACAATGGCGTGCAATCCCTCGCCATAGCCAAAGCGTCGTGAAAGCGTGCCTCAGATTTCTGCAAATAAAGATAGATATATTTCCAAACGAGGAATACAATGCATTCGAGAACCAAGATCCTTCTTCTAAAAAAATGGAAGAAATCCAGCACAGACAAAGTGTCACGAAAACGAGCATACGTCAGCACGATCGGAGCAAAGCCCTTCTAATCTGCTCTCGATAGCATTATGGCAGTGCCAGGCACTGGCGATTTTCGAAGTTGCTTCGACACGCGAGGATATCATCCCTCGGTGGGTTTGTTCGATCCTTAATAAACTAGCGAAATCGCTTTAAAACCGAACAGTATTTCAAACGCGAATCAACAGTTCCACTCTGGTTCGTATCTTCCATCCTCTTCTCTACTCTTCAGTCATATCTTCTCGTCTCTTTCTATAGAACGTGGCAACGGGGTTGATCGGTGTCCTTCTTCCTCCGGGGGGATAGCAGCGTATGCGCGTGCCACACCACGTAGCAACCCCCTGTATGCCCTGCAACCCGCCATGGTATTGATCCACGAGCGGAGGCAGCCCCCATCCCCTTAGGTCTATCGAGTTCCGCCCCTGCGGGAGTAGGATTGTGGCGATGGTAGGAACGGTGGTGTGCCGGTTGATACGGTGGTGGTGCAGCTGGAGGGACTCGAACCCAAACGCGGAGAGAGCCTCCCCAAACTAAACCGAACTACCCCTACCCAGGTTTCTCGTGAACCGGCCTACCAGTCCCCTTCGTCTCTGTATTCAACCACCACCGTTTCGCCTCATTCCTCCCGCCGCTGTTCTCCTCCACCGTTCATCCGTGCACACCCACGCGTACAGACGTAGAAAAACGTTTACGTGGGAGCCGCTTTATGGACACGCGTTTCTGCTCGATGTGAACGATGCGTGGCCGTTCCGTGTTTGCTTGTATGTAATATGCAGAAGTAGGTACGCGGAGGTAGTACGTGGTTGTAGTGGTTCTGGTCACTGGGTAGATGTGAATAGTTCTGTATGTGCTTTCTGCGTGTGTCCACGCGCTATCTGAAAGTATTAGAGTCCTCTTTGCTACACTGTCCCTAACTTTCGACTGTATGTAGTTCGTTGAAGGGTGAAATTGTGTTTGGAATGATAAACGGGGAATTGGATGTTTCGAGGAGCTTGGTAATTGATACGCAGTACGTGTTTGAGGAGGATTGTTTGTGAGTTTGATAAAGTATGGCGTTGTTTCGGGTGGTTGGTTCTTTTAGATAGGACAGGGAGGTTTTAATCGGTTTTTGGATAGATCCCTTACTCACTTTGAATTTAAATCCTTCCAGCTTTGGTTGGCGGCGTAATGTATTATGTATTTGATGATTTGATGTGATCACACAACATGTGATCTAGGAAGGTTTTGATAATATTTCAAGTACTTCCAACTACTTATGGTTGCTCTGATAATTTTGGGTGGTGATTTGATATACCATGTGCTTGAGCTAAGTCTATTTGCGAGTTTGATATAGTATGATATTGTTTGGAATGCTTGGTTCCTTTGAATAGAGTAGTTTTGATAGTTTTCCAAGTACACTTGGATGCTTATGGTTGCTTTGAATTTGCCTCTGCCTTTGGTTAGTAGTTTAACGTGTTACGTATTTGACGCAGCTAGTTTGCAGATTTGATAAAACACGATGCAGAGGTGTGTCGATAGTTCACTACATAGATTATTATAGTTTGGGTCAGGCTTGCCTCTATTACGTATTTCACGAAACTAGTTTGTAAATTTCGTTAGCAAACGATGTTGTTTAGGATGTTGGGTTCTTTCGGTCAGGAATGCTAGGGAGGTTTCGATAGTTCGCCAGACAGGTCCTTATGGTTGCTTCAACTCCGCTTTTAACTTTGCTTGGTGGTTTAACTCGAGCATTTGGCTTGGTCGCTTGTAGCTGTACCTGTAGCTTCTGATCATCGATGGATTGCAAATTCGTAACGTAAGGTGACGTAGAATTGGCATTTTCGATTTGATGCGCTGTCTGACTGCGTAATTTTCGATTTGTGTCTCCCAGGGGGAAAATTCTTGGACTGGAAATTTTTACATTTTATGTATATTGCCATTTATATTATTTTCATAGTATTCTATTATTCGTTGTGGCTAGGAGTATATTTTGAAATATCGTTGATATCTCGGAAAATATCTCTGTTCTTTTTATGACTTATCGTCAAAATGAAACTTAAATAACAAATTTGAAAAATTACGAGATTGTTCTACATTTATTTGAGTTTGCGTAATTATATGAACCCAAAGAAAGACAATTGAAGATTTTTTCGTGTTCAGGAAACAAAGTTACCATAAAAAATAGATTGAACTGTTTGGATCCAACACTTTTACGTTACCAATTTACAAAGAGCGAAAGAGGATACTGCATCGATAGATCGAATAGCAATCGATCTTCCGCTTAGATTCTGACCGTGTCGCCTACGGGTGAAACGGCTAAGAAACGCGAGAAACAGTCCAATACCGATTCTATCAACTTCTCTCATTTTCATTCGTTTATACGCCTTTCATTCGCGGAATGGAACGAGATGGGGGTAGAAGTCAGTCGGTGGCACTCGAGCAGGGCTTCCTTGTCATCCCTTTATCGTACGGTCGAATTCTCCGCGACTCTCCTTCTCTGTTCCTCTCTTCGGCACCACCCCACGTCAGAGTAAACAATACTCAAGCCTTTTGTACGTCCCTTTCCTCCCTTTTTCCTCGAGCGGAGTGCCGCGCGTTCCTCTAAAAGTGGATTCACGATGAATTTCTTCTTTTTTTTCGGAGGTTAAACGCATACCAAAGGATACTCGAGCCCTTTCCATCCTCTTTTCCAACGTTTTCTTCCTCTCGATTTTTCTCATCGTCCCTCATTTTTTCGCTCTTCTCGATGAACAACGATGTGACATAGTACTCATGTAGGATACATCGTAGTAACGTAGGGTTATTTGAGTCGCCTAAGCTTCAGCATCGAATAAGATGAGTAATCAAACTTGTTTTACGTATATGTAGGGGAACAACACGATAAATATATTTTTGTTGAATGTTTGATCTTAATGTCATTTTATGATCAAACATGAGTATTTTGATATGACGTACATAATCGAGAATGAAGATAACCTATTAGGTCTACATCATGACACGCTATTGAGAATATTAACAATATTTGAACTTTCGTTTTTTATTATATTCTCGTAGAGAATCGTAACGATTGAGCTGCCAATGTACACGATATATTTCGCTGTTTATCACATGACCAATAACGAATTAAATAATCTGTTTCCAAATTTAGATAGCTTAAAAATTGCCTGTAACCAAATTTGGCGAATTGGCGAGGAACAAGTTGCTTAGCTTGACTTGAATATCTAATAAATAGTGTTCCGATTTAAATAACTTTACCTTACCCTAGGAGACGCCATTGGACCGATAATGACAACGTGTGCTACCTACGTGTTGGAATTATGTGAGTAGGTTGCAACGAACGCGTTGCTGTAGCTGTGAAACCAATTATCTTCTCGATGTTCTGATACAGAGCTTGGAGACGTGGTTTACTGAAAAGTGGTCTCGAGAAATGGAACACGTTTGTTGTTCGTTGTTCGTTCCCAAGGTATCGCGGTTATTTCTTTCGCGTGACAGCTTAGGTGGTAATTTTTATCAGGCACTAAGGGCAACCGTTTAGCCATCCTAGAAAGCACCAGCTAGAGCTTCTAGACGTCCTGGTGGCTAGAGTTTGTACGTAAGAACAGTTGAAAACTTGTCAACCTCTTCTTCTTCTTTATCTTCTTTATCATTTTCTGTTCTTTATCTTTTTACTCTTCTTCATTTTATTTCTTTTCCTTTATTATCCGCTTTTTGTCACTTTATCTGTTCTTTATCGTTTCTCCTTTATTTTATTACTGTCTTTTCATCTCTTTATTACGTCACGCAAAATCGCTCTTATTGTTTATTACCAGTTAATAGGTCTCATTAACAGTAAAATATTTTGAGCAACACATTCTCCTGTAATATTTTCACCATTTATAATTGTTTAATATTATACAATTACTTGGAGTTCTTCCGTTTAACTTGGTGAATGATATTTTAAAAACCCCCAAATATTTTGAATTCCAAAAATAAAAGATTTCCAAGCACTTGGTTATACATATCTACATACATATCTACGTATCCCGTTCAATATTCGATACTCGCTACCAACCAATGAAAAACCAATTCTGTAATTCCATCAATTTGATAAAACTAAAATAGGAGGGATATCCAACTTCCAATTACATTCAACGCTCATTATCAATTTCATGAAAAACCAATTGGGAAATTCTAAAAAGTCACATCTTACCTAAAAGTAAAAAAACAGAAAATATACACGTGGAGATACTTTTTTTTTCCTTTTCGTAGTCGGTATAAGAAGATATCCAGCTTTTAATATTCATTACCAATGACCACGTATTATTCTGAATTTACACCATCGTGATTTTTAATCTGTTATATGTGTACGCAAGACTCTTTAAATTATTCTAACAGTCTTAGCTACGGCACGTGTACGAAAATATTTCCAGGTCGCGCGTGACAGTAGAACACGAAAATACTCGCGACAGGAAAGAGATCCTCTTGCATTTTTTAGCGAAAGAATACGGCAGGGTAATATTAGTTTAACACCTAGATTACCAAAGTGACCATTGGCGATGCACATTGTTAAATCTTTTAGAATGATTAAAATAAGATAAGAAAAACGCTAGAAAGTTTTGAACAATATGATCTCCATTGTCAATAACTTTTAAACAAAATAAGAGACCACAGTTTTTAGACCCCTCGATTGTATTTTTCATTACATTTTCACACGTTTCGAGAAGTATATTTGTTATCGCTGCTTTTAGCTGTCTAATTGTTTTTGATTTATTGACATACATTTTACCTTTGCAAAAACCCCATAACAAGAGATTCGGTGCAGACAGATCAAACGATCTAGATGGCCAGATGATATCGGCAACGTAACGTATTTACTTCTGGACTGTATAACGCTTCATGATTATCTCGTTATGTGTTCATAAAACAATTGCTGCAGCGGAACAAAAGACGATGCATCGTCCCAGAATGGCGGGACTTTGAAATACAGTCAGCTTAATATTGGCCACCTATATTTTGCAAAAATTCCATGTTACGATGCACTATGCTCTGAGCGTAAAATATATGAAATTGAGACGCATCATTTTTGCTGAAACATTGCGGAACCGACTTGGAGAATTTTCCTTTATACGCGTCGTTCACAGACCAAAGTGATCAACTATACTTTTTGAAATTTTAGTGTTATTTGATTGATGCTTATCGTATAATAATATCGCCGATGTTCCCTCCTTTTTCTTTTGTGGACTCGATCGATTTGACAAATAAACGGCTCGTATGTACATGGAGGGGTAGTTGGCAACGTGAGAAGCGTCGAAGACGAGAAAACGATTTATTAGCGACAGTACACCCGTTATTCCCTGTCTGCGGTGAAATCAGGCCGAACGTCCGTTATCCGTCGTTCCGATTTTACTCTCAGAAGCTATCGATCGAAACCGGACTACAGTTCGATCACCACGGCGGATTCGTTTTATCTCCGGCTAAACACTTAGCTTTTCCTTCGATCCACCGACATACTGGCGGAACTGGTTCAACTAGACGACGCGACGTCGATTACCTTCGTGACGAGCAATCGTGAACGCGATTAGTTTCGAATAATAAAGCTCGCTGACTTAACCTATAACGCGATGCATTGATGTATTTGCTCGTATATCGATTGATGGGTGTATTAGAAGTTTCATGTCTCTGTATATGTTTATTGTGGACTCTATGGTCTCCCTTACGATATAGATGTCAATCATAAGCAGAATGTCTTCCTTATTTTCAAGAATTTTTTCTGCTTTCGAAGTTTTGGTATTTCTGAATTAGTTTCTTGTAGATATCGATGAGCGTAGGTGTGTAGAGAATTATGTATGAGTTTCATGTTTATACACGTATTTATTGAAAAGACTGATATGAGGCCATTGATAACGAATATTGGAAATTGGATTCCATTTTTATTCTCGTGGGATTCGTGAATTTTTGCGATTTCAAAATCAGTTTCTCACAAGCAGGATTTCCTACTCGATAAGTGTTTATAATAACTGTCCAAATACTATCCATACAAAATTTTTTGACCGTATCGATTGATATTATGTCTTCGTAATTCGATATTAGTTCGGTATGAATGGAATTTTAAATAATCGTAAGATAATTACGTACAGACTTACTGAATATTCATTCCTTAAATTTTTATAATACTTTAATCATAAGAAAGAATATTGAATATTTTAGGTGGTTGCTATAATTTTTTTGGATGAGATATCTTAGCAAGAAACTATATTGCTAGCATCTATTGCTGTCGCAGGATCTCTTATTGGATTTCCACTTGGTTGAAGCCTCGCCTGTTTTCTCACCGTGAGCGATTAAAAGAGGGTTCCTTAAATGCGCCCTGACGAGTATCTAATCTGATACTGAAAGTACATTGGGCACGTGATAAACGTAGAATCGCATAATTTGGGGAGACAAGTAATCCGAAGAGATAAAACAGGCGAAGTCGAAGATAGTGAACGAAGATAAAAGCGTAATTCTTTGGATTTTCTTGTCTTATAAAATATGCACAGTGTTTGCCTGCATGTATTTTGAAAACGAGAACAATTATCGAAATGAAACGTAAAGAAAATAAAAGTGTAATTCATTAGGTGAAGAATATCGTATTTAATATAAGTATTTTTTAATATAATCGCCGTTAACAGAAAGTTAAATACAGTTTCGCCGACGCGTATCGAGTTTTTTTATTCTGCAAATGAAGAATTCTCCCCATTTACTTTCGATGGAGGATTTCATTGTTGTCTTCACTTCATCGTCTGACTTGAAATGAATAGCCTTCAAGGTTCTCCTCAATCCTGGCAAGAAATAGGATGGAGTCAGATCTGGACTATTTAAGGCGGTCTCGAAACAATTTCAAATTTCAAACTTGCAACATCATGTGCCGTGCATGCGGTGCGTGGCCGAGTGTTATCATGCTGTAACATTATCGTCTCGGTTGAATTCTAAACCCGACATTCACGTCTCCGCAAATGCTTCTTAATGTCATGGCATACATTACCAGTAAATGGCGATGAATTTCCATAGGCATAATGTTTTCCAGGGTTAAAAACCCGATCACTGTTGTTTGAACCTCGTTGACGTCGCATTCATATTCAAACTCGCTTTAAACGACACTGTTCGCGATTGCGTCAACCAAATGTATTAAAACTTGGTATGCTTATAAAGAAGGGATGTAGCTATAAAACGACTTCTCACGCAGAAATGTTTAACTCTTCTCATTCTCGAGATATGCGCATTACTTATCAGCTGGCCCTCGTAATCTTACATTAGAGAATTTTATAATAATAATTAAGAACTATATTCAAAGTTTTATAAAGTACGAATATGTACTCTGTACATAATTTTATTATATACATTTATTATATACACGATATAGAATATATATATTACATTATTGAGAATCATATTCTATATATTTCATGTATTTATGAATAAATGAGTTCAATGTAAATACGTGGATTCTAAGCACGAAGTCGAGGTTTTCTTCGAATTTTAATCCAATTGCGTCGTCTTTCATCCGAATCGATAGTTTAATTCTCAATTTCCTACGATTACCAAATCACGAGAGAATATTACCATTTAAACATTAGAATTAAACTTCAGATAGTAAGATTGAAATTTGCAGAAAGGGGAAAGGGAATAAAAATTTGGAACGTCTGGAGAATCGATTAATTAAATGCACTTTGGAAAATATTTAAAGAAACATAAACGATCGAAGCAGACTGTCATTAAAACGTTATGGAAAGTTGAATGAAGGATTCGCACCGGAGAGGTGGTAATCCGTCGATTAGGATTATCCAAGGATTACCTTCCTTTCCCCATCTGTTCCTGTTCTTTCTTCTCAAAGAATAAACGCGATTGCTATTCGAATCGTTTCGTCTTCTTCCACTTCACGACTGTAAATTCCGTTGTTCCACAGAGCTCGTAAATTCACGAGGATTTTCATCCTTATGCGAATCCGTTACGTATTTTCTTCTCTTTCTCCTATTTTCTTCGTCCTTTTCCTTTTCTTCCTCATTCTTCTTTGCGTGAGGTTGCAGCAAGGAAATTGACTTGCCTGTGCAACACCATCTCTTCCTTTACATCTAAATTAGTTCCATATGACGCTTCTGTGAAAATGTACTTTCTGTATTTCGGGAAATACGATAGAAAAGCGGAGAAATAAATCTGGATATTTGTTTGTACCTTGTTTCTGGATTTTATTGTCTAATGACGTTTTAAATCCTGTCACTGTGATTTGTTTAACATATTAACAACCTTTGGATACAAATTTAGATTTCTTCGGATTTGTTTGAAATTATTATATGGTAGCTATGGGAATTGAATTAGTAGGGGCTTTCAAAATTGTTAACTAGCTTTGAACGAAGACAGTAACTGATACTAATTTTAAAATAGCTTCTAAATATATAAACTTCAATTTTTTATGTCTTTTTTCTTGGAATAGTTCGTACTGCGAAAATCAGATATTTCGAATATAACTCTTCTTTCGTGTTGAACAAACAGTCCAATTACTTTCCCTGATAAAATGTGCACGAAAACAAATACATATTTTATTTGATTTTATTCAATATTTATAATGTCAGGATCCCAAAATTTTCTATATTAGTATTAATACTATGAAATGTTAATATCTTTTTAGACACATATAAATTCAGATTTTTTTCATACTCATCTCTTAAATTAACTACGGAAAGCTTTTAATGGCAACGAAAATTAAATTGGTACGAGCTCTTAAAATTATTAGCAGCTCTAAATGGTCCAAAAACAACGCCTGCGATTAATTTCATACCAGCTTTCACATCTAAATATTAAATCTCCTTGTTCTCAAAACAATGCGCTTTGCAGCCATGAGAATTTTAAATTTCAAAAATTCAGATTTACCGAATGTCAAACACTATACATATAGCTATATATCTGAAAATAATTTAATTGCTTTTCCTGATAGAAAATAAAAATGAAAAACTACATTTACGAAGTCATAGATCTATATTTTTTTTCTAGTCGATGAGAATCATCGGATACGAGGCAAAGATCGCCCAGGGAAATAACAGTGTTGAGTAAACAGTGGTATGATGAAATTCGCGGACACTATTACTAGCTGAAATGAAAATGCGTCCGTGCGCGGAAATCCATGTCGTAAAGCTCTCCGCGTTGAAAAAACCAAACAGAAAACGAGATATTTTTGCGATAAACCAGCAAAATACGGCCTCGAATACAAATTGGGTTTCTGAAATAGCATCTCGCCGTGACAGAACGTCGTTCCGACGTTCCACTTCAGTGTCCTGGTCCAATATCGCGATTAAAATTTTAAGTGATTTCGTGATAGAAAATAAGTAACATCGCGTAACCGTTTAATGATCAAATTTTTACAGATATCAATGAAAATTCACGAAGACGAATAATTCCGGGCTTTTAATATTCAATTATTAATTATCTTTGTGACCATCGAAAATATTGATAATTTTGTTGATTTTTTGACTTTGATGTCATTTAGTGGCTAAAGGGCTTTTTATTATATCTTTTTTAATATATTATTTTAATACAACTATTATAATATATGCATTATTACAATATATATAATTATTTTAAATAGTCTTTCAACTATAGATAACAAATTCATGAAGTTTCGTGAAAAAGCCGACGGCATAATATATTTAAATACGCGATTTACAATATTTTAATATTCGTTCTATTTAAGGTAGTAAGAAAAAATTCAGTTGGAAAGAAATTATTAAAATTGTTGCACTTTCGTACAATACTTTTTTATTCAATGTTTTAACCAGGTACACTTAGCCTAAAAAAAGAACAAAAAAAAAAAAGAATTAAAAATGTCAGAAGAAAGTTAGTTGCAGAGAAAATTGTTCTGCCACTGATTCGGATACAAGGATAAGTTTGACTCTCCTCTCCTTTCCCTCGACATACATTTTCTCTGGAGTAAGGGTAATCGTTCCGCTTCGTCAGGTGAAACCGTGCATCCCGAAGAGGATTGAAAATCCTCAAATTCCCCGTGTCCTGCACACACGGAATGTAACCGAGAAAAAACGGAGAGAATCTTTCCAATTTCGCATGCCTTTCTGCTACGTGGATTATCCTGATATTCCACGACCGATTCAGAAAAAGACGAAACGTTGTTCTTTCACGACAAACATCCCTGCATTTAGTCCGAGGTATGCAGACGAGAAAATAAAATCGATTCTTGTCTTTTTTTTAAATATCTACTATTCTTTCAATATTCGGTTTTCTTTTGTTCCGCAACCCTCACAACGGAGATTAACGGAATTGTTGAAATAATTAATTTATAATTTTTCTTTAAAAGGGTGAATTTTTAGGAATTTCAATGTTGTAAAAGTTTTTTCCCCTTCTTGCGTTACGTACATTTTCATATACTCCTTATTTTGGTTTCTTTGGCACAAATTGTATGTTTTTAGCAGTAAATTAGTGTTAAAGTAACAATGAAAACAGGGAAGCAGTGTTTTGAGCCAAATAGTAAATTATAAAGAACGTAGGTTAAATAAAAAAATGCGGAAAATCTTCGAGCAAGCAACAGCTGTTTTTTGGAGGCTCTAATTAATGGCAGTATAATTAGCTCTTTCATTTGGTTAATTAGGAAATTAAAAGGTCTCTTCACTTTCTGATTTTTCTTTCTACCTATTAATGTGACAGATATTTGAGAAAGTAAATGCGTTACATTATAAAGAACAGAGAATATCATTAAAATCTTAAGCGTAATTGAATAAAAAATTGATCTTGATGGTTCTTTGATAAATTGAATCTGCAGCATGATTGGGAAAGTTATCTTTTCCACGGTTTCCGCCGTGAACTCTCTTCTTGGTTTGCTTTTCGTTGCTTCGTGGTAAAAGTCCATCGTTTGAAAAAGGTGGAATCCGTTCACGATATGGTGCGAGCTGTCGTTTTCGTGACCGAACAGATACGTGACCATTGCCAGCAAGCTTCGCGTTGGCCGCACATTGTCGATTATTTTTATCGTTATTGCCACGTTCTTCCTTTGGATTACACGTATAACCCTGATTCTGCTGTGTAGCCGAATAGAAATTGAATTAAATTTTACGGTGCATTGAGGATCTCTTCCTCCAAGAGACTATAGTGTTATCGTAGTTCTATGGTAGACGAGGATGTGGTGCTAGTCAATTTTTTGCAATTTATCTAGTAATCGAGGGATATGCTTATTGAAACTTTATTGTGATTCTGCTAGATTGCACTAAAATTTATTCCATTTGGCAAAGCTCACGGTTTTATACTAGAATCGAATTAAATTTGCAGTATATTGAGAGCCTCCAGTTGTGTGTGTGGCTGTAAAATACAGAGAGAATTTAATTTTAGATAAATAAATAACAAAATATTGTCTATGAAATTTTTTAAACAATAGCAATGAACTAATAAATTGGTAATAAAATTGCCCAATTTTTACAATATAGCCTAGCATTATAGACGCCACAATTTTATTCGAGGACTTTTGTAAACAAAATTTATTTCAATTTTCGCCAAAGAGATGGCAATCACAGATTTTACAAAAATTACTTACAATTATTTACAAAAATTTTATAAAAGTCTAATTACACATTTCGGTATTTGAAAAATCCACTTTTTGATATGGTAACAGTTCTCATAAAAATTCCACTAAGGTAAAAAATAGTAAATCCATTCCCTTAACAATCGAGAGTTAAAATAAATATTTCATTAAAAATTGTTCGTGTATGCAACGACGTGGTAATATTTCTAAGGGTTTGAAACTTTTTAGGGAGACTAAACAGAAATCGTTCGAAACGTTACCATTAGAGATTCTAGAGGAATATTAAGCGAAGATGGAGGTAAAGTGAAAACCGGGGACAAAGTAAACGCAGACAAATCGTATGCACGGTGGATAGAGAAGGTGAAAGAGATAAAGAGAGTAGAGTAGAGGAAAGTGGTTACCCGGAAGTAAGCCTACAAACACGTGGCATTGTGATCGGTTCACGTTCTGTCGAATTCGTTTTCGAAAAAGCAGAGAACGCGCACGGTTGAATGGGAGAAACGGAACCGACAGAATGGCTCTGTTGTACACTGGAGGACTCTCTTTCTCTCTCTCGTAATACTAAATCAATATCTGGCGGTGGGGTAGCTTCGTCTATAGGGTGTTTCGAAAGCAAGCGACGTGTCACGTATCGAACAATTGACAACGTTCTATTACGAACAAAAAATCGAAGAGCAAAAATACTTGGTGTAATAACATAAACATATGTACATAACTAAAAATCGGAAGAGATATTATTAAAGGGCTAGATGTATTAAATATTGAGCGCATCGATGTATTATTTCTTTTGTTTATTGTGCAAAAAGTTCTTTATGGATAATCGTAACGCGAAAAATAAAGGGCTACGTAGTGTAAAAATGCTTTATAAATAATAAATGAAATAATAAAACAATAGGGAAGTAAAATAAAATTAAACGGAAATAAACCTAAAAATATGTAACTTGTCTGCTAAATGCCGGCATATGGTGTCAAAGTGCATGATTAATATTTAATCAAAAATCAAACAATCAACTTACATAAATTATATATATTAGGAAAATTGTAAGGCAAGATATTAATGAATCCTTGGAAATATTTTCGATATACAATACATGCATATGATACATGTAGAGGATTAATAATAAAATGAGCCGGTATACCTATAGTATGATTTGGAATATGAATTCAAATTTTAATTCGTTACCGTGTGTATACATTTGTATTGGTACATCTAATAACTTTGACACTGCCAGTGTTTTCGAAAGTCACATTTCTATGGGAAAAAGGGGGAGGATAGGGTGAGTCACGAAATTGTCCCTCGCGTCTCATTGTTAACGACACGTGGACTAGTTTCTGCAAAGTAATGCGAAGAATGAATTTCGTTCATCAGTTCTATCTAATAAATCAATTTTGCTCGTTTATATTACGCGTTTATTCACAAAGAACGAATGCAAATGACGCGTGGCAGATGATGAATCTTCCTGGATATTAATTGATAGCCAACATCTCTAAATACCTTTATTACTTTTTAATGAGAGAGGAACACATTAACACGTTAATCGAATGTATTCCATAATGTGGAATTATGAATTATTCGTTGTGTTGATTGGTAATTTCTCTTCCTTTCGTTGATATTAAATTTACTCGGAAATTGAAAATTATCGAATCTTTTACTAAATTGAAAAACATAATATTACAAATATTATGATATTTAACGTTCCGATTATCAAACCTTCGGCTATTTAAATATCATGCCATAATCGTGACATAAATTGTATTTATTCGATTCAACAAAAATAGATTGCGACTTGACAAAGAATATTATTGTCGATTCGACCTTCAGCTTCAATTCTTCCGATTGAAAATCGATCGATCTTTCAATAAAGCAATAGTTTCTCGAATGAAGATATTATGTTTCACCGTTTTTCATTAGCTGTGTAAAACGAAATGTTAACAAAAGGAATTTTGAGAGATAGTCTCGACACGCAGCTTATGACGTGTCACATACTTTCATTAGCGTTATTAAAGCATCGCATCGTCCATGTTAACGCAAACATAGCTTTATAACGCTAATAGAATAACAGAAAGATCCCCGGAACTTGAGAGGAAACTGATAAGTTCCTAAGCAAAGGGACGAACGAGTAGAGAATCATCGATAGAGGGAAAGAATGGTGGTGTAAGGGTCGTGTGTTCGTCACGTGTTGAGTGTTGCATGGCTCCATTCAACGCCTCTGATACATACGTCCCTGACGGATCGTGTCTGACAACCATATTGTCGGATCTAGATTCTTAAACAAGAAATAAATGTATTGTTGCCTTTTTAACATTTCAACGTTACTACTGTCTCTATGATTAACTATTTATAAGAGAATTTTATTTCCTTGTGAGAAGTAATTTTCTTACAATTGGAAAGTATTCGAAAGTTGAATAACATTAACTAATACAAAAATTAATATATATTAATCTTCCATAACCTGATTTTTCTCTGTTCATAAGATCGGAAATTATGATTGATTACAGTTTATTAATCTGATATTAGAAACAGATTCTAATGACTATTATTAATGAGTTGCCCGATGAGAAAGTAATGTTAAAATAACATGAAAAATACAGACTACTCAGTAATTATCAAGTCATTTGCTATTACAGAGGCTCGACTAAATGAAAAAAGGAGATCACAGTTTATCCCTCATTGCAATAAAGCAATGTTATGTCTAGAAATTAGGCTCTATAAATTTGAAGACGAATTTCCAGAAATGTCGACTGTGTCAAGTATAATTTATATGACAGTTCATTTCATCGAGGTTGTAAGGAAAGCCGAAACACAGGCTCATTAAAAACATAAGCGAAAAGGGGAAGGTTTGGCCAATAGTGGAGCTGTATGCCGCAAATATTTCGTGGGGACACCCTGTATTAGAGATACTTGGTATTCGCAGCAAGTACTCTTAGCCACCCTCCTCATGCTCGTGCAGTTAGTCACCCTGTTCCACCCTCGATTTTCCAACCACCCTCGCCATCGAATATAGGGTGACTCGAAAACACGAACGAAACGAATATCAAGTCGGAAAAGTAAACTGGCTCCGCCGGAAATTCGATGGTGATTGCAGCACGATTGGAAATGAGACGAAAAAAATCGCGAAAAACGATTCTGCCTGCTCGTAATTCACAAATCAATCGTCAACGCTCTTTTAACGCACGATAAATTCAGGGCGATCGTTTTGATAAAAGCTGATATCTCCGTTGGATTGCTTGAAACGTATCGAAATTCAGAAAAGATTTCAGGATATGGTGTCTGTATAGAATTAGCATATCATGTTTCCCAAAATAAGACGTAAAATCCTCTTCACCGAATGCTCGAGCGAAGTTTTTATTTTTCCCCCAAAAGAAATTCTAGAAACCTGATACACCCCTAGAATCGTCACTCTTTCTTTCTGGGGCAAATTTCTGTCTTTCCTTTTTTTATTCAGAAAACTCGTCGTTCGGAGACCGCCTTAGAAGGAGGTTAAACGAGTCTTAGGGAAATTTCAGGAAAGCACTGATCTCACCCCTCGCATGACCCACCCTCGGCGCACTTAGTCATTCTCCCCTAACCTCGTTTCTACTCCAAAGGTATAGGACCAAACGAAAGGGCGGCTATCCTGGTGAAACAGAGAGGGACCAGCGAGAAAGGAGAGAAAGTAGAGGAGAGTCGGTGTCTGGTGTAATGCATTGCGAGAAAATACGATATCCGGTGGATTCCCCGGTGTTTTCTCTCTTTCTCTTCCATTTTCCTTTCTTCCTGGGGCTGCTTTTCCTTCGTTTCATTTTGTTCAAGAGTTACGTCAGGCTTTCGCCAGCGTCTCGCTGGAGTTACGCAAAGTGATAGAACAGAGGATATTGCGTCTGACGAGAAAAGTAATAAACGTGACGAACGTACGAACTCAAATGCTTTTGTTGTTGTACAAATGTCGTACGTTTATTGCTTTCACTTCGAATTAATCGGTGATCGATGGACGATCTAATTGGCATCGACTGTTGAGTAGTTTTAATTATTCCACGATTGATGGGGTTTTGTAAATGAGCTTGGAATTTCTTCCTTTGGAAACGAATCGGTTACTACTGCCCCTTTACAGTTCGAGGAGCATTTGACATTTTCACGTAATTGATTTATGTTCGATATAAACTCGTTTCAAAATTTGAAAATGCATTATTTGAACGAATTTTTAGATTTTTCTGATTGTTAACTCAATCTACAGTGGTTTCAAAAAGCTATCGTTACATCGCTTTATAGTATTTGTCGTAACATTTACGTACTAATTAATTGAAATTATTCAGATATATTAAATCTCGTATGACTACAAACATTTCATGCCATACAAACGAAATGTAGAACCTGAATAAAGAAAACTAAAGTAATTTTTATAACCACTGTATGTTGCTATGTTTCTAAAAACTTAAAATATGGTTTATAGACTAGAACTGAGAAAAATTGAACAAAACAATGTGTAGGATGTAGTATGATATAACACCGTTGCAATCATGCAATATCTAAAATGTTATCTCTATAATATCTAGTAACTTAAATTACAGTAGAACAATAGTCTTCTCAGAGTGGAAATCAAGGATATGATCTGAAAGGTGTTTACTGCATCGATATTTTCGCAGGAACAGAAGCTCGTAATTGCAGGAATAAATCGCGCATAGACAATTAAAGCGCAGGGATTCGAATTGACGATAAGAGAGAAAAGACGATCACCGAACGATCGATATCTTCATTACGATCGAGCTTAGCTCGCTGCAAGGGCTTTATTTTGCTTCTGTCTCGCGATAAATTAATTCACTATCGAACGATTAAATTTGTCGTTAAGCCGTCGAAGCATTCGAAGCTGTTCAGTCTCGGCAATCTGAGCTTTTGCACAATTAAAAAGTTTTATTTCGTTTTATTGTATCTTTCTTTTTTTATTATTTTTTCTCGAGTAATTATTTACGATTCTTATAGAAATCGAGAACAATCGCAGATCCACTTGATTCTGCCTTATGTCCTTTATCCTATCTTCTTCCTGCGGAACGCATTATCTTCACAGAATATGAGAAAAGTACAAAATGCAAATAAAATACTTCTCTATAGAAAGTATGCTCTTATAAAGACTGTAATCCTTATTGAAAAAATTCCGAATCGGTAATGCCATTACAACTTCTTCGAAGTTGAACGTTTTAATTGAAAATAATTTCCATAATGTTCGCTATAACACGTTAATTTTACAGAAAATTTAAATTTTAAATAGAGATACCCAGAAGAAAAATGTTTTAGATATCACTTAGGCGTAGAAAGGAGAAATCGCATGTATCAATTTCTTATACATATATGATATATAACATGCGATATATATTTTATATATCGGTTGATATTACACCTTAAATATATAAAAATCTATATAGCACTAAAGTCGACTAAAAAATTATAACAATCAACAACAAAAATCCTGAAAACTTTCTGAAGAACTTGACATTTCCGCTAATTCAATATAATCAGCGATCATACAATCCACGGTAGAATCGTTTAGGTACCGAACCATAAAATGATTGATCGCATATTTCCTTATAAAAGATAAAATTCTTATAGAAGGTATCCCTCACAAGGAACGAAACGTTCCCTTTCGAGGACAGTTGCGATATTTGCCAAGTAATTTTCGACGTGCAGGTGTTCGACGCCCGAAACGAGGGTTCAGGGCAGTTTTTCACGAATCTTGGACAAGAGAGACCCACGTGGCTTACGTATCGGGATCATGGTGGCCCTGAAGGCAGCAGGTGGTGCCTCGTAGGTTCACCTGGACCTTTCAGATTTTAGGCGTTTCCGAGTTCATAAATAACCAATCTCTCCTCTCCCCTCCCCTCAATGGCTCACTTCTATACGAACAACCATTTCCACGAGATTCCCCATGTGAAACGTATCGGTATTAATCCATTTGCCATAGCTCCGTCCTGGAATTTATCGAACTAGTTAATCCCCGAAATGAGCGCAATGTGAATTAACGACACGCGAAGTTACTTTCGACCGTGCTAGGATATTTTTACTTTTCCGTTTGTTTCCCACGGGAAACCAGCACCGCTTTTTTTCCCTCGTTTCAAATTGAATCTCATGGTTCTTCGTTTAATCCGTTCTAGGAGGATTTAACGAAATAGGAATCGAACGTTTCTTATTTCTCGGTGTTTTGTTCGCAATATGGGACAATCTTCTGGACAAATAGCCAATTACCGGGAAAGAGAAATTTCTTTTTTTTTTACTTCTCTAACGATTTCCATTTACGTGTAGGATCCGCGGAGACTTTCGTTTACTTGTCTTTCGCTTTCCAAAGTGTCTTAATCATGGTGAAAATGTTGCTTTTTAGATTATGCGTAGGTATGCACTTTCTTCACGAAACTTTCTTTCGATCGTCAACGAGGATTTCTTTTCCGTTTGATGTGTTGCTTGGTTTCAATTTAGAATTATTGCACATTACCGCGTGCGGAGGAGAAACCATTTATTTAACTTCCACTTAATATGCAGAGTGTTTCTAAACTGATACTAAAACAAAAGAAACTTACGCGAAGAAATAACTCGAATGTATACGTACAATGACATGATAGTTGGCCTAACAGATATCAGTACAAAGTTTACGTATATTGCTATTCAGATTTGTTACATCGGACTTTTATCAGTACATTATGTCTGTAGTAAAAAATGAACAGTATAACATATAATTTTTGTACATTTGAGTACAAATTTGAACGGTAGTATTAATATTACTAATAGATTTTTGTTATAGTATATTCAAATATTAATTGCTGCAGCTCGTCAAATTTATTGATCAAATTTCGATTTTAGCAGGTTAAATATCATCAATATAAAATATCACCTTTGTTCGCTGTTAGAACAAAGTATCACGAGTAATGCAGCAAAATGTTGTCCCCATATTTCATTCCATCTTACTGTACATACATATAGCACCGATTTGGAAACTCTCCATAATACATTTCCTCGTACTTAGGCACGATTCACGAGCAACCAACCAGTATTTCTAAGACGTTCCATGCATACAGACTACAGACTGTTATCTCTGATGGTGACGAGGAAATCGAGCGTGGGTGGTTCGCAAGTGCGTGAAACGTGGCAGGCCTCGTAGTACACCTTGATGTTATTCATAGGTGGCAAAGTTGCTTTCATATACCTACCATCATGGCAATACGACGCGTGCATATCGTCCTCCGGATACAAGCTGTATCTCGGGACTATGCAGATGCTCGCGAGCACACGGACTTTCTCGTCTTGGCTGCCTCCTGGTTTTTACTGTGAAACGACAGCTGCTCCTCGAAGCCTTGTACCATTTGCTACGGGAGGCGAAGGGTCCTGGGCTTGTTTTCTGTGGGCAACGCTTAACAAGCCCATCTGGAGATCGTAGTCTCCTCCTAGTTTAAAGAGAAACAGAGAGGGAGGCAGCCACGTTCCACGGTACTGATAGCCTTTAAGGATACGCATCGATTCCTAGTTTCCTTCATTTTGGAGAAAAAGAGGCATGCCAGGATCTTGGAAGCTTCTGTTTTAGTGTCAATAAATTATAATTAATAATATAATTCTGAAATTTTAAAATATCATTTTAAAATATCGATGGCTTTTTAGGATATACATTCCTATGTACGGTATATCGGTTTATCGATTCCTGGTCTTTTCCTTTTTGGAGTAGAGTCTTAAAAGCTTCTATTTTACAGCTGATAAATGAAAATTCATCGCTGTGTTCGGTTGAGGTTACTTAGTTTCTAAATTCAGAAGTACCGTTTTAGTGTCTCATATCGATTCCTGATTTCTCCTTTTTGGAGAAAAGAATCTTGGAAGTTCCTGTTTCGGTTTCGGTAAGCTAGTTTTTTCAGCCTTGGATTTACTTTTCAAATTTAGTTTTTCTCTGGATGTCACGTTCTAAACTACTTATAATCCATAAGCAGACGCGTCTGTCCTCCCAGTTTTTTTTTTCGGAAAATAATCAATGTATTCGTTTTGATCTTATACCAAAGATTTCCCTCAAAATATTCAAAGCCCTTTTTGTTTATTGAAACGAGAGCAAGATTAGGAAAATAGGATTTATGATTAGGTATGGTTAGGAAAAGACCTTTAGTAGCAATTTTTTTTATTTAAGCAATATACATCCTCCGAATATCCTAGAAAACTGAATTTCAGTGAAATTAATGTTCTATTAGCATAATGAGATGGGTTAACTATGATTCTAGTGGTAAGATCAGTCGATAATGTATTTTGAATTTACAGCTTCTCTCGGGAGAACGAGCATATCGATTTATGTATGGGTGGTTTCGAACATTTCACAGTGTTCTGTATAATTTGTAGGTACATAAATACGAAAGCACTTAAATTTACAAAGCCATCGATACCGTGTTCTCTTCTCCTATGCCGATATTTACTGTCCCACTAAATGTTTCTCATAAACTTTATTGCCTTTTGTCTCGTGTCGGCCCACTATTACTGGTTAAAGATGCACGAAAATTCCTCGATAAATGTCAGAACAGACATTCCTATATTATTATCCTTTTAATTTGTTAACTTTATCATTTCTGAATCATTTATTCCGATTAATGCGAGATGAAGCATTCAGAAGGACTACTTGGTGTTAAATTGTTCTTAAAGTTATGAAGTTTCAAAATGACATTATATGAATTTTAGCAACTTTTGTACCAGATATATTTTACCATATTGGTAGCATTCATCTAGTTTACATATGGCATGTATCATGTTTATTTATTAATTTCATTAATTATGAAGACAATTTTTTAAATCATAGTGTATTTTTATACTTCTTATACTGTACATTGTCTTTTGTCCATCTATACAATCAGTATAAAAAATATTCGTACAGTACTTTAACAAAATTACTGTGGAATAACGTTCAGTAACAAAGTTTTAACAGATGAAAGATATATACACATTCTAACAAATCTCCAGAATAATTTTCAAGCAAAGTGCGATATCTATGCGATACCTGTTTTTGTTGTGAAAATATTAATGAATATCTAGCACGTGGTAAAATTATAGATGTAATAATATATTGCATAAAATATATTCTACAGCTATCGCTTCATGAAATAAAATGTACATAAATATTTTAAAAATAATCTGTATCAAAGAGCAGAAAAAAATGGTTTGAAAGACAATTTCATGCTGATGTAAGATAACGATCGAAAGCATTATGCTATTAATACGCGACCGTGGATCCTGTAAAATGTTCGGAAACACTTAAGAACACTTCCACAGTCTCCAGATATAAACATTATTGAAAATATATGGGAGCACCAATCCGAAACAAAATAAACGGAGTCATCATATTTCATCAAACAATGATTTAAAGAGCGCTCTTTTAAAAGAATGGACAAATATCGCAAGTAGAATATTCATCAAGTTGATAAATTCCATGCCACAACGGCTTCAAGCGATAATAAAATCAAAATAAAATTAAAATAAGATATTAGATAGGTCTTATTAGCTTTCTTTATTAAATTGTAATTGTGTGAATACGTATTACGTATATATGTTTGTCATTTTTTAGATATTTGTTAATACTTTCGCAAAGGATACATGTAGCTCATCTTTCTTTTTTATGAAAATTATTCTGCATCTTTTTTGCATACAATGCATTTTTATTTGTTAAAATGTTGTTAACAAAATGGAAATTAATTACTATACGAATATTTTTTACGCTGACTGCATATTTATATTCATGAAACTACATTGTGCACAAAAATTCGCAGTCTGATTCCAACACATTTATAGCGTTACACCGAAGCTAAACAAAAAGTAGAAATACATTTATACAGTATGTACGCAAATAATAAAAAGAAATGCAGGTACAACACGCAAGAAATTTCATTAAAGACCATGGCGGATCGATCGTCTGACAGCAGTCGACAGCCACGGGAGTTAGACCAGACACAAAGGGGATAAGAAATTCGCGAAAGCTGATTCCCGCTGTTGTCGAAAGTCCAAAGACACGAACAGTCGGATATACGCGCAGTGCATTATTCAAGTCCGAGCCACCCTTTTCTTTCTCTTCTATTTTTTTTTCTCCTACCACCCGTTAAAGTCTTGGTCCGATCCTTCTCTTGGCGAATTCTCCGTTTTTGAAGCTCTCTTTCGTACAGAATTTCAGCAGCTTATTGGAAAAGCATTGGCTCCGAGCTGGCATCGCGCCTCCTTGCTACTTTGCACTCGAGATAAGGGTTGGAGAGAAGGCCATGGAGGTCGAGAGGGCTCGAGCAGCTTGAGAATTAGCGGAGGGTCTTGCGGTACTGATAACGCAAATCGTATTGACGAAGGAATTAGTTGCACCATGGAACGTTTGATGCCTACCAATCTGTTTGCTACGAATTGTTATATTTTCAAGTGACCTTACGTTTTTCTTCAAATATTTTTTAACCTTACATTAATATCAGAGGGCCTTTTTTTATTCCTATATTAGTATTATATTAACATTATTGGATTTACGAGTCGTAATGAGTTGTTTTTAGGAGCTATAAATTAAGCTCAACTATATAAATTAAAGGATGCAGGAAAGTGATGATGTTAGAAATGCCGTTTTTTAAATTTACTTCAAAATTTATTATCATTTATGTCATCCTCTTAAGATAAATGAATTTATGAAAGTAACTCATTTGTGTCTCGAGAGGTGAATGTTAATTGCGTGGTACTCGCTAATAACCTCATAGTTGATGCGACTATAAATAACAAGAAAGAAGAAGAAGATTAATTGTGTAATTGTATAATGAAATTAAGTTTGGCTCCAGAGAAACTCATATACGAGTTATCGAGTTTGTAAGCAAATCTTTGAAATTCTCTTCACAAGCGTTGCAAAAAAAGTCTCTTCTCAAAACAGAGATTAATGGGAAAAATTGACAAATTGGGAGGGAAGTATGCCACAGAGAAACAACAGCATCAATTTTTGATAACGGTGAAACATGAGCGGATGCTATTTTTTATTCATCTTATCATGTCTCATATTTTACGTTTTTCTCGAGTTCCGACTCTTATTTCGATGAAAATATTTGTTCTCTGATAAAAAAAAGTGTCGCGTTGAAATGGTATGTGTCAAGCAATTTAGGATAAACAGATTACTAAACGTTTGAAAATAAAGTAACACAAAGCTAACTTCATTCTTTCTTTCTGTTTCAGGTACGTATTTGCAGTATCTCTTTAAAGAAAGCTATATGTACAGAGTTCAAGTTCCAAGAAGCTGACAGCACGCTCTAAATACGCACACGGTGAGTGTGATCTATTCACGAAGTTTCATTTCAATGAAAAAAAAAAAAAAATTCAGTTTTTCCTCCCATCCTTCAACATACGAGATCCAAAAGTATAATATACGTAGAACGAATCACAGCAAACTCTCTTCTAGAAGAAAAAATAGTCTAGTTAGGCAGATTAACCTATTTAGTAATTAAAAAAACAAGGTAACTCATAAAAGCACGTAACATCTATATTTTCGATAAAATAATTTATTTTCTCCAAAATCGTTCGCCTTCGTTAAAAACACGCCACATGATATCAGCATTTATTAAAATTAAAACCAGCATATCCGAAATGAATACGTTTTTATAAAATGTTAAGCTTATACGCTCGCTAAAATTAGAATTGACCTACGCGACGTGAATACGTTTTTACAAATTTTTTATCTGAATACATCTTTCATGACTCCAATGTTTAAAAGTGTTCTCGGCCAAGGAATGACCCAGTTAGCAGATTGAAGGAAGCAAAGGAAAATGAAATAAAAGAATCGTATGTATACATATGTACCTACATACTTGTACGTGAATTCTCGCGATGGCATAACACGCAAGTTGCAACGCGTAGAAACATAATGCATGTCGTATGAAGAGAATGATCAGGGGAAACAATGGCCGCCATTCGATCCGCGGTATCGTCGTTACATTAACACTAGAGAGAGAGAAAAAAAAAAAAAAAATGTATACCAGAGGCGCGAATGAAATGTTCCGTATGTACATTCGTGAATGCAAGCTGACACGGGTGTGCACCCACAATAATGTATTGTTTGGCGTCAGGTAGTGGATATCGTGAACCGGTCTCGGCTCAGGTGTTTGGTGTTCTGCAATGTTATTCCGCTCCTCTTCTCTTTTCTATCAATTTCTTTCTCTTTCGCTCACACCTATGTGTGCGTATCTATATACGCACATACTTTACTTTTCCCTTCTCCTTTTCCTCTACTTTTCTGTTTTGTTACGAGATATTCACCTTCGGTCGGTTTTTAAAACCGGAACATCTGCGCCTCAAAGAGGGAAACGAGTACGACTCAGTTTAATTAAAATCCGCGAGGATTCATCGTGGCTTTTATATTAAAGATACTTTCTAGCTTCCCTAATTGCACGCCAACGTCGTTAATCAAATACTGTGCTCGCTGGTACGGTCGTTAACGCGGCAGCTACTGTGTTCTATGTGAATAGTTTCTTGTTGTGTATTTTTTTAGTTACGATGGAAAAGTTACTTGGAGCTGCGAAAATATGTGCTTCCCAGAGTCATTATATGTAGAGCGACGATTTTGGATAATTGGTACGTTCTTGGGAAAATAGCGGGTTAATAGAGACGTTTTCTGTATTTACCAAGTCTTTTGTTCGTACTTCTTAGTGGAAAATGAAAATGCAATACCATATGAGTGACAGTCGCAGTGAAGTTACATTCTCAACTTGCATATTAAGTAATCTGTGTATCATCCTTTCACTTTTACTTTGATGCTGATCCCCAATATTTTATTGTCATCCTAACATTAATCCCACGATGCAATTAATCCCAACTTCTACCACCTCATCATCCCCAGGCTTTCATTTCTGCTGCAACAATAATTCCCAATTACCATAAATCCTAACTTCAATTCCCTAATAATTCCCCAATTACCATAAATGCTACCCTCAACAAATATTCATTGAAATCTTTCTAAAACCAAATGCATTCATTAATGTCTCCATCAGGCCGCTAAAACCCTTTGACAACCCGTTCATCCATTGACATGGTATTGATTATTTATGTGTATTGTAGTCATATTATACTTAGTTCTATCATTTTTTATATTTGAATATATTTGAATTAATATTTCATTAAAAGCAGAAGACAAGCGTATTCACATTTTAGCTTCACTTGGAAATCTGTCGTCAAGTGCAGTCGATTATTGTGTTTGAAAGCGTATAAAAGTTTCTGAGGAGCGAGTTAAATAATAAAAATTTCCAGTGGACAAGTTAAAAAATATTACTCTTATATGATTCATCATCAAACATGTTCGTGTTTGAATATCCAAAAGAAAATTTATCGTTACATTTATTTCTTCTTAGTATAATCATTATTTTTCTGACAAAATACCTATGTACCGAATACGTAACATGTTGAGTAACATAATATGGGACATGTCGGTGATACTGTTACTGATGTTGATGATACGGAACTACGCTTATTTTATGGCGGCAATTACGAAAGAGACAATAATTGTGAGAAATGAGTGCAATGTATTTGCTGTTTTCATTGGGATCACGAAGAATGTGTGTCAGGTGCGTTATTCGCGCGTTCAGCATGCAAAAGACAGAAACTTAACATAATATAATATCAGTTAGAAAAATGGAAGATATTTCCCTATCTGTCATTTTTATTTAAATAAATATTCCTATATACGTATTCCTAGGTGTTTCTGTCCATCGCTTTATTTAATTCTTTTTTATATTTGTCTACCATGACTTTAAGACATTTAAAACTTCTGTATAGCTAACTACTAACACACAAATATCTATTATTTTTGTCGTGTTTTAAGGTCAGTTTCACTGGAAAAAAGGCTGTTTCTCTATTTGGCAAGCTTTTAAAATCAAGTGTTGCGTATTAGTCGTAGTTACTCTATAGTAATCTTCTGATAATATATGCACTCGTATCATTCACCGAAATACATTCATTGAAATCCCTATACCCTTCTCTCGTACACGACTGGAATAAAAACCGGGGCGAATAATAACGATAATAACGGCTGTAATAATAGCTCGGTGCGGCGAAGTCGTTGCTTACTATCTGACAGCAGGCGGTGGTAACCCCGGCACGATCGAGTCGTAGCTCGGGGGCTCGTGAAACGAGGGGACTTCCCCCCACCACGTGAAGGCCCGACGCAGGGCCCAGCCAGGTCGACCGACACCGTTCGAGTCTCGCCTCCGCTATCCTCAGTTCTCGACGAACCGGTGTTCGAACCGCGTTATCGTGTGTTCCACACGTCGAAACGTTTCACACGCGTGCGAATGTGTATCTGTTGTTTCGATATATTTCGTTATCTTCTCGAAGATTTTTTTTCTTTTATCAGTGAGTTGGACGATTTATTGGTGTGTCTGCACGCTGTTTGCTAGTGGAATCGATTTACTTTTCCCGATTCGATCGTTTTTCGTATGAAAAAGGTATGTATGTACGCGCTGCGAAAATAGAAATAATACATATACGTATAGGAAGCGATGAAGGTTCGAGAGCTTTGAAAAAGGTCTCCGTGGCGTGATGTAAAGCGCGTATTTTAACAGAGAGAAAGAGAAGGGCATATAGAGGGGATTCCAATTAATCTTCCTAACGGAATTTGGCTCGGAGCAACGGCGTTGTATCGTTGCCCGGACAGGATTTTTCCATGGTTCGTTTGCTCGAATTCTTCGCCTGAAATTACCGTCCTACGCGTACGCTGCGCGCGTTACCGGATAATAAAATATTGCTCAAACCCAAGCGAGTGAATCTCTCACGATGCGTGAGAGCTTTCATAGAGTTTACATTTTCGTTCTCTGATTTTATTTCCTTTCTTCGCTCTTTTCTTCTTTTTTTCGGCTATCTTCAATTGGTGTCATTGGATTATGGGTGATCATAGCACGCGTACGTTGAGTGGATCGGCGTGTAATAAAATATTGCTCGAATTGAAGTGATTGAGTGAGAGTTTTGATAAAGTTTTGATTTGTGTCCTCTCTGTTTTTGTTCTCTCTCTCTCTCTCTCTCTCTCTCTCTCTGTTAATCGGTAACTGGTATCGAACTGGATTATAGGTGATCATAACATTGCGCGTAAGATTTATGTGACGTGTTTAATTTTAGTAGATTTATTGACACGATTTCATATTTCATTGATATCGTATTCGATTTTTCCTAGGAATTTTCATATAAACATCAGATACTCCTTCCTGAGATGTAATCTCTCCCTATTTGAAGCTCCATATAAAAAGCTGTCGTATTAGAATTACGAGCAGTGTCATCATTTTTCTCTCTTTTGTTAGAAGTAAATAATAGATGGTAGTAGAAAATACACAATTTTTGAAGCGAGTTTTTGAGAACCGAACTTTCAACGTTATTCACGCGCAAAACGCATTATTGGCAATATTGATAAACGTGGTTTATGCTTGATTGAGCTCAGTCAATATTGCAGAAAGCTTTTTATGTGTTTTCTATTAGCAAACAGTAGCAATTAAAGTTAATTTCATTGGAATATTCGTGTCATCAGTAAATTTAATAGGGTAAGGTGACGAGTGTTTGTATGTGAAGGAATTTTTGGAATCATTTTTTGTGAGAGGGATTTATCTTAAAGAATGTTTCGGGGAAAGTAAATCTATTTGCGAGGATAAAAGTCTTTTTTCTCTTCTCAAGTTAAGTGAAATATTTGACGTAGAAATGTTCTGCTTATCTTTGTTTTTACAAATGGCACAGTGGTATTTCAGGAAGGTGAAAATTTCGTGAATAAGCTGTGTCGTTGAGTTTCCCTTCTCTGTGTATACGTGTAATCCAAGTGCAAACGTAGGCGTTCTACTCGTATGTCTTAAACTCGTTTCGAATTGTATATCGTGAACGAGAATCTTCGGCGAAATGGTTCTTTAAAGTCAGCCTCTGGAATAACCTTAATCGAGAGCCTTTAAAGATAATGATGTGTAATCATTCTGTGTTTGTAAAATATGGGATGTTTTATTAGTAATTTGTTGCAAGTGAAGTAATTTTGTGAGTTTCGAAGTATAAATAATTGATGGATTCGGTGAAAAAGTGACGAAATCTTTAACTTGTCCAGGGACGAATTTTTTAAGAAAGAAAGACAGAACAAAATTTACAAATATTAACAAAATACCAAAAAATATTTTGCAACGCATTGGGAATTGCATCTTTTGGTGTAATGTTTGAATTAAACGGAATCTAAATATTCATATACTGTGTCTGTTAAATGACACAGATATTAATAAATATTTTGAAATACCTAGCGACAATAGTGTGCACATATGTAATCATTGGTATCTCTGTATCATTTGGAATCATATTTCAACTAAACAAAATTTAAATGTACACACATCGTCCCAGTATTATTCAAGAGTTTAATTTGAGAAATCGCTGTATAAAATTAAACCTATTTTAATTACTTATAGTTAACTCTTTCAATAATAATATTCATAAAAGTTTTAAAATATCCATCAATATCTAACATGTATTCAGTTACATACTATCGTTTTTAGAAAAAAATATACTCGTACGATTTTTTCTCTGAATTCTTAAATCAAATTTCTAACTATCGATTCAAATTTTCTAACTATGAGTTTATAGCACAAGATACATTTTTCGATCGTTTTGCTGTTGTACAATAAATCGATGCACCAAATACACAACCTTGCTTATCCACTCTAGTTACACAGAAGACGTATCGGAAATGCTGAGTTTTATATTTGCCCCGGGCAAATATTAGTCGAATATGAGAATGTTTGCAGTCTCATGCATTGGGACAAACTCAGACGGATTTGTTTGAGAGTTGGACGCGTTTTACGAGATGTCATGTAATTCCTGTTTAATTTCATAATATTTATCGTGATACGTCGAAACAAATCTCAGCTCGAATATTTGCGATCGTTCCATCCGATGCTAGTTTGAGGAAATTTACTGCACGGAAACAAGTACAAATTGATGTAGAAATTGCGGAATCTCGAAGCTATAGTAAGCTCATTCCGTAAACAATTTCGTCTCTTATATTGCATTTTGAATCTCTGAGATAAAATCAAATGATAACGAGGCTCACAGGTAGCAAATTTAAAGAAATAACGAATAGCATTGATAGAGAAATGATCGATACCAATAAATTGCTAAATTAGAATGAAAGAATAAATTGATAATTGAACAAATTTGCATTTACTTCGATCGTTACGCTAAAATTCTATAAAAAGAGAAACAAACAGAAAATTTCCAAGCAGTGACCAAATATTTTGCGCCATAATTTTATGAATTTTTCAAGAGGGAAATCAAACAACTTCAAATAATAAACTATTCATCGATGAATATAATATAATAATATAATATTTATCAATTTTTCAAAATTTCTACCTTTTAAACTTAAATATATAAATATTTATGGAATTACTTAATAAGTGAATTTATTTACCGATAAATACATATTGATATTTTCTTCTTTTCGAGCAGATGCACGGGATAGAGTTACTCGAGTGTTTACTTTATTTCGATCGATTTCAATCTTGTTACCAGGATTAACAATGAGATTTTTTTTAATCAATGAAAACCGAACGGTACCACTGCAATCTCGTCGAAACTGGCTCTCGAGGATTTGGTTACGCCCCGATACGTTTTAACACCATGACATGAATCGTGCTCGCTTGTGAAACGTTATTATTTACGGTCCACTTCAACCTAGAAATCTTCTTTTCGGAACAGCTGAGTCCCTGCGATGACAAAGGAAGAGATACCGGAATTTTTAGGTTAACTGGCGGTATTGTGCAATAGTAAGGAAACTCTCAGTCGGCATATTCCAATTATCGCGGATAATGGAAACATTAAGATGACAGAATCGTTTGAAATGATATAAAGGGATCTTCAGGTTAAAATGTTTTTATTATTCCACATAATAAAAGAAAGAAATTTATTCTGAAATATTGCACAATATTGAGAAATCTTTTCTAGTGAAGATATTCTTATTGTACTGGATGAGAGATATGAAGATGGCAAAATTGAAATTAATCTAGAATATTAGATATACAACAACATACAATTTTTATATTAAGATATTCTAATTAATTTAATAATTATTTAGTAAAAAAAAGAAGAGTAATGGAAGTGTTATTTTTCCAGTAGCGTAATATTAAGAAGTATACGCGATTATAAACAGAAGTTTGGTAATTCGAAACTTCCAGTTAATGCACATGTGAACGAAAAAATGTCATTCCTTCTTTCTGACTTATTTTTGCATGTAGAATCATCACCCGATCTATCATGTACCCCTTATATTTATGGAAAGATCAACTATGTTAATTCTGTTTGCGTGATAATCAAAGAATTTTATTCGTAATGTTCCATTTTGTAGATTATAGTTGTAAAAATATAAATTTGCATAAATATTCGTAGTCTAGTTGTCATTTACGGCTATCGCTTCGTGACAGGATTCGCGTCTCCCTCGATTCGTTTGACGAGAAATTCGCTGCAACACCGTAACCTACTCGATCCTCTCTCTCTCTTTCTGCGATGTATGTAATTCGCTCCAATGGGGGCACACAAGTGGATTCACGAAACGGAAGCGAGTTAATGGTAGTGGGACATTTTTTTCATTTAATATTCCCTGTGCGCAACGATATATCCGTAGCGAAATCCCTTCATTTTCCATGCAGATCTTCTTCGTAATTTTTAACTAGTTGAAAATTACACGCCGCGAGATTATTGGATTATATTCCTCGTATGACTGCGACAAAGTAAACTTCGTTTTATTTTAGCTGTATTTTTACTTCCTGAGAGGGAGGTGGGATTACCAGTGACTGTAGGTTAGGTCAGATAATCCTCGGAGGATTAGCGATGTTTCTTCTAGCGCGAGTTTTAGAGGAAATATTCATCGTTGGATTAAGTATACACATACGTCATACGTTATCAATGTTGTGCTCTATTAACTCTGTTTTAATAGTAGTAAAATTTATATAGGTACGTCGAATTCTAAAACCAAAAAGACGGAAAAACAGTAACAGCAGCAGAAAGGCAAAGAGAAAGTGAAAAAGAAACTTGGAATTTAAAAAATGTTATGTCTGTTTAAATTTTTCTGTCTTCATTCTCTTAATAATATTACAGCTTCCTTTATCAGATGGTACACCTTGTTCCAACAATATCGACGTTCGATCGGGGGCGAACAGAATTTTAATACACGTATTTCCCTGTGTGTTATTTGTCTCGATGCTATCGTTTTCTACTCGCAATCGATACCATGTACCTATCTATGCGGCATATCCGTAGGGAAAGATTTGGTTTAACTTGTGTCACTACATGCTACTCCGCTCTATCGGCGTTGTATCGTGGTTGTTTCAATGGGTTACAAGTGGGTTCGGGGAACGGAAGCGAACAAACAATATTACAGCGTCGAATCGAATTGAGGGAGTCAAGGAAAAAAAGAGAATGAAATTAAAGCAAAAGGGTTCGGAGAATATTCTGCGCAAAAATAAAAGCAGAATTAATGTAAAAGAGAAGAGAACTGAGAAAAGTATTTATGACATTGTACAACGTGTGAATTGCTCAAGAATGTAATTCGTAAAGGAAGAAGCTGATATAGAAGTTGAATACAGGAAATTGATTGGAGAGATGAAATAGAAGAAGGATAGAAATGGAAGTGAATAACGAAAGTAAATTAACGGAGCGATAAAAGTATTTAAAAACCTCGAAGAGAGAAAGTGAAGAAATGGGAAATCCTACTGATCCTATAGATCAAGGAAAGATCTAAATGATCATAGATAAAGAATCTACTGGAAGAATAAGATGAAATTAAAGGGGAATGGAAGATGGTGTAAAAGAATTAGAAACAACGAGAAAATGAAAGTTCAAAGGAAGCAAATTATATGCTGATTCAATAGTGAAGAAAATCTGTAGACACCAATTATCGAGGAAGGAAAGAATAACAAGAAGGGAGAAAAAATTAAATAACAATATTAGGATAGGAATCTATTTGTAGCGAAAAGATGAAAAGTAAAGAGGAAACACGAGAAAATAGCAAGACAAAGCCGACTAAGAAACAAGATTATAAGAGAGACAAATCTCTTGAAGAGATATTGCAAGAAATTATGAAATATACAGACATAAGAAATTACAAAACGGGACGATGAGAAGAAACAGACGAAGATACGAGAGATCTCGTTTTCGTAGAGGAGAAGCTTAAGGAAAACGACATAAATACAAAGTTTGTAGAAAGATTACGTCGAATATAGAAAGAACTAGAAAACTAAAAATGGAAGAATATGAAGGAAGCTAAAAGAAAGTATTAAAAATGTACAAAAAGTGAGCTGAGAATGGAATGGAATGAAATTGTGAGAGGATCAATAAAAAGGAAAAGGTGAAGACAGGAGAAAACGCGTGTAGGGGGAAACGAAACGTGTGAAAAGAGAAAAGGACAGATATAAGAATCGGCTGCACTTTATTTCTCGTCGATCGAGTATCAGCCACAGACTCTTGGGCATCGTAAATGCGACTCGACTGATAAATGTATTACGATTCGTTCGCCTACTTTTTTCACTTTCTATTTGTCCGGCATAGTGCATCTTTGTCCGTGGATTACGAGAAAGTGTGCCCTTAAATTGCATTCTCCTCGATGGAACTCGTAACTGCAATCGAAAACAATGGGATTATCGATAACACTTTGCCATTGCAATATAATGGTGTTGAATATAAAAACTGTATAAAAATTATTCGAAGAGTAACGATGTATTGTAATATTCCACTATTCAGGTTGTCTCATTTTAATCGGCAAATAACTTCTAAACTATACATTAATCGAAAAAGTGTTTCGAATAAAACTTCTTTTGTTTCGAAGAAGGCGTCTTGTGATAGCTACAAACCTTATCTAGATACACGTGTCTTCGAAATATTAAGGTGACCATTGTTTTTTAAATGGAATTATACGTTTCTTATGCACCATCAGATTCATTTTTCAATTATCTATAAAAGGGTGTATAGTCAATTGAGTCGAAAAATAACTAGTTTAGAAAATATGTTAACTTTATTCTTGTAAAACCCGCCGTATGAAAGATTCGGAAAGATAACGTGCTTCTATGTTCATGTTTTCCTGGTCTTTCATACACTCAGTTTGATGAAATTAACATTGAAATATCTTTGAATCTAAGCATTTTCAGATACAAATACCTTAATACTTTTTTGTAAAGAATTAAAAACTCTATCAAATGGTCTATAAAAAAATGTATAGTTCTATCGAAAAAGAAGTCATCTTGAGATCTCGAAGACGCCTGCACCTGAACAAATTTGATAGTCATCATAAGACGCTTATCCTGAAACAGAAGAAATTTTACTTAAAACATCTTTTACAACAATGGGTACTTTGGGAAATAATTGCGTGGGAAGATTAAAAGTGGAATGTATACACAGTATATTCTGATTTCATTATACTCTAATATTCTATTCCATTTGTGGAAATGGAAATGGATGGGAATGGAATGGAAATACGAAGATAATTAAAAATGTGAAATCTAATAGATTTTCAGATTAAAGGTCGCTTCACGTAGGAATTATTAATTTTTGCTACATCATACGAGAATCTACAATATGGAACGTGTAATTCAGATCTCTGGCCATATCAAGCACATATTCGCGAAACAAACGCGATTCGTGTTCGCCTAATTGAGATACTAGGCAGAACAACTTTATATCCCGATTGTTTCACTTATAATCATAATTTATTCTGTGTTGGTTCATTTCACCGAAGAAAAAGTAGTGTAATTTGTAGAGAGACGCATTCTCTGATGAAGATGAGTGAATAATGGTAAAAGCTTAACTACAGATTAATGGAACTTGTTGATACAAGATTTAGTTCTATCATCGGATACTGTGAGATCATCTTCACTGCAGTTCATTTTTATGGACTAAACATTTTTTCTTTTTTCTTCTTCTTTCTTTTTTTTTTGTAGAAAATGTTATTAAGTTGTGAGATAATCTTAGGTGCCATTAGCGAGATTTTCATTATGCAACGGAACGTACGAATTTTCATTATTTGAGTAAACTGAATTAGAAATGTGGGATCAGTTATGACAGATGATTTTCTATAAATGGATATGCTGATTCTCTGATTTTCTATTCTTGTATTCTCCGGAAGTAACCTGCCACGAAGACATTTTATTATACATTTCCGACCTAGATTTTCTAGATTTTATTTACTCGATTTATAGTATACAGTTGCCTTATTTTACTTAACTTTTAAATGCTGTACTTCCTATTCTTATTTCTTCCAAAATTAACTCCTATACTGAAGTTTTATTCTCGCCTTTTCATCTTAATTCATCTGGTTAATTACATCATCATTCGCAATAATTAAAATTTGCAATCGTAAGAATGTATAGAATGTATATAAATAAAAATATATATAAAATATAGCACAAATCACAATATATACTATGCCATTTAATACGTAAAACAAACTTCTATACGTAGATTGTCTATATGTGCTTATGAAACTATACTACAAAGCATGAACACCTTTGCATAAACATTTTACTGATCAATAGATTGCAGATTTGTATGCATTTATAGGGGAGATGCAAAATTGCACAGAATACACACAGTGTGAAAACATATTTTAAAATACATAAAACATCCAAAGTATAAAGCTTTCTGTAATACTTGGTAGGTAAAACAATTACTTCTTTCAGTCATGCTGTCGAAAATATGAATTTGCACATATATATATGTATAATTTGCAATAGAAATCTCAGCCGTCTGCCAATTATGCTTCACAAAATAATCCACGAAAGAATACGTCAATCACGGCTAATCCCGTAGTTACCATTAACAGAAATAGTGACACGTGAATTAATAAACAGCAATCACGTAGCAGACACAGTGTCTCCATTCATCGACTAAACGATTTACAACCTAATCCATTCTCCCTTGGTACCGAATCCCAGGGAGGAAAGTGTCGCGCTTTTAAATTGTGTTTCCGCATCGGCAGTCCTGTTTCAATGAATAATTACTAAGGAACGAACGAACGGAAGTGGAAACGCGATTGGAGGAGCGGCGCGATAGCTCGGTGTGTTTCAAGCGGATTCGCGCAGCGTGGGAACGATTCCGCTCTGGATGAGCCGAGCCTTCGTTGACTCCGGGAGCCGTGGAATGTTCACCGGCAACTTCTTCCTTCTTCACCCTCTCTTCCTCTCTCTCTCTCTCTCTCTGTCGCTCCTCCTTCTTTCGTACCAATGGGCCTCCTGGTTTTATCTCGTCGTCAAGTTTCAACTGATAAACGTCGCGAAACGTCCTCTTGTCGTACGTTTGTCTCGTTCAATGTTCTCTTGACATCTTTCTTGCTCTGTAGCGCAACACTTTGCGTCAATTTTCATGTCACTTTTTACTTGTTATCTTCCAGGTACGTTCTTATCTGTGGTTTCGATCTTCTCGATGTTCCTTCTATTTTAGTTTAGATATTTTAGTTTAAATTTAGTTAGCGAAATATCGTTGGTGTTGGTATCAGGTTTTTTCGCGATTTTGTGGGATCGGAGGTTAAGTGCTTTGAACATTCTGGTCGATTTGTGGTGGGATACGTCAGTATTAATGAAATAACGGCGGTTAATAGCGTTTATCGATAATCTGGTACGTCAATTTTGCATTAAATCAATGTTAAAAGCGATATTACTAGTAGTGAATGATGGAGTAATGACATCATATTAGAGTAACGCTTAGTACCCTCTTATAAAATCAGTAAATTTTAAATTTGTGTCATTTATCAAGAAAGCTACCGATGGTACATTAAGCTCAAATTTAATATCAGTAGTTTTTGATTAAGTTAATCTCAACATCTTCGTCATTTCAAGATAATCTTTTCTTGATTTCAAATATATCAGAACAAAAACTACAGTTCACCATCTTTTCTTTTTATCCTTTCTGTTGTTTGTATGCATGAATTGTACTCGTGTGTATTACCTGAAAGAGATTTGCATTTTGGTTATTTATGATTTCAATCCGATTTATTCCAAACAAATAACTTTATTTAACTTATTAATCATCACTTAATACATACCTTAATAAACACTTCATCTTCCTGGAACACGACCTAATCGAAACGAGAAAAGCGTTGGCAGGTCCAGCGAGACACGTTGTCGAATGTTCAGATAACCGGAAGTTAACACGCATTTCGATAATCGAGATTCCACCGCGTGTCCACGTATTTGCATGTCGCTTTACAGGGGCAATAAATATTTATTAGAATTTACGCTGCCTGGAATACGTATTCCCTGGAACGTGTCACGGAAAAATCGATATGTTCCAAAGTGGAATCTCAGTCGACATTTCCTGCGCAGTAAGATTCACTCATTGCTCGATTTTTCTTCTTCTTTTTTCACTTCCTTTTCGTCCCATTTATTCGTATCTCGATATTACTGGAAGAGGGACTATAACAATAACGGTAATAATAATAAAGAAATGACCGAAGCTACGCGGCTGTTGCAGAAGCTATCGCGACTGATTAATATTTATGAGAATCGGCTATCTGCATATCGATCCCTCGGGACATTCGGTTGCTACCCGTAGGGATTTCCCAATGTATATTTACATCCATTACTTATTCGACGATGTGTCTCGCGATCTTTCGAGAAATAGAGCTGTCTGAATTTTGTCATCGGTATAAATTAGAGCTGAGACGCCCCGCGACTCTTGCCAGGAAGTCAGCAACTTTGGATGATACGGCTAAGGTAACGGTTGTATATGGCAGCATAGATAAAGTGTAATTTTGATATGCCGTTGATTCGAAATACTATATTTTATGCGAAGAACACGATAAGTCGTATTATCCACTTTTTACAGGACAATTGGTTTTAAAATTCCATACGTTGCCAATTAGTCCTATGTTATCAAAATTTTCCCTTTATCTGATTTTCATATTGAACGTGTATTTCTCTATTCACTTTGTAATTTAAAAAATGTTGCTCAGTTCCAACATGGTCATAAGGCTCACAGTAAATGTATAACAATCCATAATCTAAAAATTATTTTATAATTTGGAAGAAATATAAATTCTAAAAATTTGAATCCTTAATATTATTAAATTCAGCCATTAACGAAATAACGATTATCTATGCACATCAGTTTTCTAAGTGAATCATTGTTCCACCGTTTTTAAAATCGCACAAATATTTAACGAAAATCGAGTGTTTTAGATGGAAAATATGCAAATGCAGAGAAGTAAGGCACATTGGTGAGAGCAGTGTAAAAGCCACATGGTGTTACAAGCTCCGTGGAAATTGAAGGATGCCAGGGGAATGGATAATACGGCCGGTTGCGTCACATTCTCGTCGCGGCATTGAAAACGAGCAAAAGTACCGCGGGCCATTTAAGGTACTTGTCTCGTCGCGTTCCCGTTTTACCGTAAAGGTTGCTCTCTCGCAACATTCCGGCTAGAAGGTTCTTCAGGTGAACAAACGCACGCGACATGATTGAACATGTTAAATTTTAAGATCTCCCAGGGAACTCGGCGAAATGCGGATTCTCTCTTTTTTCTTCCATATTTTCTTCATAAAAAAGCAAGACCACGAAGACAAGGCAGAAATTGCCTGCTTCCACTTAAATGTACGGAACAAGAAGACGAAACAGATAGTTGCTTAATTATATCGATATAGTTACCAACGTAGGAATAAATATGAAACATCTAAGGAGTGAAAGGAAAGGTTACCTTAAAGTTGGAAAATTTCAGTAAAATAATAATTATCTAACTAGATTCTTTTTCTTTAACTAGTATATATGGATAAAACTATGAATTTGTATAAATATCTACAGTCTAGTAATCATTTTCTATAGCACCATCGTTAGGCTCAAAATTTATTTTCTCTTAGGAAAAATGGTGACCATCATCGACGTAATTTAAATTTCTGAGAGTCAAACATGAATCTATTTAATTTCAATTGTTTAAAGAATATTGCTATACCGTATTAGCGAATACTTACAAGAAACGCTTATAACAATATTACTTAAAATAACACTTGACCTCAAACTCCGACCTCAAACGCTAACTTTATTTCTATATAAAAGACACGAAGCATAGGTTCTACAGTTTCCGAACAAGTCGAAGCTTCATGAACAAAGTATTAGGTCGTATATCTAAAACATCAAGAACTTTATAAGAGGGAGTCAAGAAGTTCTTTTTGACGCGGACAGGACACCACCGAGTCGCAAAAACAGATCGAAACGCGGAACGTTATAACAAAATTATGAACTCCCTACAACAGATTCATGCCATATTCACATTCAGCGAAGGTAGCGGCGTACAACGTGAACTATATCGCATAGTGCGTCACGTGCGTTGCTTCCTGCAATCATGCCGCACGTTTCTGCTGTTTAACATCCCCAGATGGACACTAATCTTCCGTTTTGGGTTTACGGGGACCGGAAATCGTTCGTGTCACATTGTACATTCACCGAACTACTGCCAACATTTAATGTCGTGTATAGATATCATATTTCGCGATATGACCATATTATAATATTGTAATCTGGGATGAAACCGGAAGGGGATAGTTCTGTGGTACAAAAGGAAGGATTTGTCGGTTGGATATGGCACATATCATTTTTCTCTATTTTTATGGAATTTGGAAATGGCTCCTTTGGGATAGGAATTAGGGATTTTATAAATGGACTGGAAGATTAATCGGGGTATAGAGATCCTTTTTTCTTTCACTAGTATAGAAATCGATCGATTATTAAAATGGAAGGAATTGAATGTTCGTTTAAATTTAAATGTACGTAGAAATTTTAAATTATTATATTATGATTGATGATCATATATGATGATATTATATATCATTATATTAGATAATATTCAAATCCTACAATGGTCAAAATGTTTTATACGTACGTGGCTCATCTTTAAGATAGAAGCACAGTGTAGGTACATTACCATTTTTGTTATAAAAATAATTTCAAGTATATAATATTGCGTACATATAACAATTAAGACAACCTTTTATCAGTGATAATTAAATCTGACGGAGTCAAACTTTTACATCGAGAATCGCTCCGATTGTCTCTACCCTATCGCTCTACTCTAATCAAGAACCATCGATTCTCAAAAATGTTTGATATCTAACACATGTTTGCACCGGAAGCGTCATAAACATTATCATCCTCTCTCCTATAAGGATAGTTTTAATACCAACATAGTTGGGCTTCCGGGTACACGGATGAGGCTTTATCGTGGTACACGATGTGTTGCGAAAGCTCGTTCACGAGGAGGTGCACTAAATTGCTTCTTAATTGCGCGCCACGAACTTGCTTTAACGTGTATACACGTGTTTGTTCCTCCTATGTGCATAGGCCACGTATGTGCGCGTCTATACTTACATAAGTGAATAAACGAGCAAGAGGGACACCGAGAAAGAAACAAAAGAAAAAAATAAGAGACAGAAAAAAGGAGAATCCGAGACAAGGACTGAATAGAAGGTTAGAAAGAGAAAGAAGAAACGCGTATGCAAATCTGCTGCATCCTTTGGCGCACAACGTGCGAGCATCGGCGTATACGAAGTTTGATTGTGCTTATGTGATCGTGATTGGTCGCTTCAAAGGCGTGGGAGACAAAGCAATTACGACGTCAGGGCTGGATCCAATCTGATACGCTGTTCTGATTATATTGTTCATTTCCCTGATGAAACTGGCGTTATCCTAGAAACCCGGTCTATGGACTAGATTTCGCTTAGTTAATACGGAGATTGATCGTTTGAGAATCAGGTTTCAGGAACAATCTTGCTTTCACAGTGTTTGATATTATTTATTCTGTGACATGTTAATTGACGTTTCAGTATTCGAAGCACGCGAATGGGCGTTTTGTGCGAGTTAATTACGTTGCAACGGATACGTATGGCACTTGAGTAACCTCAGGAGATTCGAATAGTATTAAATAAATGACGTAGAAATAACAATCAAAGCCATTTCAGTATATTTCTAGATTTCTTATATCTGTGGATTTATCGTGAATATATAGATTGCAGTCGTTAATTTGTGTTCCGTATAATTAGACTCATATGTTTATTAATGAAGCCACGAGCCGTACTTCCGCTGCGTATTATCGCGTATTAATGACTTTCTGACTTCCAGGATGCGATTTATCGTTATTCTTTACAAATTATATTACGATCGAATTGTCTACTGCCTATATATATAATTCGAATTTTCGATGAATATAATTATAACAAAGTAGCTGGCATAATCTCTTGAACTAAAAACTTATATTTCTTTTATATCAGTTCCTGTTATCCTATATGAAATAGTATTGCATTAGAGTAAAACGGTCGAAAAATAATCTGTAGGTATATACGTAGACTTCATCGTCACGTTGATCATTCACTTAGAAAAAAATTTCCGTCGTTAACATGACAACGACCTATTAATGGCGTGATTATAATCAGGTACTAATTCAATCGCAGCAACGGATTAACAAGCGCCAAAGCAACGATAACAAGTTCCAATAACTATCCTTAGTAACACACTACGTTAACGAGAGATAATAATCGGTACAATTACAGAGAGAGGTGATCGTACGATTCGCCTAATATATCCAGATGATAAATTAAGTTATATCGATTCAACTGCAATATTGCCTCTTTCCATCTTCATAAGCAAAATGGTACACGATTGCGTTACGTCTTCTTCTATTTCATTCGCGGTACGTAGTAGTTTCTGCGTTTGCGCTTCGTTCAATTCGTTCACGGCGCCGGCGTTCTCCCTTTTTCTCTTTTTTTTCAGCGCATGTTACTTCTACGATATAACCACGGTATAAATATTCATGAATTTCGTGGCTCTGCTCCCCCTCAGTCATCTCTGTTTCACGTCCATGTCATTTTCCTCTCACCCGTTAAACGCGAACCCGTTTCCCTCCGCCTTTCCATTTCTTTCTTTTTCTCCCTTTTTCCCGTCTTTCTACTCATCTCGTGTCACGCCAGCACCCTTTATACACAGCTGCCAAGGGTTCCCCGAGGAATGGTTTGTGGTAATTGGCTCACGGAATCAGTCATCGTACTCGTGTATTTTATTTCGGCTTTGCTGTATATTGTAATAGCTTCTTTTTTTTGGGGTAACTCTGCAGGACTAGATAAGGGGAATTCGGTCGAAAGCAACAAACGTTCTTTGCTTCTGGATATTTGGAATTCGTACATTTCAAATTTGCGAGGCTAATAACTGCAAGCAGAGAAACTTTGAATTCCCAGAAATTGCAGGAATTTTCTAATATCAACTATTATTAGTCGTAATATTAGAACGACAGTTCTTCCTTCTTAGGAATGATAGCGTTACATTGAGAGAAGATGGTCGTGAATTTTCTGTAAGGAAAAGGTTTAGATACCGTTTGCATTGTCGTGTCGGTGGTCACGGATCGTCGATCCTTCCGGTCCGGCTTTCACCGTTAAGGCTCATCCTGAATGCTCTTTCGAGCGAGACAGATTGTTCCAACGCTTATTGTTCTCGTGCGACATAAATCAAGCAGGTTGATCGAGAACACTACTTCTGATCGTGAATTCCTTCTTCGAACTTAAGTGCACTGGCTTCTTTGGACAGACATCGTTGTTTTTCTCTTGTTGTTTTATACCAATCTTAATTTCCTCACCAATTATTTCTTCCCTTGCAGCCAAAGATATCATCGCTTCGATAAAGTTACATTGTATTGGTATTATTAAACACTAAATCGAACAACATTTATCAAGCTTTAATTTACCTGTAGTTCAAAATGCCAAACAAGTGACGAATAGAGTGTGAAATGGAATTATTCCATAGGAAATTGGCATTCGTTGCAGTAGCAATACGTTCAATCTCGCAAAAGGAATTCGCGATCAAACGCTTGTTCCGTGCGCGGTTAAAGAGATTGATCTTTCATAAATCATTTATACAAACGTTTGAACATTTTCAATGTTTGATTTTTAACTATAAAGGATGTTAGAAAATTATTTGTATTCTGTGTTGAACGACCATAATCCGAAAAATCTCAAACCGAAAAGTCAGACGATCTAAACATCCTAATTTTGGAGATGTCGACATAAAAAATACCACAAATCTGATATTCTTATATTTGCAAATTTGTAAATCTAGAAATCACAAAGTCGAAGATCTAAAATTGTCCTTCCTGGTTTTACTATATGCGAATAAACTAAATAATCAATAAAATTGTATGAGTATTCTTCTATTGTAATAAAAAATCTGTATTCCTACTGTCGTCTTAACAACGTTTCGTCGGTATTTCTCGAAGCAAATATTTTTTCTTTTGCATACCAATTATGATGATTCAATAGCGTCGAGTTGTCAAAGAAACAGGTGTCGGATGCATCCGAATAGGCGTGGAAAGGACAAACGTAGGAAAAGTTGAGAAAATAAGCGAGAACGAAAGCGCCGTTTTAACCATCGCCGGTAAAACGAGAAGCTCTTTTATTTCTTCTGCTTTCTCCTTAATTAGCGAGCTACCCAGCCGCTAATTATTACGTTACGTTTGCATTAGGCGGCATCCACGACCTGACTCTCTTACACGTTTCACGTTTCATCCAAATTCGCCCTTTACTTCCTCTTCTTTCTTTTACCAAATTTTCTTCTCTTTTTCGTCGTGCTTCCGCTTTGACAGAAATAAAAGCGGAGGCACAAAGACGAAAAGTTGTTCAAAACGCAAAGAAAACCCTTTGAAAGGATCGCTGTAGTTTTTGTTTTTTACGACACATCGTCGGTATAAAGGGTTAGACAATATAAATTTGAAGTATAAAATTGAAGAAGTCGTAAAATATTTATTAGCTAAAAACGATTTGAGGACTTATTTAACATAATCGGTAAAGACAGAAAAATATTGGTCGAGAGTGGTGGAATATTGCAATTGCAATAAAAATTAATAATAGTTGTATTAAAATAATAATTACGTTCTCTGCAGAAAATGATTTACGGTGAATCTTTTATCAAGATTTATTGTTGAAAGATTATCAAAGTTCAAATAGAGAAAAAATTCAATTTTATCTCCATGGATTTATTAAAATTTCACAATGTATTAGTAGCGATGATGAAGAACCATTCAAAAACTCCGCGTTACCATTTATTATTAGATTTACGTATTCATACAATAAATATAAAAAATATTCTTCATTTTCCATTTTTATTAACAGTTCATTAATCTTGCGATTTATTGCGGAAGGAAAGTATCGCGTTGTCATGATTTTTAATTAAAACAGCTACTGCGTTTCGCTTTGTTCATCAAAGATATTTCATTTTTGTAATCAAATCGTCAAAAAGTACTACCGAAACCACATTTTTTTTTTATGTAATTCCTTTTTTATATAATAAGGGAATTTCAGAATACAATTTCTTTCTCTGCAAGACCTGCGATACTTAAATGCCTAATAAAATTACCATGATTCCTAGTATGGCGTTTAACTATTAAAGTAAGCAACTACACGTGAAACCGCGAAGAACGAGAAATGCGTTACGGGAGTAAGAAGCTTCTTTCTGTTTATTTAAATGAAACTTCACGCCCGCGAGATTACACGAACGGTCTACAGCTGTGATAATTAAGCAGAATCTCATGAATATTAAAGAGACAGCGTACGCATGTGCACTTACTATGTATGGAATAGGCGACGATATTCATTGAACAGAGACAAGGAGCAAAGTTTTCAATTAACCAACTTTTATCTCGAGTTATTGCTTACCAAACTTGCTGCTGTCTGTAAAACTCGTATTTTCCTTTGCATAAATTAACTGTGAAAATATTCCAAGAGTAACGATCACGCATCCCTCCATATTGTATATATTGCATTTCACCGCATTTTTTAAAACACGAGATATGAAAATTGTGTACCACATCGGAAGAGGGTCACGGAATCGAATGAATAAAATTTGCAAAACAAATAGTGAAACGTGCCATCACTTTTGTAGCAAAAAAATTCTCAGTTAAATTAGAAGTATCTTTTTTCTATAGTTTTTTAAAGTTTACTATTTTTAATTGGAAAATTTAACAGGAACTTTTATTTCATTACTAGTTCGTCTGTAGATTTATCGTTATTTATTACAAAGCCTGATATTGGAAGTCTTTTAAATTGAAGGATTTACTTTGATATTTGATATAATGTCGATGCAATTGAATTTTCAATAACCCTTTACGAGTATACGGACTTGTAATTCAGGCCAAACTCAAACCCATGTGTTGCGACAGGAATAAGTTGAATAATAGAAAGGGCTTCTCCGGAAAGCGTAGTAAAAAGATTGTACGGAGAGCTTTATTTGTAGAAGCACGACCTATTTCCAAGAACTTAGAAGAGAATATATAGGTCGTTAATTAATTGTTAATGGTGTGCTAGGATTAAATTTGAGAATTCGGGCATTTCCTAAGATCCGAAGAGTTTTATTTCTTTGCATTGAGTTTCTCTGTGGAACATTTTACAATTCTACAACAATTCTACAACATGAAAATAATTAACCTAGATGTTCAAAAGAGTTGAAAAATTTCATTCTTAGACCTCTAAATCAATGATCCTTCATTAATAATATTTCTATCTGCGAAGATACCACGAATGATGCAGTTTTTATAAGGGAAGAGGAAAATTTGCGCGATAAAATAGTTTGCAAGTCCTTAATTGCGTGTATTAATACCAATGAACAATTTATCTGAAGTATCAGAATTGGTAGAAGCGAGAACACGTGAAAATTTACACGATGCACGAGAGAAACACGATAGTCTGCAAGTTTTGAATCGTATCTATTAATTTCAATTTTTAATTCAACTCTGCTCGAGTGCTGTAAAAAACTAATTTGAAAAATGGAAAATCTGGATACTTCTGTACGCATAAAAGATCAGCTTTTCCGAGGCGTCATGAATAATAATTTTTAGCTTCCATATCTATCAATTACAATTTAACTTTCTCAAGTAGAGTAATTATTTTCGAAGAGAATAAAATTTACATGGCTTATAAAGAAACGTTGACAACTCCTTGATCGTATTAATTCTAATTTAACTTTCCTCAAGGTTTCACCGACCTAGATATCACCTTCGTCGCGAAACCTTAGTGTAAATTATGCTCTAGTCGATCTCTATTAGGAAAAAAGAACCTATTTCCATTAATGAGATTCGCGCGAATAAAAAACCCGAACGTATCGATAGGTTCAGTTAGAGAAGATATTTTTCTAGCTAGAAATCTTTCGTGTCACTAGAAATTCTGGAACGCTCTTTCCTTTAGCTTTATTCGCCGATCGATGCTTCTTTTCTAAGAGGATGTGTGCTCCATTGAGCAATGCCGTGCAATGGCTCTGCGGAGGCTCGTAAATACAAATTACATCGGCATTATCCACCCTATTCTAAGATAGCAGGAATCTGCACTGAGATATTGCCGCATAGATTTCGGAATTAATGTGCCAGTAACATCTGCAATCTGTCCTTATCCTAATACTTCAGAACCTTCGGGAAAATATTCGCGTTCCCTTAAGTACAGTGATAAATCTGCGTATGCAGAAATGATAATATAGTGAAGCTACGTTTTGCAGGAATTTTGGATGTAAAGCTGGATTTGGTTAGTTCAGAGTGTCGTTTGTGGAGCGTAGAATGTTATCTGAGAAAATTAGGAATGTGGCCAAAAAATTTCATTCTATATTTTTTATCTATATTTTTGTAAGAAAAGATACGCGTATAAAATATTGGGTACATAAAATATGTAAAAATATAGAATATGCAAATATGTGTACAATATGCAAAGTATAGGTACATGTAAAATATATCAAAGATAACATTTCTTGGCCAACTTTATCATAGATAGTGAAGAGATACTGAAAGAGAAATAAAATTCGATACTTGTCCGCGATTCGTAGCTTTTTATAGATATTAATTTAACTTTATTTATTTAATTTATTGATTTCTTTTAATTCTTTCCTTCAACGTTGATTTACTATTGATCGTTTGAAACTTACTTTCTTAAGCAACACTAATTTATAATTTACAAAGAATAATTAATCGTCAATTTTTCATCTTTACTGGCAACCAAATGTGAGATCAGAAACCTCGTTAATTTTCCTTGGATAATCTACTCTCCGCACGAATATCCCTGTAAATTGACAGTGTAGCAAGTTTACACTTGAAATCCCTTGGCAACGAGGTACACTCGGACTGGTGAAGCCAAACCACGAAATTTACGTTTCGCGAGGACGCGCCTCTGTTTCAAGAATTATCATCCATTCTGAAACTTCTGACAGAAGAAGGATCCACTATAGCAACTTGCATTCCAACGGTGAAAAAGGAAATGGTGGAAGAACAAGCTTGCCAGAATATACGCGTCAGCTTTCCGCTGTTCGCGCAAAAATGGAATTTCCTAATGAGATTTTTCTTCCTCCAGTTCTCAGCATCATTTATATCGTCCTCGCGAATCGAATCTACATTTACCTCCAACTTTGAATTAAACGAGTGCAGAAAATTTCGTCCGTTAATTTCTATTAGTCGAAACAGTCGTGGAAAATCCAGTTTAACAGTGAAATATGGAATGAATCATTAGGAGAAGCTTCTACAAATTTGAAAAACAGAGTGATTTTATGATTAATTTGTGAAAATGGTTTTAATTCGATTTCAACGGATTTCATTTTGTGGATCTAATTGGGAACTTACGAACTCCGGAAATTTATATAAACTAAATTAGTTGCGTTATTTAGAACTTTGTGTACTTTTAAAAAAAAGGAAAAAAAAAAAAGGAAACGGAGTTAAAAGAAAAAGAATTTAACTTGAAAACTTTCAATCTATACAGTAGCATTTCAAATTCATAACATTTATAGACTAATGTAGTTTCGTTTAAGGAATTTTGGATCTTCAAAATGTATTTAACAATGAAAATTTTAATTAGGAAGTTTTCGGCTTTTGAGATATATAAACTGGTGTCTCTTAAATTTTCGCTGATTTTTCAATGAAATTTTTTGAGCGCATTTTCTAAAACACAATTACTCTTTTATAAAATGAAATTGTTTGTTTTCTTTTATTGGCGAAAGTAAATGTTTATTTTATTTTATTGCTTGTATGCAATTTGGAAAGGAAAGAAAATCGCTATTTTGCCGCGGCTTCAGTTGCGATCCTGTAAATGAAACTGTCATCTGCCGAACGCTCCCTCCATTTGACAAAAGGGATCGGCAAACCAGTATATGTCCATTTCGGAATTGAACTCCAGGGGGTCGTGCATTAGAAATTGCCACGGCTCGGAATAAACGTGACAACTCCAGCTGTTTCTCTATAATAAACGAAATTACTCGCTCATTTTGCATCCAGTCTGTTTAATCTAATGTTTGTTCCTTAATTTATTCTAACTCTGGCTTATCTCTAGCTTCGCAGAATTGTTCTTAAACTCTTCTCATTTACGTCTTTTAATTTGTTTAATTGATTCATTTCGATCTTCCAACCTGTGCGTGTAATTATTCTCTTTTAATCACAATGTGATTGCAGCAGTTTCGTAGTACTAGAACTTCTTTCTGTACCATTATCTCATTCAATTGTTTTAACGTGTATCTAACAATAAGGAATTATTATGTTCGTAGTAATAAACAGTTATTTTCCAAATTTGATACTTTATAACTTGTGTGTAAATTTGAAATAATTTCAATTAAAAATTAATACTCACTTTTTTTATATTCTATTTGCAGTAAAATGTAAATTCACGGCTCTATTAGCATTGTAATAATGTCAGCCAAATCCACCGTAGTTAAAGAATTAATTGGCAAAGCCAAATTAACTTGTGTCACCTGGATTATAAATATTTTAAGCGATTAAATTATTGATATGTTTATTTCCAAACAAAAAATCAAACGGAATAGATTATTTCGAAGATTACAAAAATATATTCGTATCACTTGGATTATCAATATTTTGAACGACCAAATCATTAATTTATTTCTCTTCGAATAGAAAATCGAAGACGATCTATTGTTTCTATTGTTATGAAATTATAGATATCTTAATAATACACTTGACCATTGGCTCATGATTTCTTCCTCGATTTTCCACTTCATTTATTTTGTTTATTTATTATTTATTTATTTTCCATACTCCTTTGTATCACAGGCCCATAGTTACCGTGCCTCTCTTATGATCAAAAGCATTCATTTATTTATTTATTTTCCATTTTGCTTTGTATTGACAAGAAGCCACCATAGACCCATAGATACCGTGCCTCCCTTATGACTAAAGTCGCTAACAGTAAGGCGCGTAAATCAACGAGCAAACTTGGTTGAACGCAACGAGGATTTATCGAACGCGTCCTTTTCCCTGTGTAATGATAAATTATGACGATCGAATATCGAGTTCCATCGAGGGGGAACAATGTGTATGTACATACACAGTACCCTTAATAATACGAGGGACCGTAAGCCTCGAATTTTTAGGGGATGTTTATTCTGCCATCGCTATAGATATTCGTTGTCAAAGCTTGCGCTCTAAGGGTTGCGTCTGAACGATAAACTAGAGTTGTGAAGCTTAAAGCAAGAGTTTATCAACCTTTCAACGTAACTCTAAATATTAATAAGTCTTACGTGTTATTAATTCACATGGTTTCTGCATGATTCAAAATATATAATAGTAGAGAAGTTTATATGAATAATTACATATCAATAGAATAATAATTACAATATTAATGCAATACCAAAAGAGTGATATAATGTTTGCAAATTAGAGTGTACCATTTATAAAGTATTTTAAATGAAATCTATATATAATTTAACTCGTGTAGTCTTTGCGAAAGTAATTGCAGAAGTTTTTGCTTTCTAGGATCATTTCACGAATATATACCACTTGCAGACATTCTATAAATCTTTGTTCTCTCCGCGAGAAATATAACTACAGTTTTCACTTGTTTATTTTCCCATAGAAATGTTTTATATCACAGAGATTCACGCTCCATAAATCGTCTTTCATTTTCTTGAATCAGATTCACCTCGAAAGAGAAAATCAACTATTCTCAATAACAGGAGTGAGAATCATAGTGGTATAAGTCCACTCCTATTCTTCGTGAAATAGTGGTCTGTGTTTATCAAAAAATCCATTATATTTTTCAAATCATTTATCGAGGAAGCAAAGAAGAGGATAGAGTTTAATAGAGTGTAAATAAGAACAAAGGTTAAAGTTACACTGATGTATATTTAAGGAAATTTGCTAGTATAATATGGTTTAGGATTAGAGTAGAATTAAGGAAAAAGTATTGAAAGTGTAAAATAAATTTTAGGTAAATAACTATCGACATAGATCCCTAAGTTTAAACATAAACGTACAATAGACATTTAGTCTAACGTATGATAAATTTAACTTACAACTTAATTAATTATGAAACTAAAGGAGTAATACGTTGAAGATTAAAATGGGTAATTATAAATCCAGAACTTCAAAATCTCAACCTACATCACTACGATTTTCAGCCTGCCATTTTCTGCAACCTCCACTCATATTTTTATCGTAAAAAGAATTTAGTATCAAGATTTTTAGCACCGTTCTACCTTTTTCCTTTTTAAAATCGGTGCTCGCAATTTGATCATGTTTAAACAATCGTTAAAACAATTGTTAACGTCATCGTTAGATCTCGCAGAACAGCCTTCCATTGGATACAGCATTAAAATGCTCGTGAAGATTATAAAGATTTAGTAATTAAACAGAGTAGACTTAATGCTATGTTATCCAGGCCTCGTAAAGAGAGAACCTTGAATGCAATGTTGTACGGGATTTCACCCTTTGTTGCTTTTAATCTTTGACGTACCACCGGCAATTCTTCGTTGTAATCTCTACTCCGTAATCAGATAATCTACATTTAATTAAAGGGAAACTCTTGATTGAAGAATAGCAATTAACTAGGGACATTGTGCGAATATCTATAGTGATGTAATATGACGCATTGTTACGTAGCCAAGGTGATATATTCCGGGGCAATAGGAAAATTGCAAAACATTACTGCAGCGGAAATAATAGTGTACGTTGGAGAAAATGTGTGAAAACCAGATATGTAGATCGTCCAGAGTTTCCTTTTTTATTATCTGTTGGAATCTTGGTGATAAGTGTAAATGTTGAAATCGTAGGGAACATTGTATTCTCTTCGTTATGAAACGAATCAAGATGGTGAAATGGAGTACATGATGTAATATTTTTTGTAATAATAAGCAGTGACATAAATTCCGTTAATTTTCTGTAACACCATGTTACGGGACTTGCAGGTTTTACGTGCTTCTGTATCTATAGATACATTAAATTTTGTTTACCATTGTGGTACAATATTTCAATAGCGTAACATTAGACACATCAGTACCAATTGAATTGATGATTTATTCGTATCTATTATTATTTTTATATATGCATATTCTATTAAGTATAAATTTATAGCAACTATATAGCAAAATATATATGATAAATATATAAAAAGATAAAAATAAAATGAAACAAAGATAAGAAATATATAGCAAATATTCGATATAACAAATATTACAGTATAATAAATTTTTAATTACTAAACGTATAGCAAATTCTATTTTAAGCATAAGAAGTATTTCTAATATCTCAAAATCCAAGTTCATGAAGTATCTTCTATTTCCTTAAATCCAAATTTAATAACAGAAAAGAAGATCGTCTATACAATTGAAACCTAGTAATAAGGGAGAATTATTTTACGGTAGAAAATCGTTTCAATCGTTTAATTAGGGGGTGAGAAGTGATTGCAGAAACGTCAAACGGAGATTCGTATCAAAGCTCTCGCACCATGACCGCGGATTCTTTAAACAAAGATGTTGAGTGTCACGTGAATTTCAGATGGTCCCTTTATTCATCCTGGGAACACAAGCTCCGTGAAGGACCACTCAGAAAAATGAGCGCAGCCGTAGAAAACGGCGTGGAGACCTCGAAACCGCGCGGCGTTTTCTCGAGGGCATTCGCTAAACGGGCGCAGCCCTTCGAGGAAGGTGAGTCTTGCAGGAAAAAAAAAGTGGTATATGGATTACCATGGTGCACATGGGGCTTTCTTGGTGATTGGTCGTTGCTATTTCATAAAGCACAATATCGTAGAGGATGCAGCTGAAACTGACTTTGAAAGAAGTGTCTAATCTTCTAATAAATTGCTTTTAGAAAAGGAGTAGCTGGAGCGGGTGAAAGGTTTAAGGAAAATCGTAGAAAATAGCATTTTTAACAGAAAGATACTTTAATATACGATAATACTTTACAACTTGATCGGTATCTCCGATCTTTTTCAAACTTCAATATATTGAAAAGTGCTTCTTAAAGAGGTAAAATATCATTTTAAGAAGTATCGCAGAAAATGAGAAACACTTTTTAATTTGTATTAAAACTAAACCTTAACCTTATCTAAAACTAACTAATTTTGGTTAAAATGTTTAACAAAAATTCCTCTTGCTTATTCTTAGTCGGGCATAAAAATTTGAGTACTACAGCAAGGTTAATGGTAGATCTCACAGCTATAAATCGTAATTGAAGGTATTACAGCGAAGTTTCAGAGATCTTGAAACTCTGAAAATAAATTAAAGTTGTATAGGTATTTCCATGTAATCTATATTTAGTGCTTTTTTATCTATGTTTTTTACGGATAGTGCCACTTTTTATTCCTTAAACCTTGGCAAAAAGTTTTCGATGAGATGTAACAACGCTGATCTAGTCGGTAGTAATTATATATTGCCAATAAAAGTGCTATTTATAAAATTACCTTTAACTTTTTATCATATTCTTTCAGTGAAGTTTATTTTCGTTATACTAGCTCAGACAAGTTTATTTTTATTACAATAGACTAACTTTATTATTTTTTTTTTTTAATACGCGCTATGGTATTTTATATTTCGAAACATTCTTGATTTCTATACAAATAGAAGTATAAAATTATTACTAATTAAAAGCTACTCAATTATTACCAATTGAAGATTAGTGAAAATCTCAGCGAAATTATAACAATATTTATGATACCATTTATATTAGGTCGTCCGAAAAGTCTCTTTCGTTTTATAAGGAAATAATGGATGCACAACATTTTCCGTTTTATATTATTTTATCGAATTATGTATGATCCATTTTGTTCTATCAAAATAAAGATCACAACGTTCGACAGATTAGGTTTCATGTTTGTATAAAGATGAGTCGTTATAAAAGACGTGTCTGTAAAAGTTAGACACTTTCCGGACAACCTAATAGCAATAAAAGGGTTAATCTTCTGTCTGCAAAAATAGTACGAATATGCACGCGAATAAAAGCTGGCTATTTTGTCGAGTATATCTCGACGTATCGAATAGGTTTCATTTTCGAGGAAAGATCGTAAAGAATATTCCTCCGGTCTGTGCGGAGGCGCATAATATCAAGCTATCCCATATATCAGGCTAACCCCTTCGCGGTTCCCTGCTGGTCTCATAGCGACCTCGTGCTGGAAGCGCACTTAACGTGCTTGCGTGTTTGCACGTAGACCTATATACCAGCTGGGAGGGTCGCCTACGTCTACGTAAGCCCTTTATGTGCCTTAATGCACATACCTGACCGTAACCCGATGCGTGTACTTGCCTGTCTTAACTCTCTGCAAACGTAAAACCATCTCCTCCAAAGGAATACGAAAAGATATTAAGGCGGACAATCAAACGGATACCACGATTTTTAAACATCTTTCACTCTCTAACGAACGAAAGCGCAGGATTTAATGTGAATATCCGACGGAATCGAAGGGAAATGAGCGATTTATTACTAAAACAAATCGGAACGATTAATTGGTACTTTTCCAGAAATGTTTTAAATTTACAATTTTTCTTTCATACAGGTTTTATACCTTAATCATTGATAAATCCTGTGTTAACTATTCTATGATTATATGTAGTATTTTTGATCACGGTAATATTCGTTTTCATAGTATTCTTCAACGTATCTGTTTGATCACTCCCAATGAAAGTTCTTACTTATTAAAAAGTCTACTAAAATCTTATTTAAACTGGCCAATTAAACGTTCAAGATATTTTAGACATTTTTCTATCTGTCATTTTTACCTCAACTCTCAGAAACTTCACTTTTCTTCGATAGAACAATGCTTAAAAATACTGGAACTTTTGAACTGACCGCTTTTTTATTTTCAATAATATAACGTCGATCATATGTTAGCTTTATCTACAAAACTTCACTTCCGTAACGAACCGTCTACGTACTTCAAATTTTATCTCGATACTTTCTAATAAATGAGAATTTGATGGGATATAAATCGAGTATCGAATTGAACGAAGGATTGGAAAACAGAGAGAGAGAGAGAGAGAGGAGTTTCGAGAGCTCGCTACATTGACGTTTATGAGAGTTCGATAGGTGTACTAATGCATCGATATCCACCAAAACAGTACAGTGCTCCGAATTGTGGAAAATGTCATCGAATTTCGATGTTTTCCGTCAATTACACATTACCTCAATCGTTCCTGATAATCTCCCACTGTACTACGTAGTATAACGCGCAATGAACATTGTTGATAATAGTTGAATAATGTGAAGAAAATTTCATACAATATGACATTTTATTTCCCAATATCAGATCCATCGGATGATGATATTTTTAAAACGCAAACTAAAAAATTTCGTTGGATTTTAAACAATTTTCTATAAGAAATTTTATTCTTAAAAGTTTCTAACATAATAAATTTTATGTACAACTTATTGCACATTTTGAATTCCCTGTACGAAATTTGTTCCTATATATCCTTAAATCCGGATGACGTGACGACAATATTAATGTTTGAAATGTAGAATTTTCTACGAACATCTTGCTGCAAATTCTGAATTTTTCACGCGAGGTTTTCATCCCTAGCGCTTTTCCCTTAATATGTTCACGTTCAGGCGACGATAATATTTACAACATGAAATTTTCTAGAAATCTTTCTGCGAATCCTAGAATAATTCTCTGCGGTTCTTTATACGGGGAAATTCTCTATAGAATTCTCTACAAATCCTATTACAACGCTCAGTCCACTGTAACATTTGTCATCAAGTCAATGATCGAATAAATTACGATTAAATACTGAAATAAAAGATTCACGAGGAATTAATAAACGGTTGATTTTCATCTGTTAACTAGCCGGAGCAACTTATTTACACGGCAAAGATTGTTGGTAACTTCGTTAGTCGGGTAATTGCCGGTGTTCGCTTTCGGCCATGGTGTAATTGCTCGAATTTGAAAACTAATTAAGCGAGAATGTTTAAAGGTTCGTTACGTGGGGCGCAACGAAACGGATTTCTTATCTCGTCGCTTAATTACTCGCTGCGTACAACTTCTTGATGAAAGGATGTAACACTTGGTCGAAGGTGTGAGCAGAATAAACTTAACGCAATTACGCCATGAATTATTTGTATCGCCCGGATGAGGAATAAAATGAAATTACTGAGAATGTTCATCGACTCGGAATCCTCTCTAGAAGATAAAACTTTCAGAAATATTCGTAATATCGAGGTAATCGATAGGAAACTTTTTTATTATGAAACTTTTGGGCATGTTCATTAATATTTGCTGAAAATGTCTCATCATGTATCAATGATATTACGTTTGCTCGTGTTATTCATTTTAATAATATTATATTTGTAATATTATATTGGCTGTGAATATAATTGAAAGTCGCAAGAAAAAGACATGACATAATATTAATGGGTTTTTACGACTAAAAGGATATATTTTAATATACAGTAGTTAAGAGAACTTAATAAATTTAAAAATATAATCGATGAAGTTTAGTAGAACTCAAAGATAGAAACGTTAAGTGTATGTAAAGTTTAGAAAAAAAGTAATTTGGATGTTATTCGATATCATTGGAATTTTTAAATTTTAAAGTTCGACAATTTGAATTTAGTTCAATTTTTGAAGAACGATATTTTCAACCTTGTTCAAGTTTGCCAATCTACCATTGTTCCCAATTTTCAGAATTCTAACTTCCAATTAGTCTCGTTTTTCGACAGATCTACTTGGGTCAGTTTTCACAGTTCCAGTTTCACTATCAACCAATTTTCAAACGAATTTCCAAATCTGTAAATTCTTACTTGATCCCAATTTTCAAAGTTCAATGATTAATTGCAGTTTCAATTATCGATTGTCGGTCGATTTCTGCTTTCAAAATTCTCAACCTTCAGCTTATCTCAATGTCTAAGTTTCGAATACATTTAAATTACGTGTAAATACATCTAAAAAATTCGAAGATTCTAATTTTTCAACTCATTTCAGTGTGACCATATTTTCAAATTTCTTACCTTATTTTCTAAAATTCTAAATTTTCAACCTCTTCGTGACTCCCGAAATTCTATTCCGAAATCCTAAAACCACGTCTCTATAATGGCGGCTGTATGAATGGGAGCATTGTCTTCTTGAAAAATAGTCTTTTGATCTCCTATTTCAGTTATGAAAGGCAATAATTCGTCATGTAACATCTCCTGATATTCTCCAGCGTTCAACTTACCCTTTACAAAAACGAATTCACTTGACACATCCAGACACGAATAATGCTTTCTTGGAAATATTCTAGAAATAATGCAACAACCGCGTTTGAATCTATAATTATTCCAAACACCGTATACCCTGGCACTCTGAAGATCTTAAAATCATGTAAATCGAGAAAAAATCAAATTTATTTCGCTTACCATTCCATACATCGATCGTTTCAAAACTTTCGACCACGAACGTGTTGTGAATCGACAGAAAGCATCGATAGAAAATCGAAAACAGTCGATTGGTAACCCATCGAACATCGATTCGAATTCAGCGAATTGATGTCGAAACAATTCAAACGAAAGTTTCTCGTGCGAGTTGTACATCAAAGCGCACTCGAGAAAGTCGAACGCGATGTATCAGGAGGAGGAAGAAAAGGACGAGACATAGGGATGGCGTGGCTCATCGTCTCTGACCTATGATCGAAACGAGCTTGTCGATAACAGTTTGGCACCCCTCGGGCCTTTCCACCTTCGCGCCACGAGCACCAAGCTCTGAGAATTCAATTATCCCGTCGCAGCAACGACTTCGACGAAGGTAATGCGAGATGAACGAGTCAGGAAACGACGGCCATCTTGTCAGCACAAATTCCATGGTTCCTGGTCTTTTGTATTTAACCCTGCCTTTGAATTTTCACGTTATAATCTTGGCCTTTTTTTTTCGAGTCGAAGAAGTTCGTTTCAGGGAATTAAAATTCTACGTTAACGTTTTGTCGGTCGCATTGTGTCTGTTATAATTATGATATATCTTTTGAATAAATTACATAGAATCCATCATCATTATCAAATCTTTATCATATTATCTTCACTTATTTTCTACACGCATAAGTGTTATATGAATTTCGTTTATTTATTTTCTGATTGTCCCATACAGTTACAGAAATTGGGATTATAATCTTTTTCTGATCGTCCACTTTCGCTGGATCATTAGACTCACAAATTGCCGATCTTTTCAGCGCATTCGTAAATCGCTTTACTTTAGTAGAACACTTTCAAACACGGGAATCGTTTGTCTCGCGCTCAAGTGGCGAATAAATTAAAAGAAAGGCTGAAGTCACGTAAACGCGACGGCAGTCGACAACAGATGGCAGAACGAAGTCACGTCTACGCGACACCAGTTGTCAAAGTGTTTTAACAAAGATTTTTTCGTATTTTCCTCGAATTTATGGAATTTTTTTATGATAAAATGATTTAAAGAGTTAATCTTGGGATTTCTATTTTACCAAAAAATATTTCGAATGAAAGTTACTGTTCGACCATCGTAAGATTTAATGACACAGTTTTTATTTATTATTGTAATTATTACGATAAAATTAATTGAATTCATGATTTATAAAATTCTGGGTAACCCAACTAATTAAACTAAAAATGGTACAATCTGCAAACGAACTTTGGCTTGCTTGCTTTTTCTTCCTACTTTATTCTCATTTCTTCTATCTCCTTATTATTTCGCTGGTTTAGTTGATGTTACAAGATTCATATTACAAGGTTATTTATATTGTGTTGCAGCCCTCAATACCTTAAACCGCTTAAACAAAGAAGGTGAAGCACTTGCCCTCGAAGATGACCTCACAACGCACCCCACCTTGGCTTTGATGCGGCGCATCCTCGCAGATGCACAGGTGAGTCCGCCGATTACATTTCGTATTCCATAAAATTACACGCAGCGAGTGAGGCTTGCTCGATAGTAAAATTTTTATAATTACATTTATGAATATCTTTCCGCCTGGCAGAGGAGCAAACACACCTTTACGTCTAATTAAACGGTGCATATTAATTCGAATCTTTCCAATTCTCCAATAAATTACAAATATTAATAAATCGAGCCTCGAGTATGAACTGTGATTAACAAACATTAATGTACGGAGGCTCGTGCAAATGGTCGATATTTTTACCACGCTCTTAATAAACACCCGGGCAATCATCGAATCAACAATTCCGAAGCTGAAAGTTATATCATCAAAAATTTATATCGGGTTCACTGCAACGCCGTTTCCGTATAAATATCATCGACTCGTGTAACGAGTTTCATCGAACGAAAATCACGGGATGAAAACTCATCCATACGGAATCGCACAGTTTATTTATCCCTTTATTATTGATTTAATTAAACGGCTGCTACCACTCACCCTACCCGTCGATATATCCAATAAATTTTCCACGGAAATGAAACGAAGCAACGTCTCACGCACACCCTCGTGAATTTTCATTTTACTGTTTCTTTTTTTACTCCTCCTCCCTCTCTCGTCCTCTTTCTCTCTCTTACCCCTTCTTTCTCTATTTCCATATCTTCTTTTGTTGTTCTTTTGCCACTCTTTTCTTCATTCGTTTTTTCCCCTCACGTATCTCGCTACTCATAGGCATTCGCCGGGAATTGCAGCTATCTTTCTGGGAAAAAAATGATAAAATTTAAAGGAAATATAGGAAACAGGAGCGTGCAATTATCGAACATAGGGAATCACATACCGCGTAAACACGTTTGTCGAACGAGTCTCATGCCGATGATCATTGCGGTGTTCCTGAAATTAACGTAATTAAACGGCCAGAACGTAATTAATTGCACGACGATTGTGGATAGTGACTGTTGCTGCTAGATCGGGAAGGATAATCCACTGTGTTGCGTTCTTTGTTTGAGAATCGGCTTTCGCCTCTTCGTTCGGTCGTCGAGTGAGTTAATGGCATTGAATATTCCTGTTGAGTCGAGGAAACGGTTAATCCTGCTACACTCGGGTCTGTATAACTCGAAATGGATGCTATATGTTTTCAATAGACATTATCAAAATATACACTGGCTCGCGAGAATATTTGAACATTTATCATGGGAAGCTTTTATGCCCATAAAACACTTCGGAGTTTTCCCAAAAGGATAAATTAAACTCTACGTAAACGTACAGCAGCGAAATCAAGAAATAATTTCTTATATTAGTTGAAATTTTCCTGGAACGAAGATTTATTGTCTGATTTCCTATTATAACAAGCGAGAAGTAGTATTAGTCAGTAAGTAGTCAGACACGCCCAGCCACGCGCGGTCTTTAATCCAACGAAGACCAAACAGTAAAATAATGTAAAAATGTTGTATAAACACAACGAGTGTAAACAAAATGGATTATCTGCATCTTGCCATGAAGGTTTTTCTCATTTTCTAGTCACGATTCCTAGCAGAACTGACAGTCCTTTCGAAAATTAACAGAAAGAGGTCCTCCAGCCGAAAACGAGGACGCAGCGGAAATTGTCCGCGGCGCCGCGCCGGTACGAACAGACACGTTTTCAATCTCACACCTTGTCGACGAGAATGATCAATAGCACCGGTGAAAAATACCTGGCGAGGAAAGGGATGAGGGTGCACGCGAGAGAATTCTGTACGAGACATATCTCGAAGTTGAAATCGAGCGTGAAGCCAGTAATGTTCAGATTTCGATCGTTCCTTCGACGTATTTCTAACGAAATTATCGCTGAAAGTATCGAGGAAGCTAGAGAAATTGGTTCCTCTCCGTTTCAAGTAATTCCCGCCTCAGAGAACTGTACAACTTCTGTGATATCTAGAAGGTTCACGCTTCACCGACGTCGACGTACTTAGTTTTATTTTCATCCTTCCGGAACACGTTCAGAAAATAAGAAAAAATTCATCAATTTTTCTTCAAATTGTTGCATTTTGGCTTGAGATATTAGTATGAAAATTTACATCTATATTAAAGAGGCTTCTATTAGTATTCCTATATAATTTCTTCAATGTTTTTCAAGTAACGTATTATTTCAAATATTTATATTTTAGGTTTAAAAATTATCTGCCATGGTTAATGAAATTTTTAAGTAGACCGATAACTGGTATATTCTTTCGTTAAAGTGTTAATCGACCATCAGCTCCATTCGTCCATTTGGGAATTTAAACACAAATGAATACTTTGCTTTATTTTACTTTTTACAAGCAATAATACGCTTAAAGAAGATTCCAAAAGAATTTTATATTCCATCATATAAACGAACACAATTTCCATGGTCTATTCTAACATAAGTATTAATTCGAATATAAATTCCATAAGAAGAGGGCAACGAATTAAAATTCTCCTACTTACACTACGATGTTGAGAGACCTTGTAAAAGGCAAAGAAAGTGATTGATTGATCTGAAAATTTGCTGATTTGAAAATCAGCGTTTTTGAAGTCCTAGCAAGATGCAAAGCGGGCTCGATATGCAAATGGTGTATACAAAATTAAATATACGATGATGTCACGAACGAACAACCACACCAATGCTGTTTGCACTGTTATTCCGAATTGCTACTCGTCCATGGTAACCAGTGGTCCGTATGGGGTGCAGTATGATTCACGTGAGCACTCGCTAATGCATTTTATCCGAAGGGAACAGGGACTAAATGAAAAATGCAGATCAGGAGACGCTCTTCCGCATTTTTTCCACTCCTGTTCCACTCTTTTCCAGCCCTTTCCTCCGTGCGGTGTGTTTATCAAGCTACTGAATAGTACCCTGCTATGCTTTCCGGTGAATCGTCCCTTTTCTTTCTTTTCCTCGCGGCTTCCCCCTTTTCGTTCACATATATTCTCGATTTTTATGAAGTTCGTGGTATAAAGGTTGCTCTTCCGCATCGGGAAGTTCTTGGAAAATCCAGAGCATTGACTTTTACGGTTCATATCAGCGAGAATTTTATTAGCAATAATTTAAGGGGAAGGAGAAATCTACAGAAAACAGAAGATTTGATCTCTGATTGGGAAAATAATCTTGAAATATGAATATAAATAGAAGCTTTGGAATAAGGTTTCAAAGAATAAGAGAACTTAGCAATGGACCGCTATTTAAATTTTATATTTTGCGCCATTATTCATTCTCAGTAATTAATACATTCCTGTTACCGTAATATTGGCAAAAATTGTGGAATAAAATTTTAGAGGATCAAAGAAATTAACAATGGACCCGATTCTGTACTCGAATTTCAATTTTTTGACCATTATTCACCCACCGCGATTAATATTGCTGTAGCCAGAATATGAGCAAGAACTTTGGAATAAAATTTCAAAAGACGAAGAGATCTTTAGCAATGGACTACATTTACCATTTACATTTTATTCTTTGAGTTATTAGACTGAATTAATCCGAATTATTCATTTCCTAGAAGCTGAACATTATTTCGGTATCTATACAATGAAATTGAGATTTACAAAAAGTAGAGGCTAATTGATTTCCAACAGCTTGACTTCAATTCAAATGCCCACAATATAAAAAGAACCCTTTGGAATAAAATTTCAAGATACTAAAAGATTTATCAGTATTATAAGCTAACATAGAACTCACCGTAATTCAAATCTTATTTTTAAAACCCACGATTCTTCGTCCAACGTTAATACGATAAAATATTTCATTAAAATTAGCCGCTACTGAAGTTATTTGCACGTGTATAACAGACGTGCGCAGTGTGTTTCGTGCATGTTCTTAGTAGAATCGACTTGTCCGTTCAGTGACTGTCTAATACTACTTATCCCTAGCTTCGAACGGAGTACGTGTAAATTCTACGCTATACCAACTCACCTTTATTCCTTGCAACTGTAGATAGGTATATACATATACCTCAAAACGGATACAGACTCACCTTTTCCCTATCAAATCGGCTTATGTTGAACACATATCCGTCTGTTCGTCTGTCAAGCCTTTTTTCGAGCACACAGTTTCGAGACAGCCCGAGTGATGGATGACATTTCCTTCGGTGTGACAGTGAATCGCGCTGGGAATACGATTCTGTATGGAAGGCACAGTAAAAAGGGGATTAATCCATTACGGTTGGTGTTAAGGCACGCATAATGCTCGCGTGATGCGTGAGTTCACGCGCGTGAAAGCTCGCAACCCATTTGACTGATTTTTCTTTTTCATCCATTCGTGCGATTATTCGAACGTGAATAATAGCGATTTATGGCGATAAAAGATAGGATTTATCTTAATCACACATTGTTATTTTATATTGTGCAGTGTGCTTTAATCAGTCGATATGCATCGAAATATGGTTTAGTAATATCGTTCAGGTGATACTGTATCAAAGATATGAAAATCGGTGCTTAGTTCTATTAAATGGTACATTTGATGTCAGTACAATTTTAATTCTAGTTTGCTCTTTATGAAAAATATTTTCTATGATATATGACATACAGAATAAATATATATTCTCCATATATTATATTATTATATATTATAAATATATATGTATATAAAATAGAGAATACATAGATATTATCTATATGTATAAAGCATAGATTCTTTAAAAATACTTTTTACTACAATTTTATTCGAAAAAAATGGATTTTATGCGAAAAATTGAATAAAACGAATTCCATTTGAAAAATGAACGATTCAGAATGACAGTTTAATGGAGGCAGTGATGGACACCGTATCGACAGCACATGCCATGAGTCATTATATGCCGTACTACAAAATTTATCGCACAGAGGAATTATTAAAACATTATCTAATATTTTATACATTAATGAATACCGAAACATAGCTAAATAATGTAAAAAATTAGTCAAACATTATCGCACAATTTCTTGCTACTTTATTTAACAACGACATAATTCATTCAATTACGCATTACATATTAGCATTAGCTTTTGAATGGATGAATAATTAAATCGTTGTTCAGAGGGGCAGAAAAAAAAACTGCATAGTACTAAATGGAGATTATTTATCCACTTATGGTAGGGATCTGTCGTGTCAATTAACGCGAATGACATTGTCATTTTTGTTCGATTGTTATATCGCATGTAATAACGTTACACACGGGCCAACCGTTAGATATTTTGCAGAAGAAGAGAGAACGCGGGGAAATATGGTGACAAGATTAATTGGAACTAAAATTTTTGCGAAATGTCATGGGTCTGTGCTTGCGAAATGTATGTAGCTCCCCGCGGTTCGTCGACGTGCCGAGTACTCCGGTAATTAAATTTGCATTCCTTTATTTCTACCACCGCGAAGCGAGCTGAATCAGGCCACAGAGGAAAAAGACCACTCAAAACTCTTCTCTCTTCATATATATTTCTTCCTCTCTCTGGCTTTCTCCGTGACTCACGCGGATCGCTACGGGGAATCTGAAGCGAAGCAGCCCTGCGCTGTATATCCTCCAACTCGCTAATTGTATCTCGATTAGTCGGCTACGAGTCGTTCCTAATAAATCTGCAATTTTATAGAGCTGGGATCATTCGATATTAACGATAGAAAATTACCTCATGCATGAAATCATAAAAATAATGAAATTTCAACATGAGAAGTACCTTTTAAAAATGAATCCTTTAGCATAAGAAGATGTCATCATTCCATAACAATCGTGTTAATAAATTAGCAATTTAAGAATCAAGATTATCGAATAATAATTATGGAATTACTTTATGAATTAAATCATAAAAATGACGTAACAAAAATAGAATTTCAATATTAAAAGTATCTTTTAAAAGCTAATCTTTTAACATAACATGATGTTACTATTCCATGACGATCTTGTTAATAAATTAACAATTTAAGAATGAAGATTACCCAATAATAATTATAAAACACCACTTTACGAATTAAATTATAAGGATCACATAAAAATAGTAGAATTGCGATAGTTAAACTTGGATTAATATGTCAAAGATATAGTTAGAAACTGCAACTGCATCGATTGCGATTCTTGCGAACAGCATAGCAGAAGCTAGTCACGATTAAACGAATCGCCGAGAGGAGCAATATGAGTGGAGATATCATCTCAGGAGAGCGAACGAAAAAGAAATCGAGGAAAAAACATCGCCGGTAAACAACGTTCCGCACGAACAGGTTGGAAACTTCAATTTTCTCGCGGATCATGCACACCATTAAATGAGCAATTCTCTGGTTCGCTCTGGTCGAAGAACGAGAGGAACCCAGAAAAGAGGGCCCACGTTTCAAATGCAAATAGAAACACGCCTTGCTCGTGAGAGCAGTTTTCAGAGGTTCAGAGAGAAGTTTCGCGTTCGATAAAGAGTGGAAAAGCAATTTGGCGAGTCGCAACGGCGTTTCGCAAACAGAAAGGAATATAATGCGGACCTGGTTCTCGAAAGACAAGCTACAAATTATACGTGAAACCGAATTTCATACTTTACAAGTTCGCGGGAAATTGCGGTCGAACTTGTAAGCTTCGAATTAGCCTCGAGTCTCGTAAGCTTCGGTTAAGCCTGAATTTTCTAATTGTCTTGGGTAATTGCATTGATGAAAATTCTCCGTGCTTCCTTATTTTTTGTTTCTACTTTATTTCCTTTATTTTTCTTTTGGCAGTTTCAATGGGATCATTAAAGTGTCACAGATGGGCATACATTACATTCGAGTACTTGTAGAAACTTTTTACGAATATATTACGCGTGTTATACTTCCACGTTAAAATTTCATTAGCACTCTAATGAAACTCAACTATGATGATTCCGTTGGAAAAGTTCGAAACTAATGTAAAAACGTATTATACATGTGTATATACATAAGAATTTTCTATGATAAGTGTTGGAACGTTTCCATGAGCCTGTATGGATAGATAATACAATGGTGATAACAAAATTGCTAATGTACTATTAAAATTAATATATATACATAACATTTATCTTCTAACCTTAATATTCCTTCAAATTGCAAAGCTCTTAAAATTATTTCCAATGAAATATTCCCACATCAAGACTAACCACGACAAGAATAATCTCCAAAAATCTCCTTCTCCGAACGCAACTTTTCACTCCACCAAAAATTTATGCTCTATTTCCTCTTTATCTTATCTTGCCTCGTAGAACCCGAGGTAGAAATGGAGAAAATTTCTCGATTTGCCGGCTTATAAAATTCTTTCTTACATCTTTCGCGCGTTTGAATTCGAGGAGGCCACTTCCCAGGAGGATTTCTGGTAGCGAGAAGATCGTCGCTACTAATACATTAGAACGTACTCGCTTCGCCTTCTGAAATTACGATGGGAATAATATACTTGCAGCCCGATTAAAAAGGTAGTAGACATCGTGACCCAGTAGTCTTTTCCCCGATATGTTTACCGAGCACGGCACTTTGTGCGCGCGTTAACAATGCACCTTTAGCTTTCTCCTGTTCCCTCTCGAGCTTCGTTGAATATGCAACGGAATCGATCGTTCGGGTATAATGCATTTCATATGGCCCATATACACATCGTTCTAGATGTATGTTAGTACGTGCATCTTTCACCGAACCCGACAATTTTTTCTCTTTCTCTCCTTTTCACGCTGCCGCATTACCGATGCCTCATTGAAAGGAGAATCGAATGCAGGAGGAACTTGCGCAGCATGCACTCGGTGAAGCCGCCGGGCACTCGCATCGTTGGTCGTTGTGTGAGAGTGTGGAGGGAAGACGAGAAATCATTGTCTCTAGGTTTAGAGCGGCGATTGTCTTACTAAATGATAACGTTTTCCTCGACGTTTTCATGATATCTGTCTGTGTTTTTTTCCTGGTGTTCCTTGATGGTATAGTGGTGAAAGTTGCGTGATTAGGCAGTTATTTCTGTTGATGTTGGTGCTGTAAACGTGTTACACGATTATGTGAATTCATACTGTTGTAAACACGATCGCAAAATTGGAATAAATTATACTGTTATTGGAATAAAATATACTGTTTTATATTCTTTTGTATGTTATGATCGTTCTACGCATTTCAATTACTGTCGCTTTACTTATTACAGATGTAACTATATATCAGTCGTAGTTATTGTTGTTGCTACTGAATCAAATGTTTTTCGTGCAATTATATTAGTAAGTATCTAATATTTTATAATTATAGTATTTGAAGAAGATTTAAAGAAAGGAGTGCATTCGTAAATCGAAAAATTTAAAGTTTCTATAAAATTTCTTAAATTCTTATTACAATCTCCCAATGAGGACTATCTACATATTCGATTAAATTTCACATTCCAATTGGAAACACTACTACTGAAATATTAGATATAAATCTAAACGTATAAAATCATCCGTACATTATCAGTTATTAAATTTCGTTTGTAAAATGCATTTCCTGATCTTGTACACGATTAAATAATAGGGAAAATTTCAGCTATCCACGTTATTGTCGCAATAACTTGCCTGGCTAAAGGGTTAAGCGAGGAAGAGGAGATCAAAGCGAACGGGTGCCGGTTTCCGGGCAAAGGCGTAGTGGTAGCATAATTCTCTGGAAGCGAGGTTACAACGGGTGAAACATTTAATTTCGAATTCGCGAAGCGCGTCGTATCAGCCGGTGCCGCGGTGTAACCGGGTGCAGTGAACCTTTTCAGAGCGTGACAGATGAATATAAACTTAACGCGGCCAAAATTACGCGCTCCTATCTATAATTAACTCCTGGCTAACGACGACCGTCCGTTTCTCCTTCGAACATTTCGTTTCGGATCCGTTGCATTCCTTTAAAAGTAGCGCGTCCCTATTTACACAACTTCCAAGAACCGCTTGTGGGCCCTTCGAATTAGTACAGTTGCTAGATAAGCGGAGGATTGTTCGGAGAACGAGGTCAGCAAGGGTGTGAGATTTTATTTGTATAGTGTCCATCTTAGTTGGAATGTGTCATCTAATATTTATTCATTTTTTAAAATGTGTTGAAATATATGAAATTGCGTGTTATTTAACTTTTAAGTAAAATTGCATTACACAGATCATTAGGAAGTAATGACTAAAAATTGTTAACAACTCTAAACTGGTCATCTACGGCGATTTACGTTAATATATTTTTTAGAATGATGGAAGTAAGATAAATTTCATAGAGTAAAACATTCTTAACGATGTAAATGATTCAAAAAATATTATGAAGAATTAAATATTATGATTCACTATATTTCAACGTATTGCTTCCAGGACAAAATGTACGAAATTTGCAGTCAACGCGCTAATGATTTAATTTTCTCAAATTGTCTAGTATTTTCTCAATCCATTTAAAGCCAATTTACAATGAACCTCAATATTATTATAACAGAGTATCCAACAGCAAATATACCAACCTTCTTCTTTCACTTACTCTTTCTCAAACAAAACTGTAGGAGATTTAAAAAGTCCCGAAAATACAAAAAATTCAAGGTAGCTATTCAAGGTAGTCAAAGGATCGGAAGTACAGAGACGGAAAGTAACCGTCGTGATCAATCCAATTAATTCGTGCCGACTCAATCCTTCGCTTAGACCTTCGTCAAAGGTTTTTTCGACGTTCAGCGTTTCTTGTAATTCTAGAAATTACTTCTCCTTTGGTCTCCAGGTTGGATTTACGTTTTCCATGTAGGCTGACTAGCATCGTCGCGATTCGCCACCGGTGCAATTAGAAGACGGTCGCCAAATTAACGTGTATAACTGGCGCGCCTAGTGCTGAACGTGTTTAAGGTTGAATCGAGAGAAAAGCTCGACACGGCGAGAGTACGATGACATTCACGCTTCTCGAAAACAATTAAATCACTGGCTGCTGCTAATTGGAGTTTTAAGGGAAGCTTGGTTCTGCTGCATTTATTACCGGAACGTCGTAATCATTACGAAACGACGTTCTGTGTACACCCTCGTTCATAAGTAGGGTGAGGTTTCGTTATTTGGGTTAGCTAAGATTCAACACCTTAGAATTAAGCCTCAAGCGTTGCGCAGAATAATTACACTCGTAGACATATTACGAGACGCTATTAGTCTTTGATATACTAACGAAAGAATGAGAAAATTTCGTGTATTTTAGATGCGATGAGAAAAAATATCAAGAACCAGAAAATAAACTATCTATGACAGATTGGTTCGTCTCTATGGTTCAATCAGAATTTTGTATTTGTGGGATATTGCAATTTAGTGTAGCAAGAATTTGTTGAAACTAATTGCAAGTGTTGCAATAATATAATAAGTTATAGTATATGTTTGCTTATATAAATCCTGTTGAGAAAATCAGTGAATCAGATTAAAAAACTTCAAAAAGTCTGCGTAAAATCTAAATCTAAAATAGTTCGTGGCATGTATGGAACTAAATACCAATAAATGCAACGATAACCTGAATATTAAATTATGAGATTATAATATTGTACATGAATTTTTTATAACTGAACGCTTCAGATGAGATAATGATTCTTAAAAGTTCTAATTATTATTATCTTAAAAGTTCTAACTTGTGAACGAGGGTGTACTTTTGCTTTGGTTGTTTTCAGCTTTGGTTACTTCTCAACCCCTATTCACGCGTGCCTCTTTCCCGCTGCTTTCATCCTACTTCTGCCTTCTCTGTGTTAAATTATTCGCTTCTCTTCTGTGGTTTCAATGTGGTCTTTTTTGCGAAAGGTTGCATTAGGTTGAGAAATTGGGGGAGTAATGTGCGGTGCAAGTTCTTTATACGAAGGTCGATAAAACGTATTTAGGCTATTCGTGCCCTGCCAAGTATAAAAATCTAGACAAATAAATGGAGTGGTATAATATATTGACATAAATTAATTTTAAAAAATGTAAGGAAGTATTATAAAAATGTGTTTAGAAATATTATTTAGAAACAAAAGAATGTGAATGTCTGGAGAACTCTAAGATCACGCAACAAGTATAAAATTTAATAGAAAAATATAATTAATAGAATAATATAATTTTAATCTATCATAAAAATAAAATTTAATAAGTTTCAAACTTCTACCTTAAATAAATATGAATCTCACTAATCTATCCTGATTTAGATTAAACAGATTTGATATCGTTCTCCATATATACACATCTCATTTCTGGCAAGAATACCCTTGTACTACGTTTTCACTGAGCGCCTCTATAAAATCTTCACGCGTGTCTCTGAAGAATTCTCACCAACGACGTCGGGTTTTCTTGGAAATTGTGAAATTTTCTGACAGTATACCGAGATGCTGCGTAATGTTTGTAGAAAACATATCACGGAATACTTTGTCGTGAGTAATTTGAGTTTGACCTACATTAGAGGCTCGACAAGGGACGTATGATTTAAATAGCATGGCGGTCCACGTTTCCTGTTGTTTCGTGTCACGCAGCCTCGTTGCTGTTAATTCTGTAAGCTCTCGCGGTTATGAATGGCCATAATTCTTCCGTACTTTATACGTACACAGTGTTCCTCGTGTATTCTGCTCCGGAATTAAATGTGCCCCAAACCCCCCAGACCGGTGAAATGAATACTTATTACATAACCGGTGCGTGGAACACTGTTGGTTTGGCCATTGCGAACAACCGTAAGTGAAACTGAAATCATTTCCTAAATGGCATTTAGGTCGATCTCATCCCTATATTTCGTTAATTTCTTAATTTCGTAATTTCTTGCAGAAACTCTAAATTCAATATGCTAACATTTATTGAATAATCATCTGAAAATTATTATTAAAACTTTTCCTATTTCATATATCTCTTCCCGTGGAAGATTCAATTCATGAATTAAAAATAACAAGATTAGGGTAAAATTTAAAAATAGTAGATTATTATAAAATTTCCATATCTTCGCCCTTTCCCCAGCGTTAAATTTCTTCTTGTAGATATCCAGATTGTTTAATATATATTTTACATTATATATATATGAATGAATAAAAAAAATAAAAATATTTATATATATATCCATCTATACTTTCTTCTTCATTCCTTTTTTTTTCTTTGAGATACATTTACTAATTAAATTTCGTAGAGGACCCTTAAGATTGTCGGTGGAAAGGAAATCCGAGGGAATAAGGAAAAGGATTAGGTAGTTTCCTTGCTCTGGTAGCGAGATAAATTGCTCCGAGTGCGATGAAAGCCGTGGCTGAAATTGCAATTTCATAAATTCGAGTGGCTCCAGTAATGTTCATTCTCTGCGTTCTCCCTTCTCTTTCTTCGTTAACCTCTAGTTCCTCTTCGTTTTTGCTCGTTCGACCCTTATTTTCGTCGTGGCTGGTGTATGCAATGACAAACATGATAATTACTGCATCTTTTACTACGATGTATTATTATTATTATACTGTTGTTATACTATTGCTTTTTAAATATGAATTTTCCCTTTGCCAACAGCTGGCGTTAGCTAATTTCTCGATGCAAAAATTGATTTACGAAGGAAGGTCCTCTTAAAAAGCTTTGAAATAGGAAGTAATCGAGTTCATCAATTTTAAACGTTCCTTTTGACACCAAACATTTTTCTGTATTTCTTAATGTAGAAGCAAAATCTCTGGATGTTTTAAGAATACTGAGTGAGCAGAATTAAAAAATTTTTTTAAAAATACACATAAGAATACATTTAAATGCTTTATATAATTCATGAAAGAAAATAAAACTATACAATTTTCCATAAATCTCTCTCCCGCGCTTTTCCACAGTGACCTGTGATTTTTTGTGATTGTTTCTGATTAGTGGAGAACATAACTGTTCTTCGCGTGCATCGCATAACCTGTATATTTAATATTAACGATATCAAATGGATATCACGATTTTGAAATAGGAAGGAAGAATCAATATTTTGTTCTTTAAAATACCGATATAAAAGAAAGCAAGGAAAATTGAATTATTTTGTCTTTAATACCAAATGAAGTAAATCTTATACAAAGAAAATTTTATATCTTAAATTTTAATTTTACATTGCATGCAAATACTTTTATGTAAGCTATATCGGAGTATCTTATAAGAAGTAATTCAGTCAAAATCGAGAATTACGATCATAGTGAGCAAATTCACTCAAGATAGAAAAGTCACGGTCACGCGCGTGAATGAAGTTAGATCACGACCGTGATCGTGATTCTGTGATCACCGTAACAAACCACTGTTAAACGCCATCTCTAATCCTCATATACGACAAGCTTGATTATTGCGTGCAAAATTGAAGATCGAATTTGAAGCTATTGATTTTGAAGCTTAGTTAACTCAAGCAATTCTAGCTTTTTACAATACCAAAATTTTTCTGTGGACGTTAAAATCCTGTTTGTTGATTAGAACAAGAGTAACATGGCGAACATAAAAATTGGGAAAATCGAACGAAATTAATCAACTCATCTCACGGTTCGCTGCATTCGAGTCACAACGACAATCGTACCAGAAACGATAATTACGTCCGCGTATCTGGCGGATGGTTTATCGATAATCAACAGAAGGAAAGAACAGCGGAACGATATCCGTGGTTCGGCTCTGCGAAGCTCGATAACGTCGATACCATCGACCGCATATCGGTTTCCTTGCAGCAGTCCAACCAAGGTTTTATTCCTCATGAAAGATGTAATCTCTGAAACGTTGACCTATATATCGAAGCAGACTACTGATAATATAGCTGGCAACTCTATTGCACTTTACTCCGACATGCTACAACCTATACACAAGTTCTTTCAACACGTAAACTATCCTGAGGCATTGTGATGGAGCTGCGGTATAGCCGCGTTTACCTTGCCGTTTTCATCGTGTATCTATACGACATTGCTTGATACCCAAGGCTTATTTAGTTGGTGTTATTAGTAGACAGCGAATTTCTATGCAAATTCGTATTTTTGAGAATATAATTGGAAAAGTACAGACTTGGTGGAAAATTGTTTTACCTGCCAAGTATTATACTTGACGCGAAGCACTATATTTTTAATATTTTATGTATCTTTTCATATTATGTGCTTTCTATGCAATTTTACACTTTCGACTTTCTCGTGAATCGTGGTCTCACTTATTAAACGCTCCTTCAGCGTCTTTTCTAGTTGGTTTATTTCTTTTTTTTTTTTTTTTAGAGGACGCATCCTTTTGTTTTGAAGATTGATGTAAGATTTTTAAAAATTTATGTTTTATTCCTCCATTCGCTTTTTAGGTATTGTTCAAATTGTTGTTGTTGTTGCAAATTGTTCAATTGGTATGTAAGAAACTTTAGCAATTTGTCAACTTTGTAAACTTTGCCAGAGATCTCGGCCAAGAGTGTTTCCCAATCAGTGTACCTTTTTGACGCGTTTGTTTCCTTTTCCTTATACAGTGCGAATTGAAAAGTGTCAAATCGATGTATAAGGAACTTCGGTAATTGGAAAACTTCAATCGTTTTTAAACTTTGTTAGCTTGTTAGGAACCTTGATAGAAGTATCAAGCAATTTCTTTTTTCTTTTGTTACTTTGTGGTTCTTTAGGGTAAAGGTATCCCTTAATGGTTAATGCGTGCTTTCATTGTATCTTAAAAACTAGTTTACTAGGTACTAAAAAATTATTAAACGAAGAAGGAGAAGGAGAGAAGATATGGGTTACGCTAAAGGGATCCCGGAACGCTAAAAAGTCTAATGGAGGACTATACACGAAGATGCGATAAAATTAGAATATAGTAGTGAAGTGGGTTATAAACTACTTATGTGCACCTTTCCTACTGAGTTAATAACGATACTATCAAATCATATATTGTAAAGGAATAGCATAAACAATTGTGCAGTAAACAATATTAAAAATAAAATTAGTCGAAGGAAAATGGAATTAAAGTTCATAAATAGGCTTGATAAAAAGTTAGTCATCTACTTGAACGCTCGATACGTACGTCGTATAAATACGTGTTCGCATACATGATAAGGATATGCAGCAAAGTCAACACCAACGTAATTCAATACGAGCGAAAAATCGCTGATGCCTCCGATGTAATGCATATTTCATGCCGCGTTGCACCACAAGATGAGAATCTCTCGTAGAAGCCAGATTGAACTCTGTTGTCGTCCCAGACGTAACTCAGACCCTTCGATCATAATTATTACCCTAAGGGTGCATTGGACCTTCCATATTTTTACATAAAAATTGTACTTCATATTAAAGGGAAAATAGATAATCTAGACGAATGCTTGAAATTTCAAGAACAAAGTGGGAAACAATGGGTACTTCATTTAAACGTGAAATGAATTAATTTCCTCTATTTTTATTCTAATTATAAAAGCACATAATCAATCTCTGTAATGATACATTCTAATACAGTAGAGCTTCGATTATTCGAACTAATTGCGTTCAGGATGATGGGATATTCGAATTTTTCAGATAATCGGACGACTCGTATTTAACTAAATCCTACGGGGAAAATTACAATTGTTTTCGTATTACATGTATTACATATATGTACATGTAGTATCGTGAGGAAAAACCTGATTAGAAACTAACCAAAACAATGTCGTCTATCCTTCGGTTATTAGTTTACATACAAAAAAAAGCCTATATGACTAAAGTCACCTAGTTTTTGCGGAGCGTTAACAGGATGGAATTAGAGAGAGGAAAAAATAGCGTTAATGGAGGGGGACGATTTGAATTCAAAGAGTTGTTGATCGAGAAGCATTGAGCGGTTGATCGGGAGCGTTGAGCAGTTAGTTGAGAAGTGAGAGTGAGTCGAGAGGTCAGAGTTAATCGAGGAGTCGAAGAGTAGAGTGGTTAGCGTTGTCGAGTTGCGAGAGGTGTTAGCGTTGTTGAGAGTAGAGTTGTTAGCGTTGTGGAGTTGCGTGAGTTACTAGCGTAGCTGAGAGATTGGGTTGTTAGCGTTGTCCAGTTGCGCGAGTGGTCAAACTAGAGTAAGATTGTTACAATTAGTTCCATATTAAACAATCATCGTTTTCTATCTCATTAATATCTGTATAACTAATTTATTGTAAATAAATTACAAATAATAAATAGTATCAAAGAAATTGTATATCTAATATTTTCTCGATACTACAATATATATATGTTATAACTATCTTTGTTCTTCCAATCCTTCTGAACTGTTAACTTGTATATTTTCTGTAAAGTTACGTACTTTCCTTATTCGTTACGAGTACTTTCTTGCTGTGTTTCGTATCATCTGATGACTATCTCTGATACTGTGAATACTTCAGAATGCGTGGGATTATCATTAGTGGAGATATCATCTTCTTCAAAATATCATTCTTGCGTCGTTTAATGTCACAAATCGTTGATTTACCAATCCCGCAAGATACTGTGATTTCGATTATGATTTTACCATTGCCTAATCAAATCAATGGACAGTATGCACAAAGGCAAAAGCTTTTACAAAGGTAAAAGCTTTTACTAGTGATTTTTCAAGTAAATACTCGGTTCCACATGCATACAAATTTTACTAGAAATAGATTTCTTTGATTTCCCACCATTTACTTACCACCTAGTACTAGAAGATTATGCACAAGAGATTTAGTATTTGCTTTTAGTTGTACTCAACACTTGCAAGTATTTGCTTATTTTTATGTATATGGCGCAGGATTTCACGTCTCGCCTAAACTGATGAACCGATACGATTATATTTTAACATATTGGCATGCTACAGCATAAAAATCAGCTGAAAGTGGTAAAATGAATGTATTGATAATACAGGCAATATACTGTAATGTCTAACAGACGAATACATATCCACAATATTTATCGGAATAATCCATGTTCGGGTAATCGAGATTCTGCTGTAATACGTAAGTCTTGAACATGTTAAATTACTAAATTACAAAAAGAGTAATGGTGAGAACCTGTCGCAGATACACAATACGTTTTCTCCACAAGGCCAGGGCTATTGAACAGAAATTTATCGGCGATCCTACGATTCATGGGTGTGAAAAGGGCGTGAATACGGTAGCCGGGGTGACTTCGGTGCGACGAAAGGAAAACGGAAGGCGCCTCTGGGAACGCAACAAGTTCGCGATGCCTTTATCCTCCCTGGCTATCCTTTTGTGTCCCTGGAACTTGGCCAACGGTGCTGGTTCACCGCTGCCCATCAAATATCTCCTTCTCTTTCTCTCTTCTTCTCTTCTCTTTATCCCCTATCTTCCCTTCAGGTTCTTATCTGACTGAAAATGCAATCAAACATCTCGTTAACTGATCAGCCTGTTACGATGACTATGATCAAACGTCGTTGACCGTGTAACAAGATTGGATCTGTTATTTCTTCCCTTCTTTGGGGTTAATTATTTCTTCGTCAAGGATTGATGTGATTTTTTCCTGAATTTTCCTACATCTCGTAATCTTATTTGTTTTTTGATGTTAGTTAATGTCTTTAGTATTCATAAATATATTAACTGCATCTATTGTGGTAATTAATTTTAATTATCTTTTTCATTCTGATCCTTTTTGACATCGAAAATTTCTTTCTTTCTTTGTTTTTTTTTTATGTAAATGGAATCTGTTATAAAAATAATAAGTTTTTATCAATATTCTTAAGAACTTTAGATTTTTCGAATCATGTAATGATGTACTGTAATTCTTTTAGTAATTAAAATTTAAATTGAAAATTTTGTACCTTTTTCAATCTACTGATTAATATTTCCAATTTATTAGCTGCGTTTCGAAGTTCTAGATTTATCAGCAAGGTTAAATATTTGATAAAATGGTACAAGAATGTAAATGGTTGCACAGAAGAAAATAATCGATATTCGAAGGTCAAACGGTAACCTAGGCCTATTGATCTCGGTTAGCATGCCTTTTAGACAGGCCTGTTACAGACGTTTCGATATTCCCATCTAACCACAACAGCTACATTCCGTAGTCATTGACCTATCTCAATGGACTGGTTGCTGAGTTAGCCAGAACAAGAGAAACCCTATCTATTATTCCATTCGAGGGTTTCCACGATCATTCCTGAGAATTGGCTTCATCTAGAGAGGGCCACCATCTTCGTTCTACTATCCTTGATTATAATCGAATCTTCGTTCTTACCAATTATTTTAGTAATCAACGACCGCGCACCCTTTGGTTGGTTTGATTAATAAATCTTCAGTTAATCTAAAATTGGATTTTCAAATCTAGAAAATGGAAGATTGTAGAAAACAGTAGTGGAACAGAGCCAATTTTTGAGTTTATTACAAACGTAAAATGTTTGCTAATTGAAAATCTACAAAAATCCGAGAATTTCAAAAAGTGTGGGTGGTTTTGAAAAGCAACTGATAATTCTTAGAACTTTTGTTCCGATCGAAATCGACTCCGTATATCATTCTATTTATATGAGGTTAACGATTAACGATCACGTACGAGAACAGATAAATAATTATAAGTACCGCTTTCAAGATATAATAAAAATTTTTAGTTCTTAAATTTTTTAGACTAAAATCGACAGTTTGTCACACACTAAATCACTAAACACATTTACTGATTTACGTATATAAATCTTCCTCGTTCGCTTCATCAAAATAGCGTGGCAAACTACCGCTACTAAAGAATTAATCTTCGCAACTACCATGAGTCTACTTTAATCTTAACAACAATTTTAGTCGCCATAATCTCCGCAAAAAGAGATATATTATAGAAAATACAAAATCAATATTTCGACATTTTGTTTTTCTCTATCTTCCATTACACTTATCGACCATGTTTCATTGAATACGTTTGCTGTGTGCAACGCGCATTCGAGTCAATATATACTTTTAAATTATGTATGGCATCGATTTGAATGTGTCACGTGAACTACGTACGCAAAATTTCACGATATAGAGACAGGTAGTTAGTGGCTGTATGAAAATTATTTGGTAGCATACGGTAATATAGCGACTGAAAATCGGAAGCTCCGCAAATGTGTTACAGATGAGTACTGGTACTGCGAGCTGTAACCAATGTGCTAATAACAATGTTGTTTACCACTCCCCCAAAATCTCTACAAAATCTTCACATAACAAGATACAGTTTAGAAAATACAAAACCAATGTTTCAACATCCTGTTTCCCTCTATCTTCTATCTGCGTCTATTAACCTTGGTTTACAGACAGCACATGTTAAATATCCGAGCGTTCCTTTGTTCCGTGACTTGCTCGCTCGTGTCGAGGGAAACCAGGCACGAACTTCTGCCGAGCCATAGTCAATATAACCAAGCGTAAAGAGCTTTTGGAACGACCGGTACAATGAAGGGGCTTACAATGAGATTCGTGTTCCGCGGCCACCGCGGTAGGCTTATTAATATTGCACGGCTCGCACCGAAGCAAACTTTTATCTCCGGTCTCGGTGTTTGTTCGTTTTACTTTGGACCCGTATTAACGTTCGTAACTTGGCGAAACGTCGGTGCATAACGTAGTTCCTACCGAGGATCAAGACGCGTTATAGACCTCGTTGGAACTTCATGGAACTTTCAATACTTTCTCCTCTCTCGAATTCTCTCGCTTTCTTCTCCGTTTCTTCTCCTGTCTTCGCCGTTTCCTCCTACTCTTTCTCGCGACAAAACGGTAGGTAAGCAAATAAGAAATTTCGTCCATTATATCATTTCATCGGGATAAAAATTCGCGGGGAACTTTCGATTAACGAGCTGCGAAATTTACGCAGTAGTTTCGCTGATCGGTCTCCGAACCGATTCTTCGCGCTGCTCGACTGGAAGATGCTTATCGAGGGCTCGATCGATGAATATTCTCGGAACCTGGTGAGAATTTGTTTCTGAGGAGTGAAGAGTTCTCTCCTTGTCATCGATTTATAATCTGAACAGTATATTTTTAATGTTACGTATAATCGGTAAATGCCATCTTTATTTTGTAATATAATATTTTGTAATATAATCCAATATTTTGTAATACTTCATAATATAAAACTGTCCATATCTTAATTTGGATAAGTGTCCAGCGACTTATAGATAAACAATAAAAATAATTCAGAAAATCTTATCTACATTCCAATTATTTTTACTAAAATAGGCAAGCTTACAATAATAACGTACGCAAGCAACACATGTAATGACAGTATAGATGATACATTCAATATACTATCTACAGTATAACTTCCTTCACTCAATCACGCTAATTGCAAACAAAATTCATTCGGCAAACTCGAAAGCAAGCTAAGCAGATTCGCCGGGATTCACAACACTCTTCCACTCGTCTGTACAATAGAACTAAATTTCACGAATGTGGATAATCTTTCGCGGGGTAACAAGATCCTCTCGCATGTTGCTCATTACCGCAGGATTAACATTCTCCCTTTTCAGCAACCATTCACCTTCCCCTCCACCCTCTTTCTCTCCCTCCTGATCTTTCTCTCTCTCTCTCTCTCTCTCTCTCTCTCTCTCTCTCTTGAAATCTCTAACGTCCATATATCCATTGTCTCTGGTTTGCAGGCAAAATTTCGCGTGATGGTGGAGGAGAACGCAGCGACTGGCGCCCGGCTTGACGGGGAGCTGGAACGAGCCAGGGGCGAGTGTGCCACGCTTCGCGGAGAGCTGAGGGACGTTCGTGGCGCTTTGCCGGTGGTGTTGAACAATAACAACGGCGCTGGGAACAACAACGGGGTAGCTGGGAACACTGGCAACAACAACGGAACAACCAGTGCGGGGAATAATGGCGGTAGCCCTGGACAAGAGGGCGGCGAACCGCAGCAACAGCCGCAAGAGGACGGGAAAAGGCTCAGCGCCGCGAGTAGCCCTGTCGAGAAGAGGAGCTCCGCCAGCGACAAGTCAGCTAGTCCTATCGATAAGAGAACCAGTCCTGTAGACAGAAAGGAGAGAACCAGTCCTATCGATCGACGAACCAGTCCTATAGGTGCGTCTTGGAATTTCTATGGATTTCTATAGATTTTGGTTTGAGGCTTTGAAGGTTTGGAATGCGTTTGTGCGATTGTGGTTTGTTTAATCATTCTGGAAAGAGTTTGATAGAATGACTTATATTGTAGTTTATTAAGAACAACGTTAATAAGGTGATAGTTAAGTATAGTTAAGTGTATTCGTTATAATATTTACCACTACATAGGTAAGTTTCTACCTGGGTTCTATTTCTTTAGTTATCGTAAACGTACCAATTTATATAATTGGAAATTGAATTATATTTTGAAATCACTTAATTTTAATCTATGGTGGCTGGGAAGGTGGAAGGTTTGAAATATTTATGAATGGATACTTTGGAATTGTTTTCCCTTCCTGGAAGTGTAAATATCTAGGACAATTCGTGATAAATATTTTGAAATCATTATGATTCTTTAGATATTGATTTTGGAATATTTAATGATAAATATTTTGGAACCGTTAGTAAATTAATTCTTCATAAGTTGTGTCAACATTCTTGATTTTATTATAAATGTTTTCAGAGCCTTATCCCCTCTAAAAAATTTGTAGACTTCACCTAATGATAAATACGCTATATAATTTGTTCTGTAGAAAGTTTAAGGGGAAAATTATGTGCGTTGTGAGAAAGTTTGATTTTCCGTTAGTCACAAATGACAAGTGGTCCAGATAGGCTCTCCGAGTCTTTTATAAGCTGTAGGGAAAATGGTGACTCATGGACAGTCGTAAAAGTGACATCAAGTAACTATAAGATATACTACAAAGCACAACATGTTCCGGAAATCGAGATAAAGTTTTTAACTATAGACTGTGCATGGACGCTACTTTTGTTTTATACGTTCCAACTTTCAACGAAGAATTACCTACGTTACCAACATTTATAAAAGAACTTCGATATCGCATATGAATACCTTTTCGTTATATCACATTTTTCAGTAATGGAACGTAAAATTTTAAAAAATATATGAAAAGTATATTTTAGATACTATCGAAACTTTCATTATAATATAATCAAAAAGAATAATGTTCAGAATTTTGTATTTTTAATTAAATAATATATTTCAATAAGCTTCTGGAGAATATCATCTTTTGATAAATTGATAAGACAACTGGTTGAAGACACGAAATGACAATATCAATCGTTCCATATATCAGTTACTAGAAAATTCAAATAATAATTCTAAAAACTTAGAAACGTCCAGTTCCAAATAAGTTGAGTAAGTTCAAAACATCTTCTAAAAAATACCTATTTCCAACAACAAATAAATATCTTCAAAATTCTAAGCACTTTCAAAAAATTTCAAATACTCATTTATGCACTTCAGGTACTCAATACCAAAAAAAAAAAACAAATATTTCCAATAAAACCACTACCAATCGCCCGGAAAATCCACGTTCGACCAAACCACTCAATTCCAAGCCACAAATCACTAACGAAACCACAACCACAAATTTCCAGAAAAACGAAATGGCTCGCCAAGTCGCAGTCCAAGCGAAAAAGCACGTCGACCGTACGCTCCAGCGTTGGAGAAGACGCGACTTGGTGGTTCTGGCGGAAGCGTGGACTCTCGTTCCGGAAGCGCCAGTCCGGACCGAGGATCCAGCAATAGAACTTTCTTCCATCGTGGCGCTAGCGATCGATCGAGCGCCGAGAGACTTCGAATATCGGCCAGCAACCGCGACTCCTTGCGATCATCGAAGGAGATGAACGACCAGGAGAAAGATATAGACAAGGATCTGGTGGACGGTGATGTGAGGGCCGAAGAGGACAATGAACCACCTGGACCAGCCCCAGGCAGCAGACCCTCGTCGCCAGCTAATTCCCTGGGTGGGTAACCCAGCATTTAATTATGGAGGCCCTTCCCTTTCAGCCTTCGTCCCGTACATTCACTGTTCGTGATTGTTCCACCAACGGCTGCGCTACGTTTCCGACGATTCCCCGGAATTAAACGGAGCTGAACTTGAGATAAATGCTCAACCCTGAGTTTTCTTCAATGCGGAAGCGAGTGACGGCTGACCGAGAACAGAGAGAGAGAGAGGATGCTTTTCAGTCGTTGGATTCTTGCTGCATTGTTGACAATAATACGCTGTGGTTGGTTGATTGAGAAGCTTGATCGAGGAGTTCTTTGAACGTTCAAGGATGCTTGATAAAATTCTTGGTTTGTTTGGAATTTTTAACCTGTTTGAAATAATTGTGATAAGGTGTTTTTAATGGAAAGGGTTGGTTCTGTTTGAAGATAAATAGACTTCTGCTTCTTTTATTGGAAGCATGTGTTGGCTTTATCTTGGGTGTGTTGCAGATTCTTCTTCTTGGAAGTTTTTGGGAGTTTTAACATTCTTGCAGGTTAAGCAGCTTCCGTGCTTTCTGAGTATTTGCTTGCTTTCGTCCTCGCTCACTTCGCAAACACTTCTTCCCAGTTGGAAGTTCTGTTTTGAAATGTTGTCTTGGAGGAAGTGTTTGAATTATAAAATGATTTATGGCGGATGTTTATTATTTGTTATTATGCTCCATCTTCCCATTTAGTTTTCACATTTTTGAGTCAATTACTCGCCGCAAGAATTCATGTTAAATTTCTATTCCCAAGAGAGCTATCTCAAAAGTTCGCGAGTAGAGAAATTCGGATTTTTCACGAGTAGGAAAGTGTGTTTTTACATATAAATTGATGTTCCTGCAGGAATCGGTGATCCATTGGTAGCATCGAGGTTATCAAACATTCATGGCGGTGGTGGTAGCACCGGTTCGGTGGAACTAGCCAGCACGAGGCGACTTCGACTGGAGAATGAACGTCTGGTGGCTGAGGTAGCAAGATTGAGAAGATTGCTATTCAGTGGAGCGGCACGCGGCGAAGTTGGCTCCGAGGATGCGGCACTCGAGGAGGAAGCACGATTTGTTGCTCTTGAAATGGAACTGCAACACGCCAAAGAAGCTCTTCAGGCACTTAAGGCTGATCGCAAGAGGCTCAAGGCCGAAAAGTTCGATCTTCTTAATCAAATGAAGGCACTTTATGGCACCCTCGAGGACAAGGAACGAGAATTACGGGACTTCATCAGGAACTACGAACAGGTAATACTCTTCTTTATTAAATACCAATGCTGTTGCACGTATGATAGAAATTTTTGTTCCTTCGTGCTTAGAAAAATAATCGAGAATTTCAATGAAATAATAGAGAATTCTTCTTATTTCTTCTTGTGACGTGAGTGATTTCTAATGATATTTGCGTACCATATTATTTCACATTTTATTTATGAATAATTTTACAAATATTTATTCATACTGAAATATCAATACCAAACATTCGTAATCTAAAATATCTATTAGTAACAGGATACTTTTAAAAATGTTTGTAATAACAATATCATATATCAGTTTTATAGTTCAACAAAATCGATCGAATCACGCAAGCTAAAAAATATGTATTTTCTACAGTACCCATTCACTTACACTTTGAATGAAATGGCGTCTCTCCAAATTAAGAACGGGACCAAGCGGCCACCGTGCCTTAATTATGCCGAAAGAGTATAATTAAATGTATAACTAATAAGATATTTAACGGTCGAAGTAATTGTCGAAATGCCCTAACGTCAAGCTGTAACGTTATTAGTCGAGAAGGAAAAATATAACTGTAAAGACTGTAAAAAATGTATTTAACGAATACTCCGCAGAAAACGCATTTCAATTTTCTCGTGGCTCACGTCGGTTCTGGTTCGCAGGCCGGAAACACGATGTACGCGGGGCAGCAATTTTGCTTGTTAAATACTTTCATTAAACTTGCTGGAATTTCTCATTTTCCCCGACACCGTTATCGCTGCAACGGCGACGGTGCGACGACCCAACGCAACATCGGTCATTCCAATTCCGGCAAATGAACAACCCACGTCGATTTCCCGTCGTAAATAAACACGGATCGCCTGGAACGGAGCCATCGTTTCCGGTATTCATGTTTTTATCAATATTTGAAGAACGTGCTAGGTTATCATCGCCACGATTAAAGTTTGGGGCCATTGCGAGTTTTGCAAGATTTAGAGTGGAATATTTCTGTAACCTCTTACAAAATATTTGGCGCCGATGTCTATTCTCTAAAAAATATTTAGTGTCAATGAAACTCATTAATATCCGAGTTTAGATATTTTCATAGTTCTTTCTTTTTTTTAAGATTTGAGGTCGTTTACAAATTTTATGGAATCTGAAATAGAATATTTCATTTCTATATATAATCTCCTTCACAAATAACGTCACTGTTTTCGTGATGTTTTGAAGTGGAATATTTCTGCAATCCTCCTTTGACAAAGAAACAGCCAACGTTTTTTGGAATTTTTGTAACGTTCGGAATTAAATATTTCTATATCTCTGTTTCATAAAAATTCGGAATCGCTAAAAATTCAATGACATTCAATGAAAAATGTTTTTACAACGACCCTATCTGTAATTTCATATTATTTCACATACACACACATAGTTACAATCTTCTAGTTAAAAATTTGTTACTTAAAGACAGAAGCACAAAAAGCACAGACACATACTTCAAAACAGCCGTTAACTCTACCGATGTTTTCAAAGCCAAGATTCTACAGTCGGAAATTTAAGAAGTTGCCTAACTTTCATACTATATTATATCATACGACGTGCCTGAGTTAGGGAATGAACGATGAGGCAGCGAAAGAAAAAAATGAAAAACGCTACAGAAGACCGCTTAAAGTATTTGGTAGGAAAATTGAAAGCCTCGGGTCTTGCATCTTCTTCATTTTTTCTTCTGAACAAGCTCTTATGTACAAAAAGGAAGAGAGAAGATTAATAACAGCACGTTTCGCGAGGTCGACCTTTAATGTTTCCCGGAAAAAGCTCCAGAAAGCGTATCAATGCGCTCGAGCGAAAAACGACGCGTCTGCCCTGGATAGATGGAGAGAAAAAGGATTTTCATAAGGACATGACGATGCATCATTGCAGGATCCTTTGCAAGGAGAAAGGCAAACTTTAATATCCAGTAACAGCACGTTCTATATTAACGATCGTAAATATCCTTTAAGCTGAAAGAACATAGCAGCGCTGTTTCTGAAACAAACTGCGAAAGCCAACGATACACCGGTGAATTTGATAAATCTCCTCGGAGGAATTTCTTACGAAGATCGGAACTTTTCACAGTGTAAAGCTCTTAATCTTCTTATTTGTGTGAAGCTCTATGATTAATTTCTTGAATCGTAACTTTATTTTTTGTATTATGCGAGTTCAGTTTAGAGAAAAATGCATCGAAGTTTTGAAGTAAACTTCCACGTAATGCTACAGTAGACGATTTTTATACTAGGCTATAAAACGTTTAAAAGAATCATTTTCTTATAGAAAGATATTTCAATATTTTTATGAAGGAGTAAATAAAATGTGAAGTAAATTTCTATGAAAATTAAAAGACGGAGTACTTATATTATAAAAATATAACATTATTTCTGCTTCTTCTATTAAATATGTACAATCATATGTACAATCTATCATTTAGTGATAATGAATATTAATTATGGCGGTTTAGGTTGACCTGAATATGAGTACCTACAACCAACGGTGTACCACAGTGACATATCATTTAGCTGGTATTGCTAAATCTGAATGGTAGTTACAGAAAATGATATTTCTTCGATCCTTCACGTTCTTCTGAGGTGTCTAGTAGACTTGTGGTCTAACACTCTTTAACGCTCTTTAATTATTATTTGTTTGTTGCGGATGCACTTAGCTGCATTCATTATAGCGCTTAGTTTTTTATTTTGCTATCTCACAACATTTCTAACAATATTTTTACGACAAAATTAAACTACGTATCTCACTTTGAAAATGAAATCGAATCTATTTTTTTTTTTTTTTTTTTTTTTTTTAAGAAATTCAACTATATTAAAACACCGTATGCTATTATATTATCGCGTTCATTATTAAAATAAACAAAATTTTTTAAGGTTCGCAATTTTATATTCCATCCAAAAATTAATTCACGCCTCGTAAATATATTCTAATATATTCTAATATGAAAGTACAAGGGTTCGACGTTAATCACCATAGCTCGTAGCACTTTAAAATACGTATCTTGTTTACTATGCAAATTCCTGGATACTTATCACCGTTGCGAGCCCGCAATATCAATCTGTGTGTTTCACCTTTCTGGTTAAACAAGGGAGAGAACAAGCGGACGTTAAATCACTGCCGGATAAAAGAACAGAGAGACGCGAGGATTTCTCATGGAGAACCGTGTTACGTCGACACTCGTTGCTGATGAAGTGGATTATGCGCGATGTGACAAGACACGGAAGAGGGTAAAACAAGAGAAAATTGAAGAACCCGAAGGTGGGAATTTGTCCTAAGACCCTGGGGCAACGAACATTTTCTTTCATCTGTCATTATGCAGGAGCACGGACACACATTGGAAAACGTCTTACGGCTCTCGTCGATGATATTTAACCCGATTGCGAGGAAATACGATTAAGCTAGATGAAATCTCGTGTTCCCAAATAAAAAGTTTAAAACGTTAAATCTTTTTTCAATTACGCTTGGTTTCTTCAAAGATAATAATTTTTCCATGATTCAGTGCGAGTGCCTGTGAGCAGAACGATTGCTCTTTGTTCTTCAATGTTCTTTGAACATTCAAATGTGATAAGAATAGAAAATTCTTTAGGTGTAGGATGATGGTTTGATTTAAGTTAGGAATTCTTCTCGGTTTCTTCAGCGAACATAATACTCACATGATTCAGTGTGATTATTGGCTGAATTATTTTTCTTTGTTTTATGAATTCTCAAATGTAATAAAGTTAGAAAATTCTTTTTATGTAGAATGCTTTGATATAAATTGATGATTTCTTTTTGGAAATTTTGCGAATTATAGATTGATAAAGTAAAGTATAAAGTTTTCTCAAATGTTTTAAAATACTTCGAAAAGTAGCCATAAGAAAGAATTCGCATCTATTTATAACTCTCTTATTTAAAATATAGACTTCCCCTTGGAATTTTATTTTATTTTTGAGAGATACAGAATATATTTATTAAATATTTACATTATTAATTATCGAGAATAACAGGTATTCCATTTATCGTATAATCAGTATAACGTGGCAAAATACGAGATTTTGGACAGAAACGAAACACGATGAAACGCTCCATATCTTCACACATGCACGCGTCCGATTTTCCGCGTGACAGCCGGCAAAGCCGTATGGCCAGCGATATAACGATAGTTTTTAACTTTAAAATGTTGACCTGCCAACGGGCAACACCTGACCGACCCGTTGGAGTGTCAGTAATCGCGTTGTCCCAAAGTTTAGCCGATAAACCAGCCTGCAACACCTGTTATACGTACGTTGAAGTTCCTTACGCCCGAGGGAGAGATAAGTGGATTAAGTTCTCCGTAGCTGGTATCCTAGCGGCTAATAGGTGAAGGTACATGACACCTGTAAATAAGCGATAAGTTGCACCTGTATCGAGTTACGACATTGTCGATCGAATGACCACGGGATTCTTCAACAGAAGAGTAAAAAATAAGAGCTAATGGAAACGCCTGGGAAAAATCTCTGGTTGCAACCTATACCACATCCTTTATTAACCCCTTAACGAATTTTTCTCAAGTTTCTTCGTGAACGTGATTAAATTCTTTTTTAATAAAACTTGACCATCGATAAAAACAGCTGTGACATATCTTTTATAAATTTTTGTCAACTTGAAACGTTGTAACTTTAGAGTTATATTATATTATATTATACAGTTCTAGTAACCAATGTAAGTAACATTAGAGTTACAGTTTTGAGATCAAATAATAAAAAATCCAACAAAACTTTTCAGCTTCAAAAATCCCCAGCAAATTTTCTCCAATTAATCGCAACAACGCGAGCAATTTTAGAGTTATACATAGGATTAATTTTGACATTAAATAACTAAAAGACCAATCAATCACAACAATGCAAACAACTTTGTACAAAGGGTAAACTCCAAAATTAAATAATCGAACTCCTATCGTATCGGAAGCTCCACTCGAAATTTCGCCAATTAATTGAGACGCATTGCAGAACGATTCTCCTCATCGTAGGAGGCCTCGGTATAATTACGGTCGGTGGCTCAACTTTTAATCATACATCGCGTACCCACTGTTGTTTCATGGCCGGGGTGTTCAAAGGGGCTCTTTGACACTTTGTGCTTGTGCTGCATGCATTGTTAAACGGTGGTGGTTCTCGGGTGGAATTACTGCCCGGATATGGGTCTCTTTGACCGTTGATTACAGCGGATGCGAGAGAACGAAGCGACTTTAGGACGCCTTCAACAGCAAGGAGTCGGCATGCCTTCGGAGGAACGCGAACGCGAAAGGGAAAGGGAACGTTGGAGCCTGCTAAGGGCTGCAAGGGACGAGGCCGATCGAAGTCTCAGCCTTGCGGCTAGTTTGGCCGACAAAGAAGCCGCCCTTTCGCACGCACACGCGACTATAAAAGAGGTAAGCCCTTTTTTCTTCTCTCTCGTTTCTCTCCATTCTTTTTTTTCTTTCCTCTTCTTTTTTCACTACGTTCTTTCTTTCTTTCTCTGACCTGTTGTCCTCAACGCGTGCATTATTACGCACGACGGGGAGTCAGCTTGATGAATTTAATCTCTCTGCCAGGCTGTGGTTGAAGTGTTTTGCAAAGAGAGTACGCTCCGAAAAAATGCTGGTTACCTCGAGTCAGCAGCAACATTTTTCTCCTGTTTACGCTATGACTGTTGCTTAACTTTCTGGATTATTTGCTGGAAACGTTGACTCAGCTTTTGGGAGAACTCTCTGTAGTCTTTTAAGTTTGATTCCTGGGTTGCTTTCAGAATAATATGGTGTGGTGTGTCTGTGTGATTTTTTGGAAGTCGATATTTGTTTCCTTAATTATGGGAAAGTTAACATTTAAAGGTAATGAAATATCGGTGGTGTAGAAAAAATATATTTTTTAGATAATAATTCTCGATTCCTCAGAATCTTTACATTTCATAGATTTAAACAACGATGATTTCTTTCCAGACAAAGATATTCTTCTTATATATTCGTCTCTTTTATTGTGTCGTTATTTTATAACTTTAATAATTGTATCTTGTAAGACAATTTCACTGTACATATAAATGTTTATAATAATTTATTCTTTCCTACTTGTAGAATTTTCGCTCTTAATTAGAATTTTCTTTGTCTAAAATTCTAGTTAACGATTCTACTTTTACCGAAAATGCGCGAGAAACACGGATTTTTAGGGTCAACTCTGAGCTCTGCAAAAAATTGATCTATCGATCGACGTAATATTATTACGAGCAGTTAGGTAAGAAGCGGCACTTTGCGCGCACATGCAATTACGCGGAGGGTGATTCCGCTTTGAGCCCTAAAATTGTCCTCCACGCTGTGCATAAACGGGCCGGCGGCTAACGAGTTTAAAACTGATGGCTCGAGGGCTTCCTCGGTATACGTATGTCAGCCGAGAATCACGCACGTCCCAAAATTTTCGTTTCTAGTCTCTGTTTAACGATCTCCGAAAATTCAACCAGTGTTCCACAGAAGCCAAACCGATCGATTTTATCGAGATAAATCGTTCGTAAGATGCTTTATTTATCACTTTCTCATTTCTCAAGATATGTCGCAGTATATGAAGTTTCTCAGGGTTTTTATCCTTTAAATATTAAATGTTATAAAGTTTTATTAAAGTACGGGCTGTTACAAAATAATAACTAGACACTTTAAACTGAGAGAAGAAATTAGAAGTTTCCTTACATAAAAAATTGTCCAATAGTCTAATATCAAGTACTATCCCAACACTAAAACGTAAAGTTTCTAAGAGTTTATAATTTTCTTTGGCTTCTATGTGCCTTAATTGCCATTTTCTATAACAAAATAATTCTATCTTCATTCCGTTTAACAATTACACTAAAAGAATCAATAAATCTTGTATCATACGTAACACAATGTTTCTATAGAAATTCCTATTTGCTCGAGATTCTTCAAAATTTCCATCTCCTCAAAATTTTCCAAACTTTTCATAGATTTCATGCAAATTCCCAGTATACCCATAATATTTGCAGAACCCATTTCAAATTGAAATTCCTCGAATACAATGAGAAACGTTGGTATGTACAGCTACAGCGTCAATTGGCGGAAAGAGGTGGCAGCGGTGGTATCTGCTTGAGCGACCAGGAATCCTTGGTCTCGTTCCCGAGAGGCAGCGTGAATGGAGCCGCGACACCGGGCGCCGGAAGTAGCAGCGGTGGCGGTGGTTGTGGTATCATCCCTCATATGAATTCTCAACCGCCATTAGGCAGCACAGAGCTAGGAGTGACCGTTGGGAACGTCGGCAATGCGGCAGGTGCTGGCTCTTCCGGTGGACAGGCGGGCGATCGCGGAAGTTGCAGCGCGGACAGTGGTGTTCGAGGATCTAGCGACAGGGAAAGCGGTGGCGCAACCAGCGTGGGCGGAAATCTTTCAGATTCTACTACAGATGGTAAGAGATACGCGTATTTTAGATCTCTTATTATTATTGTTGTGTTATTTTATTATTACTATATTATCATTATTTTGTTATTATTGTTGCTTGTTGGCGTATGCACTTTGTCCGATTTTAATGTATAAATGCGAGTTACGGATAAACTATGTGTCGTGCGAAAAAGATGTTCAGATAGGGATTGAATGGTTTCGAGGGGGACATAACTAGGTGTAATTAGATTTTCTACAGATGGATGCGTAGAGGTCACATGGAGGTAGCATACGTTTTCTTAAATAAAATCATATAAGTTTCAATCCATTAACGATTGTCAATTCGTCTTGACATGCTATATAAAAAATTATTATCCTTATTCACGTTGAAAAATTATTACTTTGGTAGATATTTCAATCTTTACTTTGTAAAACTTATCATATAAAAGGACAAGAGAAACATATACAAAAGTTGTGACTTGCGTCTTCCTTGTGTTTCATATGATAGATTATACGAAATAAAAGTTAAATAGATATTTTTATCTGCTAAACTAATGACTTTTCAACGCGAATAGGTTAATAATTTTTTATAAAGAATGTCAAGACTAATCGGTTTTGTATTAAAAGTTATATGATCCCATTTGAAAAAACGTACGTTTCCTTTATATATTATAACATTTATCCGTCCACTGGAAAACTAATTGTACCATATTATGTCAGTCTTAAAACCATTAAATTCCTATCTGAAGATATCTTTTGTACAGCAGGTAGTCTATTTCGCATTTATAGATCAGAATTGAATACACCGTATACTGCTCATTTACTGCAACCATGACATAACTCAAAAATCACGATTCTAGTGGAAACGAGTTCGAATATTCTGAATAGTTTGATGATGATGCAGTAGCGACACAACTGTTTCCACGTGATGAACTTTTTAAATTCACTTATAGAACTCTACCAGTAGAAAGTACAAGAAACAACTATTTTTTCCTACCCCAATAACTCAAAAGCATAGAAACTTTTAGTTATATTGTTGTTGCAGCAAATAAGCGATATTTAGATGATTGCTTTCTTGGAAGTTAGAGAAGAAGGTTACTGGAAGAGTTATAGTATCTTTTAAATTGCGTGGATTCATTCGGAATTGAATCTTAATTGTGATGTAGAAATTCAGGAAATTGGAGGTTTTATGGTTGTGTTAAGGCATGGAAAGAGATCCTTTGTGAATTTATTAAGAAGCTTCAAAACATTGGAACATTCTCATTTATTACTTCTTGTTTTGTTCTTGTTAAAAGCTTATGAGTGAGGAATAGGTCTAGAAATACTTCCTAGTTTTATATGTCAACCTCACCATAATTTTATACGTCAACATATATGAAGGAGATAAATGATTACGCAAGAAATCTTACATAGCTTTGGAAAGTTACAATTTTAGTATTATGCAGCATTTCCTTTCTATTTAAACTTTGATTAAGAAATTGATTTAAGAACATCATCTGAAGTTTCATGGTAATTTAGCACCAAGACATGGAGAAGATAATTTAGAAAATCACTCTTTGTATAAAAATATGTTTCAATTTAGAAACGTTTCTCAAAATTTTGCAGAATTTGTTCATTAAATTCCAAAGTATAACAAGTCCATCGAAAAACAAAAATGCTCGTAAATTAATCATCAAAATCTGTGTCTCTTAATTCGCATATTTCGTTAAAATCATAAGTATGTAACATACTCGACAATACCAGAAATATAATTTTTGTACCAAAAGTAACTTTTGGTACTTTCTGCATTATTCATTGCGATTGTGGAAGACTCTCTGCATTGTGATCTACCTCCTCGGTAATGAAGTAGCTTTCCAGTCGCGAAGCTATCTCGCGTATAATACAATCGCCATTATTATTCATCAGAGTGTCGAGTGGTTGGAACGCGATGATTCTTACGCTTAGGTACAACGAGCGGCGAGATTAATCGTCTAGTTAAGGTGCATTACGGTGCATCCGTCGGATCGTCGGTGAGAAAAGAAAAAGAAAAGGAAAATAAAGAAAAATGAAAGGAAGAATAAACGTACGATAAGCTTCATCAACCGCGAATGCTAATCGAAGGTGGCAGGCTAATCGAGCGAATTTCCTTCGTATATTATTCAGCCAATCCTCGTGGCTGCGCATTAAAGCCGATTGATCGATTTGGTTTAGAACAAACACCACGTACGTGCTGTGATCACGATGCATGTGCACGAATTCTGAATTAAACGTTACACGAAATATCCAAGCGCGTTCAATCCTTAGCAAATCTTTGTTCATAGGTAAATTAGAGTAAAATAGTATTTTCTAATTCGTCGGAATAAAATGATTCTATTATACGAAGAGTAAAGTCCACTTAGGATGACTAAGAATTTTTAATTTTTAATTTTGTACTATAAAATGTCGTCAACCAATCTCCTATCATATATTAAATTATAATTAAATATATAATTATATACAACTATATAATTATGTCTTCGGTCTTTTTATGAAATTGAATTGAATTGAACGTGCTAGGGTGAACAATCAATTTTCATGTAATATAATACGTTTACCAAAATCTTTAACTTCAGGTCTGCTAAAACAACACCCTGGCCAATGTAAGTATGAAATGCAGTTGACATGTGCAACATAAAGAACAAACAGACAGCGAAGAGACTGCTATGATTCCTAAAATCCTATAGTAAACTTACATAACTCTAAACGTGTACGAATATTCGTAACCTGTTTCCCGAATCAATAGACTGAACATAGAATTGGTAAATCGAATTTACCAGTGTCAAAAACGAGCAGACTTCCCTGTTTATCCAAACTATTTCCAGCCATACAAATTCTGACTCCCGCTGTCAGTACAATGAGCCTTAACGAAACTCATTATAGAAGGAATTTCAATTTCGGTTGACAAATCGATCTCCATCCTGACTCCAAAAAAAAAGAAAGAAAAAGAGAGAGAAGAACGAAGGAAACTATGAAAATAAATTGAAAGTCTAAATCCAATCGTACAACGTCCCTGTCTATTTTTCTCGTTGATTTTATTCCGGGAGAATAAATACATACGGAGAAGTGACGTCGATTTCGGTGTATCAAACGCAACGAAGAATTTTTTTTTTACTTTATATATTTCCGCGCAGGCACACCGACAATTACGGTCGAGGGAAGCGGTCTCGACATGGACAGCATCTCCGTGGTTTCCTCCATTGCACCATCCCACATGTACCAGTGTAAGTGTCCAAACATAAATCGTTGATCGTCGTCTCCCGTATCTTCAACGTCATCCTTCGTTTTATTTTTTTTCTTCTCTCTTTTTATTTATTTATTTTTTTTATTTATTTTATTTTCGACTGGAGGATTCCTGTGCTTCTCTTCTTCTGTGTGTTTCTTTGACTTTCTCTCTTTCTCTGTCTACTATTTCTACTATTACTACTCTGCCAACTGTGTTTCTTTCTATTTTCGATTATTTATTCGGCTCTGTTTTACGATTGAATGCCTGCTTCTCGTTGGTCCTTCGAAATCGATCGTTGCTTGTCGTTTGCGAAGTTTTCTTGAGTGTGAGAGATAGGCGAAGTTCGTGTTAGGGGATGGAACTACGTAATTTAGGTGGAAATAGAAATTAATGGAAATTAGTGAATTTGTTTACTAAAATTGGTAATATCATAGTAAGGAAATTTAAAGTAAATAAAACTTGTGACGAGGTATAGAATGAGATAATATAACGATGAGTATTGTTATTAAGGGAAATGGTTTAATTTCTTTATTAATATTAGTAATATTGCAGTAAATGATTCTGGATATATATAATAGGGACAAAATTAAATTGTTTACAGGATGAATGAAGACGTCACGAGAATCTAATTAATTCGTAATTTAAAGTTTGTAATATCATAATAAAAAACTTCCCTTTTGAAAAGTTCTGACAATAAATAAACTTTGTATCAAAGGACGGAATGGAATAATTTCTACAACAAGTAAAAATGTTAAAAATGTTTCACTCACAAAGACTACAGAATCAAATCGTTTATAATTAAAAGCAATTATTCAATTTCTTTTTATAGACCTTGTACTACCAAACTTCTACAAAAGTAACCCCATGTACAACAATATTCTTTTATCCAATTATTCATAATAATTTCGCAGTACGTGGTATGTATATTTGTGTGCATAATCCCTTATTCAGGTGGCTGCTTTTGAGAATAATCGGTCGTCATTGATCGTAGAAATTGCATCTCTGTCGCGGTTTATTCGTTTATTTATCCATTCATCCGAGCACAAACGGTAATTAATATTAAAGGTCCATTATGTCGTGGTTTTGCCCTAACAATCGGCTATTTGTATGTTGTATGGCCGATGCATGCGCATGCACATGTTGGAGCAGTCAGAATCTATTTCATAGTATCCAGATTAGAGTACCCTACGTACACGAATAAGAATTTTTAATTATTACATTACCAAATATACTATCAACAGTATACGTGTTCTTTATTTATGTACAATATTACTTTTCATTAATTCGATTATAGTTTAGTCTCATTTCTCAACTTCGTTCTATAAACTTCATTCTATAAATTTCTCGTGACACGAAGTTCGTTGTAATCTTGTCAGACCTTCGTCCTGCTTCGACGAATATCTAAGCTCTGAAACACTCTGCATCTCTACCTCGACGATATAAATCGAAACCAAGCAAGTGCCTACGAAACTTTGACTCTGTTTACGTGCAGAAAATTGTAAGCTGTGTGTTCTTTATGTTGCATCGATTGTTGTGAAGCACATGCTTCTATCGAAAGAGATCTGTCGAAGGGAAACGATAAATTTGCTTATCAAAGCGAAAGATACGATATGTTCTATATTTATCTAAGTATGTCAGAAAAATTTAAGAAAGGAAAATTGATGGATAAAAAGTTTGTATGAATCATAGCTTTTAAGTTTGTCTTATGTTCTCATTGATATTATGCTTTTCAGCAGCGACCACACCGAAAGATTGCAGCCCGACATTGTCGCCTCTGAACGCGTTCTCCAGGTCCATGGACAATTCCTCGTTATCGCGATCAGTCGAACAGTTGTCGAGTCCGTTAGAATCAGAACCAAGAAGAAACAAGCAAAGCACACCTGTCGCGGCACCTGCCGCGCATTCACGCTCCTCTGCGACTCGTGGAGGCACTTGGGGTTCTATTTCTAGGTGAGAACTGAATTTATTATACGTAATCCATTCGACAGGATTAACATTACGACGGCTACGTTAACCTTATTTGGGTCACTCCTGCATTTCCATAAAATAATAATAACTTGCAGAAGATGGCAATTTCTGTTGATTAATGCTACCATTATATTTAATATGTAAATTATTCTGTCAAATATAATACAATCAGGTGTGTTAGAACAAACGAATATTACAAAGATTCCTATTGTAAAATAAGATATAATAAGATATAGTAAGACACATATAACGATATAACGACTGTAAAGAAATATTACTAATCAATGCAATTAGGGAAAAATTGCTTACCATTCACAGATATACGTGCCAGATCGTCTATGCTTTTAATCATTATACGATAAAGGAAGATTTTCCGTAATTCTCGAATTTAGGAGTACACAGAATAATTGTTTTGATAATTGGAAAATACACAAAATAATTATTTTGATAATTTACAAATACATTTACAAATTTTTATAGTTAAATAAATTAATGTTGCTCTTATGTTTTTCATTGCTTTATGTTCTTCCTTTCTTTAATTGTGTGCCATTTTCGATTCGCCAAGAAATGAACGATAAAGTGTTAATTTGGAATCTTAGTACCTCCACAGAAGTGTATAGCATCTTCTTAGCTCAAAAACAGTTTCTTCGTCTCGATTTTCAGAGTGTTTGCCCGTACACGACATCGAAAGGCAGCGAACAACTCGAGCGGTGGAAGCGGAAGTAACGAGGGTTCCGACAGTTTCGATCCTTATAGATCATGGTCGCCTCTCACGGAGGAAGGCTATGCTGAAAAGCTTCGTTTACTCAGAGAAGCCGCATCCGTACCTATGGAAAGATGGAGGGCACCTACAGTCTTAGCGTGGTTAGAAGTTGCTCTTGGTATGCCACAATATGGTCCACGATGCGCTGAAAACGTTAAATCAGGAAAGGTACATCATTTCAAACTACTTAATGATGGTATATTAGCTGATAATTTATATCAAAATTCATAAAATCGTAATATTATAAATATTAATATTTGCTGTTATTAAATCGTCGTATGATTTCATACAGATTTTTATTGAATCATCTGAAATAGGATATTTTATACAGCACTTTATAAAATTCAGAAAATAGTTTTGCATAATTTTGTATTAATCGTTCAATACGGAGGAACTAACTCTAAATCATTGGATTATTTCCTTGGATATCATTGTACATCTTTTAAATTAGTGACTATAGTTCATACAATTTCTTTTTAATCTTTCTGTAAAAAAATATGCAAAATAATATATTAATGGTATTTTGTATTCGGTACTAAAAATGATACTTAATCCAGCTATGAAACATTCTTTGTTGAAACTGAAAATTAATATAATGACACTTAGAAATTAATTATATGTTGACCGCCTCTTAATTATTTATATTTGTCTCCCAAAGTATAACAAATGATGAGATCTTATTTGATCGTAATACTTGTCCAGGTTTTACTGGAACTAAGTGACGCAGAATTGGAAGCAGGGTTAGGAGTGACCCATCCTCTTCATAGAAAGAAGCTCCGTTTAGCTATCGAAGAGCATCGACACCCGAGTCTCGTTCGATATCCATGTATTGCTCAATTAGGTCACACGTGGGTCAGTTCAGAATGGTTGCCTGACCTTGGACTCGCTCAGTATTCTGAAAGTTTCGCAACCAACATGGTGGACGCACGGATGCTCGATCATCTGAGCAAAAAGGAACTCGAGAAGCTGCTTGGAGTAACCAGGAAGTTTCATCAGGCCAGCATCGTGCACGGAATTCATCTACTCCGCATGTTGAACTACGATCGTCAGGTAATGACATAAAAAGAATATATGATATTTTATGAAATGTTCTATACTTGGTGGCTTATGAAAAATTGTATACTTTATAAAATACTTCAGGTACTCGTTTTTTCCTTTTTAAATTTTATGAAAAATTGGTGTATTCTTGGTTTAATAATAAATAGAGTTTAATAATAAAGAGTTTAATAATAAATTTGGACCTTTGAAAATATCATTTATTTAATTTCATAGTTAATTATATTATAATTTGACATTAAAAAATATATAGAATGCAATTTTCTGTAATAATTTATAATAATAAGCAAAATCTTATGAAAAATAGTAGTAGGCTGGTCCAAACCACTGTGATTCTCAGCAAACCATTTCATTAATTTTAGAAATAAAATCGAGTTAGAAATAGTATTAAGTTAGGATTATTGATTTGTTATTGTTAATTTAAAAGTGTTCACTTAAATAAACACTATAAGGAGGACACTGTACCCTTAATTGTATCCTTACAATAGGCACTCGCAGTTAGAAGACATCAATGCGAACAAATGGACACAGATCCTCTAGTTTGGACAAACCAGAGGTTCATTCGGTGGGCGAGGAATATCGATCTGACTGAATATGCTGAGAATTTAAAGGGTAACTGGAAAATTTAGTTCTCTAAGCAAACATTGAAAAGAATCATCAATTTCCAATATTTTTCTCGAATTTGTATTTTTGTCCCAAACCATACAAACTCTCCATTTAAAACTAAAAAATCCTTCTTAAAAACACAGTAATATTCAATTTGTGATGTAAATTTAAGTACTTGTAATAATCATTCATCTCAATCAAACGATAGTGAGATACAATGTTATCATTTGTAATGCAGATTCAGGTGTGCATGGCGCTCTGGTCGTGCTAGAACCATCCTTCACCGGCGACACCATGGCTACAGCTTTGGGTATACCACCAGCTAAACAGATGATCAGACGACACCTCACCGCCGAGCTCGAAGCCCTCGTCGTTCCAGCAAGGTACTCAGTCTACTATCATCCAGAGGCCACATTGGACAACGCTCACTAATCGACATAAACGTCGTTCCTCGTTCGACAAACGAGATCGACGTTGCTAACACGATTCATTCTCGTTCTTCGAGCTTTCATTTTTACTAACTCTTTCCTCGACGGGGGTATTCTAGAATTAGTATCACGCTAACAATAAAAAAAGATTACACCACGTCGTCACCCACACCATTCAAATAATCTAACGATTTTGCCAGTGAATGAATATTAATCAAGTAATTTCAAAAAGCAAGAAAAATAAGATGTAAGATTTTAGAAATTCTTGAGATGCTGCTGCGGTGCTCTTTTATACTCTCTTTCGAAATCGAGCTAACGTTTCGAGCAGACAGCTTCGACAATTTAATATCAAAGCTTGTCGGTATATTTTAGGAGAAAAGTCGCTTCGTAGCGATAATTACAACGCATCAATTAAACAAAATTTCGCTTGTGGTAAAAATGAACGATAGAGTAGAGAATTTTGTGGATCGTTTTCTACCCTGACCTAATTAAAAAAAAAAAAAAAAGAACAAAAAAAATATCGTACTTTAGGAATTATCGCTGAAATATTGTCAATTATCTACACGAAATCGTACACATTTATATGCATAGAGACGATCAAAACGCGAGTATGTTATTTCTCTAGTCTTGACAAATTTTACAATGGTTGAGAGAACACGTTCGTTGATCATTGAAATTCGCGCGATAGATGTGTTTTGCAAAGTAACGTTAGCTTTAAAGAAACGTTGTTATTATATACGAAAGTCGAACTCGATAGGCCTCACATTTTTCAGGGTTTCTACCAATTTAGTCTATTTGTTGATCACGTTCGGACGGATATTGTAGTTTAGCCAATACGATATTCCCGATCTCGAGGATTGTACATAATAATGGCCGAGCTTAATGGAGTAACTTGCATTGATATTATTAAAATCGGTATCAAGGTTTCCGCTTCCATCGAAGCATTTTTTAATAGAACGGAATACTATTATGGGGATATTGTAAATAGTCGAGTGTTTGTGCAAAGAATTATTTACAAATCAATAGTAGTAACGCAGCGGTGTGCACAAGAAAATTAGGATTAAGATAAGACTTTATTAATTTGGACTTTATTAATTTGGAATATTTATAGAGCAAAATTCAATTTCTTAAAAAAAATATACAGAGATATTCTAAAAATTAGGTCAAGTTACAAATCTTATATAGCTTTCACAACTCAATGATGATAATAATTATTACTATTTCAATTTAAAAAGAAGTTAAAAATTCAGCATTATATCTTATATTCTTAGAAATAAATCACGGCTTGTTCCAATTTTTAGAATCACCCTGTACAACCTAGAATAAGATAATTGTTCATTCCGACAGACTTGACATATTTGGACGCCATACATATCATAAATACCTTAGGAAATTCAAATAGGAGACGATGCACTGACATTACGATGCTAAGAACACACGATAAGATAAAAGAGAGAGAGAGAGAGAGAGAGAGGGAGAGAGAGAGAGAGAGAGAAAGAAAAGAGCTATATAAAGAGGTAAATGTGCATGCTAGTCTGGGCAATCTCGACCCATCGGCAGAATGGTCCCATTGAAATGGACAGAGTCGAGATCGCTTACGACTAGTGCCTAGTATGTAAGTACTCATCCGTAATACACACGCCATACTTGGATATATCGGGAATACACACACGTATATACAGTACAATACAATCTCGACATAATGTACATATACAAACATATGCAGTATACTCGATGGAATTTCTTCTTATTGATATAACATTGTACTCGGCACCGCAGCGATTCGCTGGGTCTGCAGTCCACTCGATCGCGGATCCATCGGTAATGTCTCTCATAGCTGAGCCGTAGCCCACAGCTGCTGCCTGCACTGCACTGCGCTATGTACAGCACACGTTAATATTAGTAATTCTGGTGTAATCCCTGGCCAAAGGATTCTATCACAAAATTAGAAAACTCCTTCTAAAGGCATCGAGTTTTCCTCGAGCTTTTTTTAATCTTCTATCAATATATACATTTTCTCTATTTAATTGTCACATTTAATTGAATATTAATTTTACAAATTCTTGAAGTATATTCGATAAATATATTTTCATGAAAGAACCAATTTAGTTTGTAACTTTTTTAGGAAGGGATTTAAAAGGATGAAAAGATCGAAATTGTCACGGATTACATCAGTATGCATTATGGTTCCTTTCATCTTTTTCTAATTTGCCAACTTTCATATTTACATTTTTGACTGTTCGGTGTTTAATCCAATTGACTGACCAGCAACGCTCGATGCGCCTCGGTCGATCCTACGTGAACGACCCTGCGTATTCTGGCGTCCATTTAAACATATATACATTCTTCTATATCGATGGTGCACAAAATGCTTGTGTATGTATATTTATGTTGTAACTAGATATTCATTATGATACATATCTCGTTCTCTATTGTCGAGCACTTGCAGCGAGCCACTGTTCAATTGCCAAGTATCTACCACGTTGATCACGATATATTTTGTGTGCCAAGACCAGTTTTTCAGTAACTTCATCTGTACCCTGAATAAAACTCCTTTCTCGTATTCCATCGCACCGTTCACACACAGTAAAATTCTCACTTTGAAAGGAACCACCTTGGACCTGGTAAACTTTAACTCGATCGCAACTTTCTTCAATACCAAGTTCCCCTTTCACAATCAGATGTATTTTCACAGACGTAAACATTTTCTACGAATTTTTCACACGTATCAAAACTTGTTATTTTTCCTTCATTGAATCTTCAAAACGATGCTCCACGTTGTTTAAAATACTCACATTGATTAATATCTACTATTAGATTTTAGATGATGGTAATACCTTTATAACTAGATTAGCACTATTAACACGTTCCACGTGGCGAAAAACTTAGGATTTGAATTGCAAAAATTGCGTCTGAATCCCTTAAAAAATCAAATTCTATTATCAAATTTTTCAAAAACGTGATGTTCCTATTTTTTAAATATTATAATGCTTTCTCACTACTAACGCGTTTTACATCTCGAAGATGACCTCAAAGCAGAACTTTGAAATTGAATGAATAATCGTATCTCAATCCGTCATTACTAGATATCTAATATTAAATTCCACAAAAATAAAATAAGATTGTTTGGAATTACCATAGATTTCTATTATCTACAAAGACGATTTTCTAATAAAAAAATATTTCTACCCTTTACTAACAAAACTCTGTATCTTTTTACATTTACAACATCAAAGATCACAAACAATCCACGTCGCGGAACGTGTTAAACCACCACATAAACACATCCGTTCCCATAGAAAACCTAAAATTTGCTTCACACCCTTTTCTCGCATGATCAAACTAAAAGAAAAAAAGAATAAGAAAGAGATACAGATATAAAGATAAAGTTAAAAAATAAGGAGAGAGGTTCGCTGCAAAACGTGCTGAACGTGTGTGTGTCCGCGGTGTCGCCAAAGGTGTGTGCATATAAGCGATCAGGATGCGTGTACGCAGAAAGGCGTGCATGTAGCGTGGTGTGCGTGTGTGTAGAAGTCAGCTGGAGGTGGTCCCGAGGAACAGCACCAGCGGGGGTCGTCCGATGAGCACAGTGAGCGCGGGCGGTAGCCTCGGTCGTGGAAGCAGGGCGCTACATCTTCAGCATCATCAGAGCTCCCTGTCCGCCCTGCACATGACGACCAATCACTCGGGCACGGTCGATAGACGCAGATCCAGCCTCAGGGTAACGTACCGTATAGATTCAAAAAGACACACCTGGTCCATTCACTACTGCACCGGGAACTCGGTGGTATTTCTAATTTCTTTACCCTTATATTCTTCCTCGAGCTGGTGCAGAACACGATTCGTTCTTTGCAGATCGCTTGTCGCGATATTTTATTACATATCACTCTTGACTATTGAAAGTTAGTGAATTCCTTCGGGTTTATGTCCTTGGATGAGCAAAGGAGAAATATTTAACGCATCGTGGCAGAAAAAGTTGTCTTATAAATTTTCATACGATATGGAACTATGATAGAGTTCATTTTGTTCATTTCACTCATCAGTTTCATAGTTTATACTAATGTAATTAAATAACTTCTCTTCTGTTTATCATTGATAATCCACTTTTCTCTTTCGTAATTTTAACTCTTCATAAATAATCATAGGAGAGCTTCAGGGTAAATTCGAAAGATAGAATTTGTATTTTGAAAGAATTTCTAATCTTAGAAGAGAGCCGATATTTCAGATAATTTTGAGATATGATTTATGATTTTCGTATTTTCAGAAATATATTTTCATGATAGATTATGTTATAAATAAAGAAGAGTTTTCTAAAGTGTAATTTGTACTAAATATAAGTTTTATGAATCTATTGGAACTATTAAATCAATTAGAACACAGGTAGAAATGTACTCTTTGTAGCAAATATTGTTTCCAGTCAATAATTCAACATATTCTCAAGGTAAATAATTTTAAAAGACAGATTGAAAACATAAAAACTGACGAATGGCACAGTGACCTATACTTTCTCCTAGAAATACTTACGTCTAGTAGTAATAGTAGAAACCGCTGACTCGGCGTTGTCTATCACTGACCATCACGTTCTATTGAAACTTGGGATATTCAATGTCATATGTAAGAGAGAAATCCGATTGCGTGATTGAGATAGCGATAGCGAACCAACAAAAAATGCAGTTCTCTTCGCACAACGTTATCTCAGAAATAGAAAGCCTAAGCAGAATGAAACAGAAAGTACTCATATTTTAAAAGCGAAAATTTTTAGTTCCTTACTCTATTGATTTTATTTAACAAGCGCAAAGTAATTTTAGTATTTAACGTCCAAATTCTTTGGAATTTCAATACGCGTTGGTGTTTTTAAAGATGTTTTTAGATAAATGCTAAATGTTTTTGGTTATGTTTTAGAGTAATATTATTATTGACGATGTTGTTAACTGTTATGAATGTTTGACAGAGATAATAGATACTACTAATTGCAAAAATCTTTATCTCGAAGCTCCAAAGAACCGCGATCAATGACAAAATTTAATTAACAGCGATCTGCTTTGAAAGATTTCGTAATCACAAACATTAGTCATGGATGACTTTCCTCTACATTCAATCCTATTAACAAGAAGACTACAATACCTAAATAATAAATTATTTTAAAACGGTATATATATAGAAAGCCATCACTGACTAACATCGTATTACATAGTTACGCATTTAATGATCATTTGCAGCGGTTGTTCGAATTAACTTTATCAACCACATCTATCATTTAAAACAAAAGTTTACTCTTCATTTATTATCGAATATAATTCGAGCCACTGCTGGTTAAAAATTTTCACTCAAATTTCTAAAATCACGTTAATTTCTCATCGTTTCATTTGTATATACATATATATATCGAGTTCTTTATTCATTTAATTTCTCATTGGCACGATTGCATGGCATCGCTTAGGTAAGGACGCTCGCGCAGTATTTCCACCAGATAATAAGCCCCTTATACCTTAAGTCTTGATATACCCTCTTTAATAAGTTTAATCCTTATCGAAAGTAGTGTACACTTTGTAGATATAGACACAAAGAAATATCTCAAATTAATTACATCAAAGAAGCTACGCAACAACGTTTGAACATCATCGTTAACGGCTAAACATCACGCAAACATCAAGCTTTAGTCATTTTATCGGCTATTGTCGAAACATCACGAAACTCGTAACATCAGTAAATTTCAAGGAAAAGAAACATCGTTGTATAATGTTAAATTTCTAGTCGTTCTTCCACGTGAACCAAGGATTAACGATTTCGAAATGAAGGAAGCAGAAAGTAGAGACTTCTATTCTATAGCTACAAGTGTGACTGAACTTTTCACGCGATAAGGGTTAAAAGCTGTGAGCTATGTGCTTAACCTAACGTTAATCATTCTCCCTGCATCCTGTGGATCGTCGCAGACCTGCAGTCTTCTTTACTTGAAAAAGGTTCGGTATATATGTATATATTTATTATATACGTATATGTATCTAGATCTGTATTAAATTCATCGTTTCTTTCGCTACGTCTGTATACATCGATCTATCGTCATAGGGATCTCCAATGATGAGCTTTCAAATCTGATCGAGAGGTTGTGTTTATTACAGAGTAAACTCCTTCCAAGTTTCCTCTATAGATCGCTTATGAGTTATGATAAATTGGGAAGATAGGAATTCTAGAAAACTCTGGACAAATTCTTTTTTAATTCTAATTCTAACTTTTTTCGTCTCCTTTTTTTTTGAAGGAGATATCAAGTTCGCGACTCTAAAGTATTCTCGAGGAAACTTCGAAAGAATAGATCTATGAAGGAATGCGTAAAGGAAACGATGATTGCTCTGTTAGTTTAATTTAAAAGATCAACTCCAATTTTCCATACAAAACCAAATAGTTCGTTCGTTTTTAATATCTCGTTGCATTTACACATCGAACGACCTTCTGTGATAAGAATTAGAAACTATTTCCATCTAAGATTTGTCACGGAAACGGTAACGAACCAACGCAATCAATCGCAACCTTGCACGGTTCCAAATTTTCTAGAAAACGTAGTAGATATTTCATTATTATCTTAGAGCATCCTCCAGAACGACGAGGCATCCTTCGCGGTACTCAGACTTTCCCCGAGATGTCTCTTCGTGAATTATTTATTTCAAATGTCTAGATTTTAGCGAAGTGCCTCACAAACGTTTTTTATAATTTGCCAAGTTAAAGAATCTATTTCACTAGTAACTATCGAATACTCCGCTAAAATGTAGACGATTCTCATGGATCTCGACCTCGACCGCACGGACTTCGAAAATACGGGTAAATGAGTACGAACAGATCATTGATACGATAATCAGAGAATCATTGGTACAATAATTTTCTCATACGATAAATTAATTTTAAATGAAATTCATGGAAAATTTTCGTCGTCGGTCCGACGAGCCCGAGAAACAGAAATTCGTTTCTTCTTTCCGATTCAATACGATATTATTATTCGTCTGGAATTTATCATTGTCTTAGGGGAAAAAAAACCTGAAAAAAGAAAGAAAAAGACTGAGATTCAGGGTACGAACGCAAATCGTATCGCCTGTAACTGTAGGAATTACGCAAACAGTCCTCTCCCTGTACTTAGTTATTTACTTGTAAAACTTGTAAACCCTCGTTGACGATTCTCTCCGTATGATCGCAGCGAATTATTTATTATCACGTTTCATGAGGATCGTGAAAATTCGCGACCTTCGCAAACGATGAGCTTAACATAATCAAATTTAGCTGATTGCCCAATCAAATATATTTTACCATCGTAATTCATCGAACTGTGAGTATATTGCGTGTTTTTACTGTTTTATTAGTGGAACGTTTTTTTCCAATTCTCTTTGACTTCTCGTTTCTCTATGTTAGATCACTTATTTCTTAGAAAATTAGTAGTACAATTTTAGTGATTTATCATAAGTTTCGATTAGTATTATTGGACCGCAGGTTACTTATATGGTTATTGAATTCTATTTTATATTCTATGTTTCGTCGAAGGGATTTATCACATGTAACTTGAAATTGCAAGTAATTTAACTTAAAAACCTACATTTTTTATCACTTAAGATCCAACGATATCATGATTATGATTATGATTTAAAATTCTAAAATATACTTTAGAAAATATCCCATAGAAATCTTCAATTTCTATTAATCTAAGTATTGAAAATATCAAAGTGTTAATTAAAACAATGTTTTTCTGAATTTTAATCTCTAATCTCTTTTTTCGTTTCGAGGTAATAACTTTTGTTCCTCTTTTTTTTTATAAAGAGCTCGATGACTTACGATATAAAACATCGTGATTCCTAATTATTCTCAAATACTAGAAAATTTCCTTTAAAAGGCTGATTGTATCGCCGTCACCCTGTAAACACTGTACATAAAGAAGCAACGATCGATTATCACGTTCTCCTTTTTCATGTATGTTAACCAGAGTGTCCTGTTTTTAAGAATACGATAATTGTAGTGAATAATCGCATAAAAAAGAGAGAAAAGAATAAAAAAAAAAAAAAAAAAACAGGATACGAAAGGCAGAAAGTGCGGACGTTCGATTTTTAGCTATCTAAAACACTGATTATAACAATGACGAGCCATTGTGTAAATATAAACTGATGATTTCAATGTGGAATTCACAATGTGGGTTCTTAATCCGCCTTGTTTCGTCCTTTACTAGTTGTCGTGGAAGAGCTCACAGGTATGCGGCCATAACTTACTTGCGTATATCATGATAGATAATCATTTTTCTTTTGATATTCATTTTTCTTACAATACCTTATGAACTATCTCGTAGTTATCATTACTAATTTTATGTTGGGCCCCTTTCATAGATTAGATGAAGAATGTAATTACGTCGAAATTGGCTAATCAGGATTTGACAAATACGATACAAGTCATCAAAATCCTATTGACCCTTTCGCTATTATGGATAACTGTAATTATATATGTTAAATTTTTTTACTGTGTGCTATGGATATAGCAATTTAAATGCGAATTTTTGTAATATAAGTTACATACAGTTGTTTTTACACGGTGGATGAATTTTACCATGTAAAAAGACCCTTTAAAAAAATCGTGATATAATTGATCTACAATAAGGTACGAAACTTGTGTTAGCGAAAATCAAAATAATATTTCCTTCAAAAATTGACATTTTATTCATCGTTATTCTTTGTTACATAACGAAACATTTTCTTATTATTGTGAATAAATCATTTTCGTCGCTGGAAATATCCTTTGTCTGACCGTTCTGTATCAGTTGAGATGACGTATGTTTTGTTTTTTCTTTTAACAATTCTTTACAAGCCATACAAGATCTCAAATCCCTTTTAAATCGTGTAAAGCTTTCGAGATTGGTATCATTTACAGTGGAATAATGAAACGTATTAAAAAATCGCTTAACTGTAACCAATGCGCGTTAAAAAAAAGTACCGTGTAAAACGAGTATCAGATGTACTTAATTGTAACGAAGGAAGTTAAATCCTCGTTTCATTCAGTTTTTTTCAGTATGCATATATATGTGTAAAAATCTCAGATTATTTACCATAGAAAAATGTTTTATTTGCATGAATAAATAAAAGGATACTTATGTCTTAGGAGATATTATTTAATAAATTTAATAAATGTTTATAAATATAAATTTCCAAATAATTACATTTCCTTATTAGCCAATCTTCGATTGATTCTCAACTTGACCGTAAAACATTTTAATTTCTATAGCTTCAAACATTCTCTTCTTTTCTTTTCCCCTGTTTCTTAGAAGATAAACCATTTCTTCAGTTCTCTTGACTGTGCCAATGACTAACCAATCGTCGAGGTGCATCTCTAGTGCGATGAATTATTAGTCTTCCAATCCTGCAAGATCATATCTCATATTATTCAGAAACGACTTGGGTAATTTCATGAAATCTAGATCGTAGAAATCTTTTTTCCCTTATGTCGCTGCACGTGCATCCCCAGCTTGTAGTATCCAATTATCCCTCACCTTCTTCCTTTTATGTTGTTTCAACGAAACTGTTTCGAAATTCGTTTAACAAGTATTCGAATGCCTTCTCAAAGGAAGAGAAACGTTATCAAAGAAGTCTCGGTTTCGAAACATTTCGATACTGCAGACTCAACCAATTCAGCCACAGAGAACCATTTCTCTTCGAACATTTTGAAACGCAATTTTACAAGACCCGTCATCTTAGACACCCCGATAGCTCGTTTGCTCGTAGCATCGTCCCCTCGAGGAAGTCGAGATCCACAGATCCTTCGAAATATTGTAGGTCTCCGTATTGACGTTTTTAACAAATTTTATTAATATCCAATTAATAGAACGACAGGGCAGATATATCTTTTAATACAAGGAAATGAAAACGAATTTTTTTGCGGTTGGTATACGTTCTATATTGTGTGAACCATTGGTAGTGCATTGTAATTGCGAAACAGAAATATTTTTTGCTACATTTTCTATGTTTTAATTAAATATTCTAATTTAACTTTTGCTACTTTGCAAATTGCTACTTTTTCAGCTCTGAGATCATTGTAGCGTTATATTAATAATAGTATAGTAACAATAAAAAATAAATTTTTTTATTTACAATAATTAAAACCTCGTACTTCTCAAACGAAATTAAAAAATAGTAAATGAATAAGCATACAGAATTCGTTTATACGATACCAACCGTAGAAAAATTTGCGCGCAAATAGAACCTCCCTTCTCTTTAAAATACTTGTTACCGCCGTTACACCATAACTGCAGTCAATTTCGCGATATTTCAAAGGAAAATATTCCAATATCCCTGCAATATTGAGCTAGAAAAGGTATTCCAATATTTTTTCAGTAATATCGGGAGAAACGAATATTTTCTCCGCGATGTTACACCATGGAAAATATTTCAATATTTGGCACACGCGAAACGTTAAAAACGAGACCTACCGTATTTCTCATATTACAAATGGGTCTCAAAACTATCTCAACCAAATTTCCAATTAATTCAATATTACACCTTTTTCAACAGGGATCGTTAAGCAGAGCCTTTGGACTCCGACCCAGAAGCGAGAAGGCCTCTCCATCTTCTTCGTCGGATACCGGAAGCCTGGCTAGCCAATATATGAGCAGCGCTCGCAGCAATTCTCCTCCACCTCCGCAACTGCCACCTAGACCCATCACAGGCAACAAGAGACATCGCCGAGTGAAGAGTATAGGTGACATCGATTATATAACAAGCGCAGCAGTAAGCACGCCCGTTTGACAGGAGGGTAGGCCCCAACATCCGGGGCCTTATCGAAGCTTGAGCGAGCGAGGATACTCTTCATCGTACTCTTCTTCGCAGTATGGCTCGTATTCCGGCTACAGCAACGTTCTGCACGGCGATCAGTACCAGTACCAACAGACTAGTAATTATTATCAACTGAAGGGCGGTTATTACTCACCACAGAGCACCGGGCCGCCATTTCCAGGGGTTCAGAGATACGGAAGCTTAGCGGAGGAGGCCTGGTCGTGCACCACGAAAGACGACTCTGGCAATCCCAAAACGAACCCCAGGACTTACCTAGCTTAGCTGGTCTCGAAAATATCAACGGTGATATCACGGTGACGATTCGTGACGAATCGAATCACCTCGTTTGGTTATGGCTATTTTAATTAGGCTTAGTAACCAAAGTGACGCCAAAGGGGACAGAGCTGTGATTTAACGTGGAAGAGCTGGGCTTGCCGGAGTTGGATTAATGATTATTAACCCTTTCACTGATGAATTGGCGCTTTGCAGTAGAGATAAGGAATTATGGTTTGGGTCGGATTTGAAGTATCCTCTGGGAGGAATGCTTGAAATGGTGTATCTCGGAGAGTTTTTTGGAACGCAGGATTATTATGAAGTTACAGAATTGTTTATTTATGGAATTTGATATTGGTAGGGTATGTTAATTTATTTACTTTATGAACTATTTCATGGGTATATGATATACATTATTGTCCGTAAATTCCCTCTATCATTTAATTACTGTTACTGCACGCAACTTAATAACATATTAAAACCTTACCAAGCATTCCGTTTATCTAAAATATTTATCCAGATCATCTATACTCAGCTATACTGCACGACTATTTAATAAGGTAATATCTGTTGAATAGCCAGTTTCTAACAAACTGACATAAACTTTTAAAACTCGCTACGTTTATTACATTTTGTCTGAAGACATTAAATTTATTATTTATCTTTCTAGTACACTATTATACTTTAGTACGATCTTCCACTAAATGAAGATATAGAATGATCACTATTATTGAAAGATATCAGAATAGGAAGATACGAAGAAGCTTGTTTTTATACTTCTTTCCATAATTGGGCAGTACTTATGAAATGATATGCAGCTGCTATAACCCGTTAGTATAATCAAAATTAAGAAAAATAAGAGTGAAAGGGTTAAAAAATTTCAGTGGTATCGAAGATTATATGGTCGAAATAATACCGTAGCGATCGACAAACTTGGATGAGAGAACCTGATGTGCCTATATGGGGACATAAGAATGAAAAACACCTATTTCAGCGTTCGCAAGTGTGATATAATCGGAAAGAAGCTTGATCTATCGTACGAAAGAGACTCTAGCAACAAGTCCTGGACTTAGTCTGGTCGTATTAGTATTGAAACCCTCGAGGGATTTGAAAGATTACTACAACGATTGATCAGTTTTAATTCCACGAAGACGAGCCATTCTGTACAGTAATCGAATGCATCTCCGAAGTGCAACAATGCCGCAGTCAGATACATCCAGGACCAGTTTTATAGCGCGTAACCTGTTAACCGGGAAAGACGAGTTAACTCGTCCTTCAATTTGCAAATATCATAAATTTAGTAATTTATTTATTCGAAGATTCCTATTTCTAATATAATATTGCATTTTTATATCAAAATTAAAATTAATACGAGATCTTCAATTTTTAATTCTGTGCCAAAAAAGCTTCTGGTTAAGGAACTGCCCAGTTAACAGGTTAATGGACATTATGGATATAATAATAATAAGACATCGGTGCAATTTACATCAGTAGTATGAGCAGCAGAAGGAAATGATAATGAAATTTATCAAAATAATTTACGAATCACTGTGCAATTTTAATTTTTTACAGATCGAGCCCAGGCATATTTATAGATATTTTAATAAAAAAGAAAATAGTACTTGCTCCGAATACTTAGTACATTAATTTTGAATACCATTTTTCTTCGCATAATGAATATTTTATTTTCGTCAACCGTGTAATTATGTGTGGGCATGGGATGTGTTAAATTGTATTATCCGTAAATTAAATTACGACTAATACTAACGCGATTGACTTTGCTGAGCATACTACTGAATTGAAGCAAATCGGCCCAAGTTAACGAAAGAAAACGACGAACAGTATTTAAATATGGGCGTTTAAAGTTACCTAGATGGAAACTTGTAGCGATTATCCGTGCAGTGGATAATTAATCGTTCGAATGTACAGACTAGAAATTGGATCCTGTTACCAATTTATATAAATCGTCATAATTAGACTGCGAATGTTTATGCAAATTAATATTTTTTTTTTGGAAACAACTAAATAGGAACTTGTTTGTTTTGGATATTTGTCTATCTTTACATATAACATATATTTTACACATTTAAATATCACATAAGTGCATAAATATCAGCAGTCTAGCAATAATTAGCCGCAGTACGCTGCCAAACACGAGGTTTCGAAACGACTCATCTTCGCTCTATCGTATCCAGGAATCGCAACGAAAGAATACGACCAATTAGGAAAAGGAATACGTATTTTGGACATCGATCGTGCGATTTTTCGAGTCCGAGTTATTCGTCGTTGCCCGAAATTTTCATTTGTACGTATAATCAGCAGCCGCGTTCATGCACACAATATCGGTCATCGTTTCACGTAATTTTAAGAATTTACTTAGCCGACGTTTAAATCTGGAATTAATTATAAGACTGTTCGAATTTGGAAGCTCAAGATCTTCTGGGAAAAAAGGAAGGAATCTTATCCTTCAAACTTGCGTGGAGAGAAGAGAATATTATGAAGAGTTCTTTAAGTAATGGATACTAAGTGTATCGTAGTTAATAATTTTATTATCGATATTATCAATGTTATTGATATTACTAATATAAATAATTATAGAATATATTTACATTAATATAAAATTAATATAAAATATTTATATTGATATTATTTAATATTGATAATATTGATAATAATAATTTGAGAATAATTACAAGCAGAATGTATTATCTTCTGCCTGTATCTACTTAAAGATACCGAATCGAAGAAGCAGAAGCAGAAGCGTACAGGGGCTTCCATCGAATTCTACATAAATATTCGAACACATTCAATAAACGTTCAGTAAAACTATACACACATATACACATTCCAGTGGCTGTTTCTCAACAAAAATCACAAAACAGGATAGGTAAAAACCTATTTTATTTATCGAAGAACGGATGTAGAATAGTTAGCTGAAAAAGAAGAAATCGACGACCAAACTACAGTCAGTTTTAAAATTAAAGAAAAGAGAAAGGGAGAAAGATAAAAAGAAAGATGGAAATGGACAGAACGATATTATATATTCTGCATTTTTGCATATCGTGCGTAATCTTGCTCGATATTCAGGAAACCTATTTTTTCTGCACTTTCGTTATCGTTTTCTACGTTAGTGATAATTGTATATAAATACATACATAAAACGATACGAAGTCGAAAAGTGGTGCAGATATGTGAGAAATAAAATATCCTTTTTCCTTTTTTTGTTTCTTCCAACGCACATAAGGTAAACGATGTTTGCAAATGATTAAATAAGCGAATTAAATAATATCATTTAGGGAAATGTTTAAAACACCAGAGTTCGAATGGTGGTCATCGTTTAAAAAGTACGTGTTATGATGTAATTAATTGTATAACTGTTAAACAAAAAAAAAAAAAAAAATGAAAACGCGTGCATGTACCGAATATAGTCCACGATGTATTTATACAGTCGTCTGTATACGATATTAATTATTATAACACGCTTTATAATAATTAATATTAAAGAAGAAAACGTCGGATATTCTGGATCATGTTCCAAAGAACCGCCAGAATCGAATCGAATCGCACGTTAAAATCCATTATTCTTAATTACGCTTGCGTAACAAGACGATATATTTTGTAGATAAAGAAATTTCAATAATTAATATTTATTCGTAGCATTTCTCATTGTATTTATGCTCGGTGTTAAGTTATACGATTAAATTGGAAAATTTTATATCCGTAAATTCGTTTAATACGTGGACGAGTATTAACATCGTTTAGTGATCGATAAACGATGGGTCAATACTAATCCACGAGTGATCTATTCACTCGTCTGTCCTATACCTAAGTAATTTATTCGAATAAATTATAGCTTAGGTTTTTAATTTATTATGCGCGCACCCATACGATAATCACGATCGATCGAGATCGACGACAATTGTAACATTTGCTTTATAAATGTCTCTTAAACGATAACGCGACCAATGATCAGTTGAAACAATTGTAAATGTGCTCAGTATCGTCTGTATATATTTGTGTGAGTTGTATCTAAATATTTGGGAGAAACGAAATAAACGAATGCCTTCACTTCTGTGCAAGAAGTAAGATTTCCTTACGATCCTTCTCGTTTATTTATCCACTTTCAAGTTGTTACATCGAGTTCTTATAAATGTATAAATATTAACAATATAATAAATAACACTTAAATTCCTTCACAATAAATAACAATTAAACTCTATCAATCAGATTCTTCCCTCTAACATAAAATAATACCATCAATAAAGCAATATAAAGTAATAATTGAATATTCCGTTATTCTAAATAATGAAACAGAAATAAGATATTTTACTAAAGGCAGCACTACAGCGATGAGCAATACTGATTGTCAACAGCTAGTTTTGTATTCATCATGTACGCGTAAAAAGCTGAGAATAATTCATTCCCTATTGCCTCGATGCATTCGTATAAAAATGTAACAATCTTCGCTAATGCATGGAATATGCTATTTTTCGGAGCGGAGCTAAGATTTGTAACATATTCTTTTAAATTTGCTTTACAATACGTCCAGGAGAAATAAATAGCTTCGCATAAAAACTGTTTGGGATCATTGCAATGTTCTACTATAACCATAGTAATTTTAAAACACTTAGTCAGTACATCCATCGCGTTATCCAAGTATTTCATTTCTTGCAAAATATTATTAAAGTAATTAATATCAGGCATCTGTTCATCGTTCGATTCTACGTAAAAATCTTTTAATAATTGTCTAAGTAAAAGTTTTAGCTTAATTATCACATCGTTTTTTTCTTTGGACGCTATTGGCGAATCTGAATTTATTAAATTAAATGCGACTGTGCCAATTGTCAGTAAATGTCCTGTGAACTGAACAGGATCTATGAATATTCTATTATTTATCACAATGTTATTATTTTGATATTTTATTGGAAATTTCTCTCTCCAGCTTAATTTATTCAAACCATATAAGAAATCTTCTTTGTTGGTAAATTGCTTTATTTTGTATACAATGCCTTCAGATTTACTTTGTGTATCTTTACCAGTGTATGCATTCATTTTATCAAACTCTTCCTTTAGACGACTGATTCTCAAAGCAGCCTTAAATTTTTCAAAAATGGTACCTTTAGATGATTCTATGAGTTCACCAGCCAGTCTGGTGTTTAATAGGGCATTACTAAAGAACAGAACATGCGAAGTGAATATAACTATATCCAAAAAATCAACGTCCCTTTCTGTTTTGTATTTGTCAATTAAACAATATCCTTGATAAACTATACCAATGCCATTCATTGATAAATTACTTAATATCAGAGAATTGTAAGCTGCTTTAGCTGCAACACCTACGGAGCTGCTTTTTTCAAAAGCTTTAGAGAGGAGCATAGTTCCTCCATTTGCTCCTAACGATAAGGCTGTACTACCTATTCCAAGCCAGGCAGGAAATGCTTTCTTATTTGTAGGAATAATGGATTGTTTGTGCTTGGCAAAATCTACTAATTTATGAGAATTTCTTGCAATAATCCATGTTCCACATATGCCACTTTGAATAAGACCTAATGATAATAATTTTGCTCAATTAATTGAGATAAAAGGGAAATAGAAATTGAATCACTTTTGTATCCCTACAAATAAAACAATTATACAATCATACCTGCAGCAAAAACAGTTGGTGCAATAGGTGTTAACATGCTAGCAACTCCAAATCCTATAGTAGTAGCTACAGACAATGTATTTGCAGTTATATCAATACCCTTAAGAACTTTAGTTTTAACAGTACAAGCAGGTGAGTCTAATATATGAATCCATGCAGTTGAAATATATTCTGTAACTTTATAATTTGGATCATACTGATACAAACCATTTTTTGGTAAAATCATAGTACACTGAGGCAATGTATTATTTGTTACATAATCATTCCAAGTTTTATACATTCTAGCTTCATGGTCAATATAAGATATACCATATGTTTTTGTTTTTAGCTTAAATATTGGTACGCTACTTATGTTATTGGATTCATTGTTTGATTTATCATTTTTTTTATTGGATTGCTTTATATCTGCTTGTAAAAGTATTACGTTAAATATAATTCCAATATAAATAGTACTATCCACTTTATCTCTTCCAAACTTCATTATCTGTTGATATATTGTATCTATAACTTCACACATTCTCTTATCGTACACTATTTTACTAAATATATCATTCTCCTGATTATTGCCCAATGTTTCACTTTCGCAGGTGGCTGATATTTCTATGCCTTTATCAACTTTAGGAAGACCAAACAAAGCATATCCGATCTTATATCTTATAAGTTCATAATTTTCAGAATCATATAAAAACCAATCAGGAAGCAGTTCATAATAATGTTGCTGATATTCTTTGGCAAGTTTTATTGCTTCTGCCTAAAATACATCAAATTATAATATTAAATAAATAACTGAAAATTCATGATATATAAATATGATAAATGACATATAAATTTACTTTTTCATCGTTCAAACAAGCCATATTGGTTTTTAAATATAATAAGAATTTTTTAAATACTTTTTGAGCTTTCTTAAAATACAGCAATTCGAATAATTACATCAAAAAGAGTATTTATAACTGAATATAAGATAATATGATTAACACATATGGTTTCCCACTATTACCAACAATCGTAATTGTGTTTAACTGCAAACAAATCTAATTTTAGTTATTGCTCGTATAAGCGATGGTTAAATATCACTTTGAAACAGCTTATTGTAGAAGTATGACACAATATATAACATAATAGATCTTAAGCGTGTATGCAAATTTCTATTCGTATAAACGTTAATATTCAAACAGATATTCTCAGGACATTGTGTACACCAAGGAATCCCCTTTCTAGTAACATATGTTTCACCTCCCTACATAACACTACATTTTACGATTATTTCGTTATATAGCAAAATATTACAAATATTCTTTTTGGATTGAAAATAAAATGTAATTATTAAAGATGAATAATGGAACATAACCGCAGAAATAGTTAAAACCAGATGACCAACATATATTTGTATGTAAGTATATCAGGGTGAATAGGGAGATCATCGATGTAATATTAATAAAGTCAGCAAAATGATGTGCGATATGAACAAGGGCTTCTAACGGCTAACGGCAGAACTATGCGCACGTTTCTTCCTTTGAAGTAATTAGTGGAAGGAACATGCGCATCCACGGCGATTTTTTTAATATTTACCAATTTTCTCGAACCGTTTTGTCACTTTTTATAATTTATTCCTTTAACTAATAGGAATTAGATATATTTCGCCTATATTACGTATATGTATAATAAATAATTTTGGCGCCTCAGTAATAATTTTAATTATTTTTTTCCACTTAACAATATTAATATTTTATGTTATTCTTCTTGGGAAGTAAATAAAAAAACTAATTTGAAAATATACATTTAAAAATAGCCGCTTTGCACACTGACACTTATCCCCTAACATTCTTCATATCATTTACTTTTCTCGCATATTATCGCTCTCTTCGTCTAGCACAAAATATATATATCTGTCCTTATTACGATTGTATCGCTTTCTTTGTTTGACACCGTCCGTGTCGTTTGTCCTCGTCGCATAGTAACGCCATCTCTTTCTACCACTTCTCGTATCATCTATCTTTGTCGCACAGTATCGCCGTCTCTTTCTATTGGCACGCGATTGTCTGTCCTTGTCGCACAATATTGCGGTTCTACTCTATGGACGAATCATGTTCTGCCATCTGTCCTTAAGTATTCTAACCTGCTGTTCCTTCCATGTTTGACAGATGGCAGGACATGACTTATCCGAGTAATAAAATTTCCGTCTATGGATAAGTCATGTACTGCCCTCTGTTCATAAATGCCTTAACCTGCTGTTCTTTCCATGTTCGACAGATGGCAGCACATGACTTATCCAAATATTAAGGATAAATATTGTTCATAAAGGAGCGACATGAGCAATGGTAGAAAGAGATGGCGACACTGTGCGACAAGGATAGAGTATACGAATGCCAGTGGAAAGAGAGGGCGATAGTGTGTGACAAGGATATAGAGTGTACGAATGCCAGTAGGAGAAAGCGATATTGTGCGACACACAAGGACAGACGATTCGATAGTGAATTCAGGGTATTTAACGGAGACAGAGATGCACATACAAAACTGTGCACATTTGTTAGTGAACTGTTCCTTACGCTGAACTGATATTGTTAAAAGAATCGCAAGAGAAATAAATCAACATTCTTTCGGTGCGTTTGTGCGCACTCTTCTTACAATTATTTTGTTCACTCAAACATTATTTTGAATGTAAAGAAACGTTCGTATCGTTTTCATTCAAGAATCATCGTACAACTGGTACTAGCCAGTCCACCTCGTGGTTATGAAATCCATTATATCAGCGTGATTAATTTTCAGAAACCCACCATGAAATACACTTTATATTTGTGCTATATCTTCTATAGCCATTATAGTTTCGCAAGCAAGTAATGAATCATTGTTCGTTTCTTTTGTCAGCTATTTTAAAATTAATATCGCTATATATTCTTTCAATTAAATATAGATACAGCACACATGAAATAATATACTAATGTCCTTTAAATAACCACGGATTATTCCTACTACTTTTTGCAACTGATCATCGTTATGTACAATCTGATCATATCAATAGTAACAGAATTATTAAATATTCCAGGCTATTTAAAGCATTTTAGCGTATATTACCAGCGTAGTAATATGTTTAAACGAACAAATGAATGCGGGATTAGGTATAACAATATAATTCAATGAAAACAATAACAAATACATATATTTCTCGAAATGTGATACACTTTGACGTTGGTGGTCGTATTTTAATTCTCGCGTGTACTGTTTTCTCATCTTTTTTCGTTTCAAATGGATCGGATGGCGTGTCATTAAAATGGACGCGGCGACGTCACCTAAAACTCTTCCCATTGTGTTGCATTTATTTCTGCTCTTTTCTTTTCTGCTTTTTTTTTGCTTTTTCACTTTTTCTTCCGTTCTGTCATCGTCATTAAATTCTAATTGGAGCAAAGCTGTCAGTTGCATCTACCGTGTTTTTCTCTAATTATTTCTTTTCTACGATTTCTCCTTTACGACATTTTTTCTCTTTATAGATTTTTTTTCTTTTTGCTTCGCTATCCTCAGACTGCAGTATTCAGCGCGCGCGCATACGCCATGTGCGTACGCACGTGGTCACATTGTTTACCTTTTCTATTTCCTTTGTTTTCATTTTACATAACCAACAAACACTATTGCGCTTCATCGTTTTGTCATTGTTTGAAAACTGTGCCGAGATCCAAGACCGGTCACTTAGAAAGCTACGAAGTAGTTTAATTAATTAGCAACTTGTACTAGAAGGTACTTATACAAATATCGATCTTCGAGAAACGTGAACGAGCGTCTCTTTTTCATTCTTGACTTTCTTTGCTTTCTTTTTTTTCCTTTTTTTTTTTTACATCTTCAGGGCGACTGTCGACGCAGGGATTATTTATAATTAGACCGCGGATATACATGGAAATTCATATTTTTATGAATATAATTTACAGAGTCCACAGTCTATTTATAACAATCGGAAAAGAAACAAAAAATGCCTGGCATTGTTGTAATTTGTCGCTAGACGCTACTAATCGCAGTTACAAGATACAAAAAGTACGTTTTGTTAGGCATTGTGTGACAATTTTTCTCCATTATTCATATTTAAATAGCTTTCGATGCATCGGATGTTACAATCTAATGAGTTCTGTTTATCTTTCAGGTAATCAGGCTGCATGCCAAAAAAGCGACGTGTTTTATGTGTGATCTGATTGAACAATGAGTGCGGAGATGCTCCTTGCATTGTATGTTCTTAATCTAATCTGTATCTGTATTACCTCATTCTATCACGTTCCTTACGCATGGACTTCGCAATGCATTTATAAATGTTAAATGTCACATTCGTAAATCGCTTTTTTGTTGTCTAACTTTTGCCTTTCATTTTTTCTTCGCAATCAAGTAAGGGGATACGTCTAAACGAATTTCTTCAATCGTATTTTACTAGGAGCTGAAACACGAGTCTAAACTGAAAAAGCAATTCGCGTGTAATTTCGTTTTTGCAGTTACTAGATTTACCCGCGTATATACTATAAACTACACAAAAATTTCATACTATACAACGTGCATAAAATCTCGGCGAAAAAAAGAAAATATATATATATATATATATATATGATAACAAGACGTAAAACAATTTTCCATATCGTCGACACGATTAATTATACATGGACTCTGTATGCAACTAAAATTTACAATTATAAAATAGAGTCGATTCTATGAAGTTTTAATGCGTGATCGCAAAAGTAAAGAAATAAATGTACAGAGTACGTATACTTTAATTAACTAGAAAATGTAATTGCCGTATAAAAGACTGGCGGTTTCGAAGCGAATCTGTCATTGGCAAAGCCTTCTATAAAATTAATTCATCTTGTATATGTCTACAAATATACACATATATATGATAGTATCTATGATGTATCATATATATATATCATTATACGTTATAAGCTCTTTGAGAATTCGTGTAGTGTAGGGTCAAAAGGAACAAATAAAAAATGATAAAATAACAAATCAATAATGTAACAAATGAATAACAGGCGCAATATAAAAAAAGTTCCACCGGGAACATGCTCTTAATGCCGATTTCACGTCGCAGAAGGTGCTAAAAAACATGTGTATATAATAATTATACTCGATTATTGTCACTGAGCGTTGCAACGAGCAGAATCCCTTATCATTTAGCGCATCAACAGTACATAAAATATTAGTCACATGTGTATTATTTGTGAAAGGCGCATGAGTGGGCTTAGCTCATGATTACTCTTCTTTTTCGCATTTGAATTTCTTTGCTTTTCTTTGTCAGACAAGAGGAAGCAACTACGAACAGAGATATACGTTATTTATTCTTGTCCGAAGGGTAGCCCTTTTAATACACGATTTATTCCTATGATCATGTGTATAACTCTTGCCGTGGCGTCATTAACAATGGAACATGCAATTGCTTTTTCTTTCAATAAAAAAGTACTCTTCATCTCCTTTTTAAGAATGATCATTATACGATTCTCTAGAATTTTGATTTATGCAATTATATCTTGCCATAAGAAAGAACTAATAGTACGGTGGTACTTAGTAAAAAATATTTACACATAACAATAAACATTTAAAAAAGATCCAAGTCGTATGGTGCTTGTGTGGGAACATATTGAAACAATGAGCAAATGAAATATAAAGAAGATGGATATCAAGAGATAAATAGATAGATAACAGTAATATATTATTAGCAACAGACAGATAAGTATAGAAAGAAAAGAATAACAATAAAATAGTGCGATGTCAATGAGAAACTGAGAGGAGAAGAAATAGGAATGAAGAAATGAAGAGCTAGATTTAATAGAAGAAATAACAGAACAGATCAAACGAATAAAAGAGTAGTAGAATTGATAAAAAAAAGACTAGAAGGAAGAAATTATTTGCCAATAATATATCCATTGCATAAGAAAGGAAAGATGGAAGGAGTTCCAAATTCCTAGACCACTGCTTCCTTAAACTGCGTATATTGCGTATATAGAAATATATACTGAATATAAATTGAAGGATGAAGTAGAAAAGCAAAAGATAAAAAGGAGGAGCACCATAGACAATATCTAATGAGAATCCATTGTCGGACAGCCATCGACTACGTCGAAGCATGATAAAACGATAATAAAAGATGCGTCGCGACGCTTTCCCCGCACTCGAGAGAGTGTATGTTGCTCTTCGAGCGACTCATCCAACTGGCATACAACCGAGCGCCGAAAAAACGAAACGCTACAGAGAGAAGAGAGATTAAAACGTTATGTATGAAAAAAAGAAGCACTTGATCTCTATCTTACGATAAAAACAACTAGAATCACTTGTGTGTGTACCATCACCACTTGTGGGATACGCTACTGTAATTAACGTTTCTTAGAGAACTAGGACCTAGTCCGTGCGCAGAAAAGCGTCGTTCTCCCAAGTATCCTTCGTTCGTAATTAACTCTTTTTCCTTTCTTTGTTTCTCATTTTTTCCTTTTTCTTAACAAATCACCAATTACGGATATTCTTTCGCTTCTCGTTCTTCTCTAATATTAAAAGTTCCATTAGAAAATGTTACAACCAATATAAAATTCACTGGATAGTGTTTTAAAATATAATGCAGATAGGTTACAAAAACACGTCGAAATACAATAATGTTAGTTATTGTATTTGGTCAATTTAGACGTCATTCAAGAACCTTAAAATCGCTGCTTCATGGCTCGTTTGAAATTAGACTACCGAGAAAAACGTTAGATCAAGAATGTATCCGCAATAATCAGATTTGAGGGCTGCATTGTATAAGAACCAAACAGAAGCTCGAGAGTCAGCGCGTGATTAAATAGACGCTTAAGGACCGCATGCGGCCGTATTTTCCAACTATCGATCATTTCTACGCGCGCCTATCTGTGTTTAACACATTCGTACATCTTTCACTTATTACTCTAATCAGCTCCAGCCCTGTTTATGTGGCGATTACCGTGTGCGTGTCAGATGTTTAGTAAATACAGTTAAGATAATTCTTCCAATAGATCGCTTTTCCTTTAATTTTACTCCAGTAAATTCAAATTTTCCAACTATATCATTAATAGGAACTTTCTAATCAAGTAATTAATGAAAAAGTATCTTAGATCAGAATTAATTTCAGATGGATCAGTTTCTTTAGTTTTTATAAACGTAAATCTTATTTAAAAACAATTGTAAAATTATTTTGATTAAAATTAAAATATTACTGTGCATTGAAATGGAAGAGATATCCAAGTATACAAATTATTATGTTTAAAAAATTAAGGATTCTTCAAAAAATACTACGAGCCTTCTACTTAACGAATTAATTAAGATTAAATTCTATTGAATCTTCCTACAACACATTCAATAGAAAGCGTTTAATTGATTGATCAACGTGCCCGACGTAAAAGGAAAAGTTTCAAAGTGTCCTGCCGTTTATGCATCATTCGCATCTGGCACGCACACTAACGATTCCGCGGTCTGCGGTTCCGCGTGTATACGTGTATGCGTATGTTTCTTTATGTATATAGATATATACGTACGCGTTCTTTGTATATATGTGTATACATATAATGCTCGATAATGCGCTGCAGCGAATTGATATACCCGACTGGTTAATACACCTGCATGGTATATACATGTACGCGTATAAATACATACACGTGTGCATGCGGTTGCGCGTGTACACGCGCGCACAGAGTCACGCTTACAGACAAACATACACACGGCCGTGTATGTATGCATGTATACATATATAATCTAACTATACATATAACTATGTACACTTTTTTTTGAGAGGGTGGCTTTCAGGGGCTGGGTAAGGGAGAAAGGAGTTCAGGAAATCCCAAAGGGGAATGGGTTAAAAGAAATTACATGTGTATGTGTGTATGTGTACACATTTTGTGTATGTATATGAGCATGTGAAGAGCGAAGGAAAGAGGAGAAGAAAGATGAATTAGCAGAAATTCTCATCGAAGGATATCTTCGGGATCCTCTAGGGACTATGGGTGGGCTGGTTCGAATTTATCGAAGATGGTCTTGCGATTCGGCGCGCTTCTTCCTTTTCCTTCTTCATCTTCTTCTTTTTTTTCGTTTTTTTTTTCTTTTTTTCTATTATTCTTCTTTCATCCGAACTGGCGAAAAACCTAAGTGCTGCGACTATAGTGTGTGGGAGGAGCTGGCACAACAAACGCTCGTGTCTGTATCTTTTTTAATACCACGACGAGCTGTTGCTTGCCCGGCGTACTGTTAGACGTCCGTGTATTTGCTCAGCTTGTCACGCAGCAGCATGTTCTCATTCTTTAACCGGTCCAGTTCCTGCCGCAGGCCCATGTTCTGAAATTTTGCATTTTTGTTTCATGAAATTATTCTTCCAATTAAAAATAGAACGTAAGTTATCGACTATGATAATACAAATATTATTCCAAGGGACAAAACATTTCATATAAATGATGTTTTAACTCAGAACAGGATGATTCTTCCATTGGAGACTGATACAGTATAGTAGGTTTTATTTGTACAGAAAAATTCATCTTGGTTTTTAAGATAAGCGAATGTTAATCTATATTTATCATTGAAAAATGTACTTATACTTCAAGATTTTTTTGATAGGGATTTTTTTTTATAGAAGCAAAGATTTTTTGTAGAATATGTAAGTGACTGCGCATTGTACACATTCCTTTTCGTTGAGATAGAATCATACTGTTCCATGCTTGATATTAGAAAAGATTTTGTTTGACATAAAACATGATTTTAGTGTATTTGTACAGCAAAGTAAAGGGCTCTCTTTTACAGAAACAAAGATAAATTTGTAAAACAATTAAATGACTTTCATTCTATGATACATATTTCTGCATGTTTGAAAAGGAATGATGCTGTTCCCATATGTGTCCCATAACAAAAACGATTCTGTTTTACATAGGACATGACTTCCACTACATTGGCGCAATTCCATCAATACGACGCAAAGATTTAGAGCCTGGTTTAAATGTGTATTCTTTAATTTTAGAGGCGTGGGAAGATTTACTTCTTTCTCGAGGAAGCCGGCCCTGAGAGCGATCTGGTTCTCCTTCATGCGACGTGCATCCCGCGATCGTTTCGCTGCCATATTATTCTTCCTACGACGCGCCCAGTATTTGTCATCCTTCAGGTCATCCGGAACGAACTGTAGCCGGTAGCGGAGCATGGAAAAGAGCAGGAAATTAGAACGAACGTAGAAATTGACGTATTTTAAAACTATAATGAGGAATTGTAAAGAAAAACCAAAACCCACTCTGATTTCTTAATGGATATTGAAAATCCTATTAAAGATCATAGAGTGGTTGTTAAATCTTACAAATTGAATTTCAATAAATTATTTATATAGCTCTAAGAGATAAAAATAAAAGAATTAGTTGTACAGTAGAATCTCTGTTTATTTTATATTTTAGGAATATTATAATAACCATACTTAATCAAATACTTTCTTTCTCTGTTTTCTAAGTTCCATTACTTTGACTTTAAAGTAAGAAATATTTCAAATAATAATTATATGTCCCAAATAATAATTCAATTAAATATGAGAAGTTCAGCATCGAATAAGGACATATTTGATAGGAAAAAAAAATAATAATTAAAGGACAGAAAACGAGATAGAAAATACAATGAAAAAACAAAGAGTAGTGGTAAAAAAAAATAAAACAAAAAAATGTTATAAAGGATCACTATTCCTATTGATTCAATGCTTCGAACAAGGAGATTTATTGAATGATGAATGAAAAATATTCAATTCGAATATGACAAACAACTGACCTGCTTCCGTGATTTCTTGATCATCGGCTGCGGTTTGAGCTCCTCGTCGGAGAAGGCCCGGGTACGTGGATCGAAGTCTCGCCCCGATGAGGCCATCGAGAGCGCTACAAGAGACAAGCCATATTGTATTCGTGATGAGTCCTCGGAATCTGTCGCGCGGAGAAGGAATAATCGACAATGTCGACGTTAGTCTAGTTTCATACGCTGTCCGGAAACTCGGATATATCGTCGCTGTTGCAAGAGTCGATCCTGAGACTTCGTCAAAATATTATCCTGTAGTAATTTTATCGTTGCCTTACTTTCCATAAATCGTACAAGAACAATTACGTGTCAGCTTTTACAAACTTCCCTGAATCCTCAAATTCTATTGATCTTGGATATTGCTGTATTAATTCAAATAGGCGTATCTGGCCAAAAGGTGGTTCTGAGGCAAAAATGACTTTTAGAACTTAAGGTGCCACCTGACAGCAAAGATTTGATTCAAACGAAAACTAGAAATGAGTCTTAATATCTTGACTTAATTCGACAGAATATTAGGGACAGGACAGAGAGTTTTATTACTCATGAACATGTTTCATTCTATCTTGTGATTTCATTGATTTCCAATTCTGCAAGTATCTATACGGTTCGAACAATTGTACAGTATTATCAAACATATAAGAGTATAATTATAAGACGTTTGATAGGATCAGATTTTGTAAAAGCAGCACTCGAATAAAAAGAGACGGACAATATTATGTATAGCAAACGCTATGTTGTATGATATTAATAATTTAAAGCATCGAGCAATTAATTCTGGGAAAGGAATATAGAAACTTTAGGACGAGTAACGAGTGATTTGATATCACACTGTGTTAAAAATCACGTTACAGTGACCTGCAATACATATCCCCCCCCCCCAAAGTCGCTAGTTTTCTGTATTGAAAGGTATAAAATTCCAACAAATATTGAAACTCATGAACTAAATTAAGTTTCCAACATTGTATACAAAAGGCAGATACAAATAATTCTATGTTAACAAAATATAATTGAGAATACAATTCTATACCATAAAAGACATTTCTAGAAATAATGAAGCTAAAAAAACTGAATTAAATGTTAAGGACCAAGTTCCTGGCATTCTACGTTGACAAAATTCTATATTAATGCTTTCTACGAAAAAGTAAGAAATTTCTAAAAATAATGAAATCAGAAACTAAAATAATGGATCGTTATACTTCATCCGCTTCTATCAAACGACAGCTCTCCGTAAGTCACATAAAATCTATAAAACCCTAATATTGCTCAGGATCGACACCGAGATCGACGTGTGAAGTGTGTCGCAAAAGATAGGAATTAGGGGATGAAATTCACTCACTGGAGTCCGCGGGTGAGGGTGGGTTCATGGTGTCAGGGGAGCAACACTCGCTCGGCGAGGGTGATCTCTCGCGTTTGGTGACCGGTTCTAAGTGAAGACCGGCCGGTCCTTGGTGTCCTGGCGTTTCGGTGTTGTTGATCTTATGCAGTTGCCCGCTCTGCATCGTGCCCTGTCCGCCGCCGGCCACGCCGTCCACAGGAATGCCGTTCTCGGAGAGAAACTCGTCAAGATCGACGTACTGTAACACGAAGTAAAGACCATCATCTTTTTGGTTCCGTTTCGGTTACAAAAATAGTGCCCGTACATCGGTTGTCGGGACGAGCAATCGTTCTTACTTAATACGAGCATTCCATGGGTATCAAGATGAATCGCGAAAAAGAAAGAAAGAAAAAACAAATAAACGAGCTATTGCAAACCTTTTTTATTGAATTGTTAAGAAGCAAGATTTTAGTGAACAGTTCTTTAACTCGGTGGATTTTTTGACTTTGGCCTTACATTCTTTGGAAGATCCTTGGTTAACACGTCGATTATTACGTGAAATAAAATTAATCCATTAAGGACCAACGTTGCATTTCTTGTTCTTCGATTAATTCATATTACTGGGATCTGTTAAATTGTCGTTAGAATATGAACATGTTTAATTGAACAATAATCCTTAATGGGTTAATTAAGATATTTTTAGTTAATTGGCTTTTGTGTTAAAGAAAGAATAAGACAAGATTGATTTTGTATCGTGGTGTACCTCTATATCGATGTGTTATTTATCATAAATGGTAGCCTATAAAACACAAGGCGAATTTATAATGTTCTTAATTATCAGTAAGGGGAAATAGGAATTAAGTCGTATACGTTTTTTAAGGAACCATGCATTATGGAATTTCATCCAAACTCCTACCACTAATCTATCGCTATTGTAATGCTACATATATTAGCAACAATTGTGTAGAACTCCATAAAACGATACTACAAAGGATAATTTTTCCTACTGCTGGGAAAGAATGAGATCCAATTAATTGCCATTCACAATTAGTACGAAGAAGGAAGATGTAATAAAAAAGGAAAAAGAAGAAATGCAAAAATCCAGATTGTTTAAAATAATTCCAGATCCAAGCATTGAGGACCCGTATTCAGCCGAGTTGTGAGCTTACCGTATCGCGTTTTTGTACATACATGGTTCAATACCTTCAGGTCGGCATCATAGGGCAGAGTTTTGTCCCAGAGGTTTGGGCCGAGGAAGGCGGCCTGCGCTTCCACGTTGCCCCATAGTTCTCCATCGGCGTCCTTCTTCTCTTCCGGTCCATCTTTGCCTTGTTTTCCTACAGGACACCAATTTCATTTCGTTATTCACTACAAACTCTGTCACTTCATCAAAGACAATTAAATTTTACTTATACGTATTTTCCATAATATCTCGTATCTTGTATCATCTGAACTTAGTTTCTTTTGCTTTCTCCAATAAAAGATTGAAAAGTAAGAAATAAGCTTTTCTTCCATTCCTTTCCATTTGTTCACATAGATGGCATAGACAGAAACCAAGAAACAATTAACTAATGTTTATTCGCAGTTATTTTTTTTCTCTATAAAGGCAACGTTATGACGCCAGATTCTTGCATTATTGATAACTATTTAGAAAGGGAAATTACACCGAAATTCTATCTATTCTTATTGATATATGGAATATTTTCCAATAATGAAATACAAATTTTTTAATTTTGGCACTTAATAGTGTTTTTTACAAGAACTCTTGAATTATCATACAGAGGAGAGATGCTATGAAAAGGACAGGTTTTGAATGATTTAGGAAATAATTAGCATTTAATAAAATTTCTTGCATTACTAGCGGCAGATACAAAAAAATACATACATTTAACTTTTCGTAAGAAATAGGCATTAATAATTGTATTATATACGATGACATCTAAGATGTGAATGTTATGGCTGAGACTACATCGTAGAATGGATGAAAAAGACGATGGAATAAAAGTCCACGTGAAGAAAGGAAGAGTTTATGACAAAGGATTTCCTCAATGATCGGATAAAGATAGATCATTCTATTCCTCTATCAAACACGACATCCACAAAGTGTCCAACTCTCAAGCTATTAAGAAGTTCCATTATTCAGTTGATATTTCTTAAAAAAGAATTCTCGTTTCCGTCCATTCAGGTAGCTCTTTCACCTTCGTTTTTTCGAGTATGATAGAGAAGCTAGGCCTTTTAGAATAAGCGATGGCATACATCCTCCCCGTTCCACCGGTCCTCTTTGCACCTTTTTTTCCCGGCAACAGCACGGTGTCGGAAGCCGCGGCCATCAGAAATTATTTCGTGGAAGAAAAGAAAAAGAGGAGCATGCGAATCAGTCGGCGGCCTTGGAGATGCTCCTCCAAAAATAGTGAGCCGGCCTAACAGCTTCTCTCGTCTGTTTCTTCTTCTCGGTTCGCCGTGTTTCTTCCGCGTTTCTTCTTATCCCCTTCGAAGATTGTGTTAATTGTTTCTCATATGCCACGTTCTTCACGTTTCTTTTCGTCTTTGTCATATTTTTATATCTTTTATCAAAGACGTAAATCGTCGAATTCGAAAATTTGAATTTCCAGTTGTTTTCCAATTATTCGCTGAGTTTAATTTTCAGATTAATTTTAAATTATCCACGATGCAAATTAAACTTAAAATTGATCTTTAAGGAATTTTTGTCATATGCATGGTTGAAAATTTAATTTATATGATATTAGTTTCGCAGAAGCTTGTACAAAATAAATCGAAATATGCGAGTTCCATGTGTAAGTGTGTCGATGAAATACGATAAACACACAGTGATAAACAAATGAATTAAAGTTTAAGAGGAGATTTCCAAATTCCACGGCTTTATAAAGGGTTAAAAGATTATTTTTACGCAATTATGAATGTAGCCTTGGATCGGCGAGGTTGGAGTAACAATGGTCGATCAGTGGCATGCCAGAAATTCCACAAGAAGTCAACGTTTCTTTCAGAAGAGAACAACCTGGCATAAAATAAAGAATTTTATCTCGATTCTACATTTCTGATCTAAATTTGTAGATCAAATACTGCACTTCTTCCTTCGATATTCCAAATATGAAAACATAAAAAATATAAAATAATCAAATTCTTAATTTTTCTAGTAGAAACAATTTTCATATTTTTTTCCAAAAGCGAAATATACATGGTAACGATAAAAATGAATGCCAGATTCGTCGTAGATCGTTAATATTTGTATCGACATGGTTAGAGGTCCCATGCAGGCAAAACCAACGAACAGAACGGTTTTTCTATTTTTCTTCTCTTTTTTCCAATGGCTGAGCGTGCGGTTCAAACGCGACAAAACCGCATTCAATGATTATTATCATGATACACCGACTGTCGACGAGGTCGTGCCTCCACCACAGTCTGATAGATTTCAACGAACGAAGATTTTAATATTCATATTCAGCTGTCGTTCCCTCCCGCCAGTATCAACGATCGTTGAATTATGCCCGTGATTGTCGCAGATTGTAATTCCAATGACTGTGAATTATCCGGCGATTATCTATAAAGTATAATCGCAGCGTTCCAACGAATTCGCGAAGTGGAAAAATATCGAAGGATTTTTGAAAACACAGAAAGATTGCTTCGTCAGTGTCGCTTTAAGATTTTTAAGATTTAAAATGATCCTTTTAGATGCAATAATATTCGAATGAGAAATCATCCACTGACACTATGATCTGATTATAGAATTTTGGAAAATTGTACAAGATAGAGTAGATCAAAGTTTTCTAAGTTTAAGTCAAAGTTGGTTAAAGCTTCTAGTGGATCAATTGTTAGGAGGAAATTCGAACTTCTATATTGTTTATCATTTGCGTAAGATAGATTAAGGTTACAAGTGTAGAATCATTGTATATCCCTAAGGAAGCTTAGAATAGAGACAGATAAGCAACCTTATATAATGCCTCGTTTTTCCCAATTCTTTTTTGCATTGACGATCTCCTACAACTTTAAACTCAACTTATACCAGACAATGCATGAGCATAAGTTTCGGTCTTGGAAAATAAGCTCATATGTACGAACGACAGAAGATTATTGCTACCTGTAATAAAAATTTGCATCGGTGACATTGACCATAGTTATTTTCAATATTTAACATAAAAATATCTTTATTTAAATTAAGCCTATGCTTATGTTTTCTTTAAAATCTACTTTATATTTTCCATTTTACGATATTCTTTGCACTGTCGCTATAGTCAGTGGATTATAGTGAGAGTGAACTATAATCGTTATAGTTTACCAAAAGTCTACCAAATTTTCAAAATTTGTAGCATTACACATCTATAAAGTTACTATGAAAAATGATCGGCTGGTCATTTCGATGATTCTAATGCTCCAGCATTAAACGCCTAATAACAGTACGAAGTGCACCGAGTTTCTCCGTGCACGCGTGCTAAACAACTAAACAACGACAGCTCGCAATTTGGTTCAAGGCTGTCGGTCGTCGCCAGTTCTGCGGAACTAATCTCGCGTTGCGTGGCGGCTAGAACACGAGCAACAGCCGGCTAAACGGGAAGAAGAGAGGGAGAATCGTGACGAACGAAGGTGAAGAAGAGCAACGAGACGGTGAAACACGAGAAGAAACCAAATGGAAGAATGGCAGAGAGCGATGGCTACGAGGAAAGCTGAGAGATCCAAGAGAATCTAATCATCCTGATGAAAACGAGGTTAAAAACATTTAAAGAAGATAGAAGAACAAGTTGTATTGGATTTGGCTATTAATTATTCATTTAGGAAACATCAAAAAAGAAATTTTGTATGGAATATCGAATGCTTCAAACAGAAACAGCAATTAAATATTACCATAATATTTCCACTAATACGAATGTAAATATCGCGCATACTTATGATCAAACAATAGCTTGATAGCCTAATATTGTATAAGCTAATGAGATATTATAATCGTATACAACTGTAGTCGACAATAATCCTAGGAGAAGGATGCGATTCGAAATAAATGAAGTAGTAAATTAATAAAATAAATATTGCTATAAATCTTTCGACGATAAAATACTACATAATAATTCCTGCTGACCTACGATACGTAAAAGTTTTCGAATTTAGAATTAAGAATAAGAAATTTACAATTAAAATGTTTACTTTTGAAAAAGTACAAGGTATCGAGATTCTTTTTCGAACACAATTTAAAAATCAATAATCGATTATAGCTATAAATTCTTCAACAACAAAGTACCATAATTCGTATAGATCTATAAGAAATAAATTCCAATGGTCTTCGAATCTCGAGTCAAAAATAAGAAATTTCGAATTTCAAATTCACAGATTGTAGAGAAGTCCGAGATATCAAAAAACCCTCTCCGAAGGCAGTTCGAAGATCAATAACCAGATAGCAAAATATTCAACGATTAATTAACGATAGCGTTAGAGCTTGATCAGTCAGAGCTGAATCCAGATTTAGAATGAACTAAACATTGATGTAGAAACTGGGGACGTTTACGCTGATCCTGAAAGGGAATTCGCGAACGGGAATGCAAAATGAACGCGTTTGTCGAATCGAGTTGACCGAGTTCCTGTTCGGGGCGGCTACGTAACAAAAGCGGAAATACCGTAAAGGCCAATTGTCGCGGAGACAGAGAAAGAAGCTGGCTCTGAATCTAACCAGAAACGATTTCTGTTAACGGTAGAACCAGTTCTCTGCTCTACTCCTTCGTTATACCGAGAGCGTGCCTCTAATTACTATGTTCCCTGTCTTCTCTCCTCTCGTCTCCTCTCCTCCACGGTTCTCCGTCATCCCGATTCCCCTGCAAGATACTCCTTTACGTAATCGACAACACGCGAGCGTTTTACCTGACTCAAGTACGGAATGAGTCATGTGTATACGCCCCAGGAGGCGGTAAAAAAATGAAGAAGAAAAAAAGGAGAGGAGATTGAAACGATTCGTCGTTGTCTTCGAAGTAATAAAGATCGGTAGAAACGTGGTGACGCGTAGAATGAAGTCAGGCCATGTTAAAAAAAGAATGCTTTCTTTATTAATTCGTTGGTTAGTAGTAATAATAAATGACTGACACTTTTGTTATCGGATTTAAAGGTCTCGGGAGGTGGCAAAAAATAAAAAAAAAGAAGAAGAAGAGATTGAAACGATTCTCCGTTGTCTTTGAGGTAATAAAGATCGGTAGAAACGTGGTGACACGTAGAATAAAGTCAGACCATGTTAAAAAAAAGAATGCTTTCTTTATTAATTCGTTGGTTAGTAGTAATAATAAATAACTGACAATTTTGTTATTGGATTTAAAGGTCTTGGAAGGCGGTAAAAAATAAAAAAAAAAAAAGAAGAAGAGGAAATTGAAACGATTCTTCGTTATCTTTGAGATAATAAAGATCGGTAGGAACGTCGTGACACGTAGAATGAAGTCTGACCATGTTAAAAGAAAGGTTTCTTTATGAATTAATCGATTAATAGTAATAATAAACGATCGAAAATTTATTAATGGATTTAGAGGTTGGTTACTTTATTTTAGGATATTTAATTTCATTTTTTAAATCTATTTTTTATATAATAAAGATTATTAATAGAATATTAATACAGAAGACAGAACATACAAGAAAACTAAATGTGTTAAGCGTAGAAGAATTTTTGTATGTATATTAATTTTTGTATATAAAACTTACCGTTACATGGATGTAAAATTTACGTGAATTGTTATGAATATTCTTTTTCAGAATTTCGCGACATTTACTCTTATTTAATAAAAATACAATACAAACGTCAAATTCGAAACGTAAATACTCAACGGGTTGTGCACCAAGATTAATGATTCCTTCTCGCGCACAAAAAGAAAAAATTAGTCTTGTAACCGAAAATTCTAAAAATTTTCCCTCTACATTAATCAGTGTCATTTTAATCTTGAAACTGCAAAAACAACTCGCGTCATTTCTTTCTATTTTCGCAATAACATTTTACAGAAATTTGCGTGAAATCGCGAGCACCGTTTCTAATTGAACGCGGTAGCAGGCGGTGAAATTAACTTGATAGGCAATAACTCGCGAAACCGAATAAAATATCCATTAAGTCTCACGCAGTTGCGTTCGCGTATAGCCAACTATTGTCCGTCCATGGAAAATCCAGCGAGATTCCAGATAAACGCCGGTGAAAGGGAATTGAAAACACTTTTATTAACGAACAACGATGATTTCCGCTCTTTTAGCGGCTTATCTTTGTTACATATCAATTAACCGCCACGGTTTCTTGTTATAACTTAATTGCATTCACGGCATAGACGGCCCAACAACGTTACACTTTCATAATCTTGATACTTTGATTCAATTTGCCGTGTCACTCGCGTGTTTCAATGAAAATTACACTTTTCAGCCACGAGACCATAGAACATAATTTACGTACATATAGTTAAGTTAAGATCTTACATTTTATATAAAATATAAATTAAGATACTAGAAATTATAGAATAAATAACATTGGAATAAATAGAAGGATAATAATTACAATTTACAGTATTTTATATAGTTTTTATATCTTTATAGCGTACAAAATAATTGTAACTTGTTGTCTATATATATTATACATGTATGACGTGCATATAATAGAGAACCAGAATGGAGAGGATAAGGGAAAATGGACAGTATGTTGTCAGACATATTCCGAAGTATTCTAACATAATCCTATTACTAAGTTCCTTTGTTCGGGTCGTCTAAGGAATTTTTCTAATAAAAGTAATTTAATTTGTATATCTATTAATATCGTAAAATTATTCAAATATGTATGCATATAATAGTAATCGTATTTCTGCTAATCTAATTGTAATATTACTTTTTATAAAAATATGTTGAAAAAAATATGGAATAGGAATAATTGACAACAATGATGGCGTGCCACTGTTGGCAAGTGAATAAACAACCGTATTTGTTTGGAAATGATTTCCTGTGGCCTTGGTACACCGATACTCGGCTATTTCGGACGATAGATCGAATACGAAGTGAAACTAAAATCCGTGATCAAGGCCTAGCTCGTGATCAAGTTTATAAATTCAACCCCGAGCCGCTTGTAGAACAACTGAATCCTAGTTCGATTCTAGATGGCTATGATATGCTATGTATATTAAATTCTATCAACTTAGTATAAGATCTAAAGCAACTAGAGCAACAGAAATGATTGATTTTATATCGGCTTAGAAGATCTAAACTATACTAGACCTAAACGATTTAAAATATGGTACGAAGAAACAAATATGATTGTTTAATGTATGTATAATAATGTAGAATAATTTCGATATAAAGAATATTCACAGACTAAATTTATAGCAAAATTCTATACATTTTATAGGATAATACCTTATAACTTGATCGGTATCTACCATTTTTTGTTAATTTCAATATATCGAAAAGGGCTTTTTGAAAAAGTAACATATCATTCTAAAAAGTGTCACAAAAAATTCAAAGTATTTTTAATTTTATATCAAAACTAAAGTTAAACCTAACGTAAAACTAACTATATAAATGCAAATTACGTGGCAGAAAGTAAATAGTTAGAAGAGAACCATCATTTAATGTTCATTAATAAAATGGTGAGATATCATAAAGAAATAAAACACGTATAACAAATAACAATAAAAAGATTCAATATGTGGTTTGGTTTAGGGTTAGATTTAGTTTTAATGGACGAATTGCAAGAATTTAAACGCGCTTTGTGTCAAATTGAAGTTAGTTTTAGATAGTTTTAAAGTAGAATTATTAAATATATAATTATTTTCCACACTTTTTTTGATGATATCATATTTATTTAAATAGCCCTTTTCATATTGAAGTTTGAAAAAGTCTGGAAATATTGACCAAATTGTAATGTATTCATTTTTACAGTAACATTCTGTGCAAATTTTCCACTATAAGAAAGTTTCTAATTCTCACAGACCAGAATTTTCATACAATTATTTTTTCTAAATCATCCTGTGATGAATTTATGTTTTTTCCAAAATGTTATCGTATGTTGTTGATAATGGAAATATTCTCAGGTACCAATATCAATACAAAATCTACAGTCAGATGACTACTACCTTTTTTGTTCGACTGTATGTAAAATTGAAGACCAAGAAGGAAATCGACTGAATTTGAGCGAAGAAAGAATCTCTGACTTATGATCTGTAAATCTCGCGCAGTTGTCCGTGTGCCGATAATTTATGTTTGCGGTAAGCCGCTGTCTTCTTCCTTGACAAACTATCTGCAAACCACGTTATCTTAAAAATCTATTAACCTCGCCGCTCGATAATTGCATTTGCACTGACTGCTCGGCGAGTGGATACAGTTTTACAATCGAAATTCTACAAATACCTATTTCCATTAAATATATTAGACACTTGCGGTCAGCCGTTCAACGTTTACGTAATACATTACCATAAATACGGGACTTCCATTCAATTTAAACATTTGTGGGATAAATTTATTTTCTACAACGTTTTGTTGTATCCTGTATCGTTGTTTATCTCTGAGATTTCCTTATTTAAAATTTTTCTTTATTTAAATTGTGACTACTAAACCTCAAAATTCAAGGATTCAAAAACATGACAGATTCAAACTTCGGAAATTCAAAGGTTCAAAGGTGCGGAGACTCGAAGAATCAGAGATACAAAGGTTTAAAAATTTGATGTTTCAAAGATTCAATGCTTCACAGATTCAGTGCTTCAAATCAATGGTTCAAAACCTCAGAGCTTTAAAGATTCTGCGCTTCAAAGATTCAGTTCTTCAAAGCTTCGAAGATTCAAAAATTCAGATATTTGAAATTCAGAAAATTCGGAAAAGTCAGAAAAATTTTTATATTCCGCTAGCACTCAAATTCTGCCTCAAACCTTCAACAACTCACTAAAACGCAGCGCGGTATTTCACGCTAACTTTATTACTTACGCTCTTAATTAAGAGTTTAATTTAATCTTAATTAAAAGGATTTAAGATTAGCATACGTTACTGAACATAAATTTGTGGAAAGTAGGAAAGCAACTAAAACAGAAAAACCACAGCTATAATCAAGAAAAGAAAAAAATAAGAAAAGATGAAAATGAAAAAACCTTTGATTGGTTGTGCGCTTAATGGTCGAAAAATAGAAAAATCGTCGTAAAAAAATTTTACTATTCGGAAATTCGCGGGATATAGTATACGACAATGACTTACGTAATATCGATGAAAAAGCTCGCGAAGACGAGGAGGGAAAAATAAGGATCTTTCATGATCCTCGAAGTGCCGGAAGTAGGCGCACGACTGCGTGTGTGTTCTTTAAAATGCTTTCTCTTTTCGAGTACGCTCTAATTAGTGCAGTCTTCTCTAATTACTGACACTGCTTACTGCTCGAAGTGATTGCACACGGGAAAGAGGAAACCGATTACCAAGTCGAGACCGTCTGTTTGGAGTTATATTTACGCGTCGATGTTACGTGTGTTAAGAGGAAACCACGTGGAAATTCGATGAAAGCTACAAGAAACGAAAAGTAGAATTGTATATAGAAATGAATGAGAACTTTCGAAATAATAAATGTTAAATTAATACTGAAACACGATTGCACGTGAAATTATCGAATTATTAACGAGATTTTCGATGTTCAAGATTTTATCGAAAATGATATCTATTAAGAGGAAATGATTTATTAAGTGAAAATTCAACGAAAAATTTAATGGAGACATAAAATAAGAAATTTCGAAAATAAATGATGGAATTATTTTATCGAGAATAATAGTTATTAATCTATATTTTTAATGTTGGTTCAGTTTGACGATTTAAATGGATATTTGAGATATTACCGGATCATAGAATTTCTTAATCTTTCTTGTATTACTGGAAGTTAAATTAGAATGTCTCTCAATAACGAAGAATCTGATAAGCTTCGACTTATTCAATACTTGAATAACTGAAATGAGGAAGATAGTTTACAAATATTTTTTGTGCTAAATTAAAAAATTGCACAAGGAGAATTAGTCAAAGTTTTATTGGTAATAATGTCGCCTCGCATATTTTCAGCAAGATACACGTACATATTTATCGTGAAACTATGTCAGCGAGAAACAAGAAACAATTCTAGCATGTTATATATTTCAACGAGTTTTCGACGCGAATGCTATCTCTGCTTTTTAGTGACCTTATTGCTAATATCGTTTAGATTAGGCTAGGTTTGAGTTCAGTTTAGTTTAGGTATATCGCGAACGTGTATTAGTTAATACAATAATGTTGGGTGACTAGAAAAGATAAAAACTTTTTTCTTTCCTAATTTCTGCTTATTGCTACTATTTTTATTTCTATTTAGATTTAAAACATCTCTAAATCTACGATATATAACAGCAGACAAATAGAAATCGAAAATGAAATACTAGATTTTACGTTCTATTTAACCATTAATTTTAATTGGAATATACACTATAATTTATAATTTAAAAATAATAGAAGAAAAAGACAAGTCGACTTCTCTTGGATTCATTTCAATTACGCTAAATGTAACTAGGATGTAATTTACTTTTGATAGAAGGGAGCATTAAAAAGCAGAATATTCTTAGACAAGTAATAACGAATAACATAGAACAGAACATAATTAATAATCGGGAATAAGATAGTGTTTAACAACGGGACCACAAATGCTCTATTATACAAACCGTACAATTCTTTGATATGCATCTATCCATGGTGAAACCTCGCGAAAGACTATTTTTCTTGATCAATCAATGTTTCCGGTTTAGAAGAATCGCTACCTTTTTTGTCTTCCAATGAAAACTGCTCAGCGAAATCTACTCCCTATTTACAACGAAAATAAATAAATACTTCACGTTACAAAACTATAACATTACTTTCTTATAAATCTTTTAATAATAGTTTTTCTTTTACTTTCTACGCTAATGAACGACAATCGTTAATTTTACGATAAACTAATGTTAGTAAGCGAAACCGTGAGGGTCGACATTAAAAGAAATAGGGTAAAGCGAGAACAATAAACATAGGGAAATCCGTGTCTGCCTTGTCTGGAATACAGCGATTGTAAGTTACGAGCTCGTGCATAACGGGTTGAAACGCAACGAGCCACGAAGACGTCCTTGGCCGCTCCTCTGATAGCCTCCAGACCTCCTGGGAATCGTTTCCTATCGCCTCGATGCACACGACTATGCAGCGAACCACATAGAAACGTTTCCGAGACCCTATCCCGCGGGAACCATAGAGTCACTTTGAAACTTCAGGGATAGAAAGTGAAGAGCATCGGTTTCTCTTTTTAACATCTTATAATTGGAATTTTGTTCAAGACTGTGATTAATTGTCGTTTCCTCTAGTGCAATTCGAAAGCTAGAAACTGACAACTGTTATAGATTGATTGATATCAGAATCCTATTGCGCAGGAACTATAGTTACATTGAAAATTTAGGGATAGGAAGTAAAAAACAGCGTTTTTTTTTTCCTTTAAAGTTCTATAATCGGAATTTTTTCGAAGACCATGATTGATCGTACCTTCTTTTAATGTAATTTGGAAACTAAGATTGATAAATGCTATAGATTGGTTGATCCTGAGACTCTATTCGATGGAAGCATAGAGTTACTTTGGAAAATTACGAATTGAAAGGCATAACTACGACCGTTTCCTTTTCCGTGTTTAACAATTGCAGTTTCGTTTAACATTATGATTGATTGAAGTCCCTATTAGTGCAATTTGAAAGCTAGAATGATTGTTGATAAATGTTGATTGCTTGATGTCGAAATTTTGGTTCGTTCAGGTTAAGAATAAATGTAATGTTAGGATTTCAAACGTAGTTTTATTTCATTACTTTTGTACTTTGATACCACCTCTAAGAATAAATAATCAGTATTTAGATCACTGACAGCAGTGCAACTTTGTATCATTTTTACGATCTTTCTCATACAAACGTAATTGCAAACGCTATCAAAAAATATAACAAGAAGTACGGTAAGTACATATAGACGTTATATACCAAAGGAAATGGATATTTTTTAAAAAGAAAGACCGCCAGAAAGGTGTCAATATAAAATGGTGATCTTTGCAAATGAAAAATGCCAGAAGAAATACTTCTATGCTTTTTAGAAATTAATCCCATGCAAAATTTACTACAAGTCGTTCACTAGGAAATACGCCAGAAGAAACAAATATTCTTCATCCGGAAACCATTAAAAGTTCAAACAAGATTACCAGTTTTGAACACAGCAAGAACCGCCGTCTTTTTCCTTTAACATCTTACTTGATTAGAAGGAAACGTAGAAAGTATTTGGAATTACTGATAAATACTAAATAATTTGTGATTAGTGGAACACGAGTGCTTTCTAAACCACAAATAAAATCGGTTCAAGATCGTCAAAGGTACTAACAGGTTGAATGCAGAAAAGTGACTCGGTAGCTCGTCAATCACTTGCGGAAGGAGACTGTCAAGGAGAAGCGGCCTGTTCCTCGAGGATGGTTTTTTTTTAGCTGAGTCTCTCGCACCGTAAACCTGTCTACGTGAAATAATTCACGCCTGGTCGCGCCTGTCCACGGTTATCTTTCCCTTTCGTTATCTTGTACAGCGCTCGCTCGCGGTCGACTAGAAATTATTCGCGAAGAAACGACCGCAGCCAATGCACTCTCATATAGTATACACATAGTATACATCGTATACTCGACATTTCATAAAAGATGATAAAAAAGAAATAAGATTCGAAATTGTTAATTAGATAGGATTCTCATCGTGGTTTTGTAATTTGTGAACATTTTTTCGATACTTGGCATCTCGTCACGTTGCATTAGTGATCTTTCGAGGAATATTCGTGTGACAAGTGATAATGTTCGTAGAACGTTTTGGTTATTTATGGTGATTATTTATTCAAATATATAAAACATCTATTTTCTATAATATTACGTATTCCATACTTAAATATTTAAGTATTCAGAGATTGAAAAATCTGAAAGTTCTAAGAACAGAACATTCAAAGATTGAAAGATCCAAAGACTCGCAAATTTAAAAATGTTAAAGACTACGAGATTACAAAATTCAGAAAGTTCCAAGGATCTAAAGATCAAAATTTATCTGAAAATCGTATCTAGCAACTGGATGTACAATACGTGAGCTACACACATGCGAAACTGATCAACTCGACTTTTAACACAAACTCAACAGTAATCGTCCATCGTAGTACTAAAATTGCGAATTCTTTAAAAAGTGGAATAGGTCAGTTTGAGCATTCAATATCTCGGATCAAAATAACTCTCTCTCTCTCTAAAATCTTTTCAATTTTCTATAGAATGATCATACTCGATTCGCTGAATTATCGTCTCCGGTTCTTCGGAATTTTAATTTCCGTTTCTTTTCGAAAACCACCCGGTTAGACAGAAATAATAAACGCGCTATAAAACCGGGCGATTCGAGTTTCTCTCAGTGTCTCGAATATGGGAAGGGATAAAAACAAGAAGGGGAACAGGACAGAGGAGGAGAAAGAATTTGGTAAGAACGAAAACTTTCCCTTGCGAGCACGGAGAAGGGGACACGCATTTCCTGATACACCGAAAGAGTACACGTTCACGATCCACGCGGAAACGAGAACAAATAGCGGTACGAATGAAACAGAACCGAGTTGTTCAAGTACGATCGAGAATACGTGTATTATTCGTGACTGAGAACGAGCAAAATGCTCGTGACTTTCCCATAATCGATCGGTTACTTATTACTGGTATCAATACTGGGAAACTACAAATTATGAATGATATTAATATCACATTATTGATATTTTATTATTAGTGTAATCAGAATTGCTAACATTTTATTTTTCATAGAAATTTTAATTTAGAAAGATGTTTTTACTGCGGTGTATATTTTATTATGTAATTGTTTGTGAATGTTATATTGATAAAGGCCTGTTTATCCTGTATTACATACTTTCTCATATAGTGTTCATTTTCATCTTTTTTCATTCCTTCTTCATTTAAATCTACAATGTGCACGGTATTTTGAATATTCAAATGTAATTTAGATGTAATCTATTACTAATGGTAACTTAATAGTTTAATAAAGATATGTTTTTTTACTAGATCTGCGTAGGAGATACATATCTTTTCATTATATATTTATTTACATTTTAATTTGATTCCATATTAGAGACATTTTTTTCTTTTCAATTTACGTCAAAATACCAGGCAGCAGTATAAACAATTAACAGATAAAAGCGAGTAGTGGATGTCAACATGGAGTTAATTTAGCGAAGGAATCAACCGGTCCGACCAAAGCATACGAAGGCAAGATTTTTTATTTTTGCACGAAGTTTCTTAACCACTGTACGAAACGAAATTTCCTCAATAAATTTTGAAACGACAGGAGGAGAAGAAAGCGTGTTTTGCTGAATATTTAAATAGAAAGCGATAAAACTCGATTGCCGGCAAGCCAAAAGTTGGGATAACGAAAGCGAGAACGAAACGATATTTCCAGAATTTCTAACGCCGATGAAAAATCGACTTTCTTGAAATAAAAACACGATTAATTTCCTCGATAATTAGTCTGCAATATACTCGCTTTCCCCGTCTGCTCCCTTATCGATAACAATTTCTCTTTGATAAAGATAATCGAAAGAAACAAGATACGTTTCTCTTTGGACACACAGCGAGTTTTAAGAAACGGTTCAGAAGATACTTTTATATTTGTTTCTACGATAAATACCAGATCGTTGCTTTCTGAAACAACACTATTAGTTATACTGTTTACTACCTTCCAATCTCTCTTCATTTTCTTTGCTCTCATTTCATAAATGCTATGTGTAAGTTACACTAGGTTTTAGTAAATTAAATTGGTTTCTTCATTTTGTTCTAACTTCGGATTCTTTTAAAATAGAAAGCAGAATAGGCAAAATAAAATAATTTAGAACAGGATAGAATGGGAAGTATATTTAGTAGTACAGTACAATATTTTCTGTAGCTATGATTCGACGAAAAATTATGTTTCACTTTTGTCTTACTGTTTCACAGAGATTCTTCTAAAAATACAGCAAGTAAGATAAGTAGTAAAAGTTAGTATGGAATGATGTAGAGTTGAAAAAAATACATAATAAAGTGCCGACATTTCTTCACAAGTCGAGATACGTGTAGAAGAGATCAATCAATTTTTACTTTCCTCTTCGAATAAGTATGAAGTAAATCTGTTGCAAATATATCATAGTACTTTTACAATCAGAATTTAGTATTCACCATTCTAAAGTCTAGATATATGTAGAACGATAAACCGCGTCTTTTTTTAATCCCTCGTACGCAAACGCTTGATCACATTTCAACGCTTATAACAACTTCTATGGAAATGAGTTGGTGACAAAACTGGTGGTATTGACAAAATGAAATTACCAAAGGTATTTCAAATTTCGAAATTTAAATGGAATTAAACTGGTAACATTAACAACATGAAATTAACAAATGGATTCCAAGTTCCGAAATTTTAATGAAATTAAATTGGTGATATTAACGAAATGGAAATAACGTAAGTACTTATCAAAATTGATTCAACGAAATTACTTCAAATATTGGAATTTAAATGGAATTAAACTGCCGACAAAACTGCTGGCATTAACAAAATGGAATTTGTAGCACACCCTGTATACACATATACCGGCAGAGAAATTTCATTCTTTTGGGCTTTTTATTGGGTGTCGACTGGTCGGCGGTCGCTTTCCACGCTTCCTGATAAGCTGGAACAAGCATTTTACGCGTTACGCGCATAGGTTCCAGGCACGCAATAACGAAGTCATTTCCGTGAGAAGAGGAAGGAGGGAAAGGGGTTGCACGGAGTGGGGATGGAAGAAACGAAGGCGGAGGAAAGTGGAAAAAGAGGAAAGAAGAAAGGTCGCCGCCGCGTTTCTTCTCTTCCTGCCACGGACCTCCGCTTCCTTCTTTCTTTCTTTTTCTCCCCCTTCCCCCGCTTTTACCCCCTGTTTCGATTATAACGGAGCATGTGCACGAGTCCCCACCACGTTCCAGACACGGATTTCTCTTTCATTCGCAATCTGATTTCTTGGCGAACTGCGTCGAGTTAATTTGCACTCTCGGTTGATCGACCGAGTCGCGGTTCTTCCTGTATTTGAATTGCGCTCGTTTGTTACTTCGACACGATGACGAGGATGATGAGAATGTTGGATTACGTTGGAGGATATTGGTAGCGATGTTTGGTGTAAGTAGAATTTAGATTTAGTTTGGACGGACGGAGTTGGAACACGTAGACTGGTTAAAGGATGATTTGATTAATCGATTAGGCTGCGGATATTTATGTCATATACAGGATGGTTTAAAGATCAGTCCTAATGATTTTTCAGGCACCTCCGGTAGTCGGACAATAGAAAGTTTCAATCAGTTTTAACCCATTGAAGAACAATGATTCGTCATAATATTATAAATAATGATAGTTTCTATAAATTTCATAGTATTAAGCGAATTCTTGGGATTCCCTCCCACGATGTTAAATAACAGAATTCGATGATGTGAATTAATCGAAACATGCAAATGGAGTATTACGTTAGCGCAACGTTGTTGCTTAATGAGTTAACGGGGCTTTAATGAGTTAACTAGACTTCTAATCGCTTACAAATTGCGATAAATATTAAGAACTTGAGAAAAGATTTTATCTTGATGAAAAGTCAAGGCCACTGTTACTTTTCAAATGGAAGAGTGCATTTTTTTGTGCACCATTCGATGCGTTTCTTTTTCAAGGTATTTAGATCGAAGAGCGATTCGTTCGAAAGACATTTAAAACATTTATTTTATTATATAATTTATAAAATTTGATATTGTAAAATTTATCGTACGAAGGGCAAGGAAATATAGCGTAATAATTCCGTGTTTTCGCATTTTCTTTGACTCCCATACTAATTCTGTGCATCTCTGCACATTTAAATTTTTAGTAACTATAAAATCGATTATTTATCGAATAAAATTGCTAACGTTAAGTTTCTTGTAGGATATTTAAAGCTGTAAAAATACATAAAACGCGCGTAGCAGGTGAAATAACTCATGTAAATACTTGATCTCTTTCTACCACTGTAGAATTATTTTTTCATCATAAAAAATGATTTAATCGCTTGAACATTTGAAAGTTTCTATAAATATGATAATATAAATTCTCTCTGCTATAAATCTGGTATCATATCTAATTTTCAAAGACAACTTCATAGAGGATGAAAAAAAGGAGTGGATAATAATTATAATTAATATTAATATATTATCCAGATACTTCTAGACGAATAAATTAAGCAGAGATCGACACGGATTAGGCAATACAGAGGATTTACGTTGAATATCGAGATAATCCGAATAGTTTATCGATTTTTTAAGTTAATTTTACCTTTCGACGATAGATTAATGACAATGATAGCATAATGTTTAACGACACTGTGTATTAAATCAGAAAGATGACTATTAAATAAATATAGTAAAGCTAGAAAGTCATAAAATAGTCGTTTAAAATAAGTGATTACCAACAGCGATTAGAAAGCGACTGATTAATACACGGGATGATTAACGAATCAATCTAATTACTGGCGAACAAGAAATCCTGCTAGGTCAATTATTATTCGAATTGCTTGTCCAACTCAATGTAACATTTGCAATCTCACGTACGAAAAATACAAATAATGAATAACTCCTTTCTTGTAATACTTATTGCAAAACGCGAAGAAAGTGATACTAACACAATAAATTAATGTGCAGCTATCAATTTCCACGTAAAAGCAAAGATGTCGAGTTTCTTTTACGCTATTCCAATACTAATGTTGCTAAAATAATTTCTTCTTCGAAAATGATCGAAAATTAATAAACCATTGTAAAATCCAGAACTTTCTTATAACCTCCTAGAACGTTTCTAAAAATAATACATTTTCTTCGAGAAAAGTAAAGGAAGAAATTTGTAAATCGTGAGAGCACAACTTCGAGCAATTCTCTTCTTATAACATTCAAGATATAAAATAATATATTTTTAAGATGCAAGATAATACGTTTTTCTTGGTAAACAAAGAAGTAACGATTATCAAACCATGGTAAAATTGCGAAGTTTATGTGCAAAAAAGAATAATCCTTTCTTCTAAGATTGTTCACGTGTCAAATAAGAAATTAAGAGGATATAATAACGATAACGGTGTTTCCTCGAAGAAACAAGGCACAATACACCATCGAGGCCTCGAGTAGGACTCGAGGAGAAGAGGACGTGGCTTGGCCTGGCAGCAAGTGAAAGTTGCTCAAACCACTTTCCCCTCGGGCGAACGAGCGAACGCTCCGCCGACTTCCGGGCTCCGATCCAGCTACAAATGCCAGAGATCCACCGCCCCGAATCAATCGATCTACTCGAAAAATCTTCGTTCCGCGAAACCTTGCCCCCGTACCAATAAATTCTACGCGCATGTTCGCTCGACAGATCGCACTTTCTCGAGCCATTACACATATATCGCGTGTCCCAATATACGTGTATTTTCTTCTTCCTTTTCCAAATTCCTTTTTAATGGAAAAATGTTTAGAAATTTTCGGGCTACCGGATCTTTCACTTTCGAAAATTACTGAACATTTATTTCCGACCAACTCTTTCCATTATCGATCGGACACAGGAAATTCCAGATTTTACTGTAGATAGTCAGCTACGTATTTTTAATTAGGATAGGAGGTTTTTTTAATTTTATATGGTGAAATTAAATTATGAATGATAAAATTTATGAAGTTCTAGATAAGTAAATCTGTTTGGTAAGTAAATTATTAAATTACGGAGAAATGAAACTTAATTAAAAGACAGTGGAATTGTTAGCATTGTATTAGATTATGGATCAAATTATTTTACTATCGCTAATCTAATTACTACCAGATTATAAAGTAAAATTGACAAGTTTGTAACCTCGTAGGAAACTTTCATGAAAAATAAGAAAAACAATGATCTCGGAAATATAAGTGATCTCAGACACCCGGGGACTCGATAGTTTAATACTTCCTGGAAAGTAGAACTTAATTGCTAAAACTACGAGTAATTATCATAGCTATGAATTAGCAAGGAATCGAATTAAGTCTGACCGAATGTATAGTTCGTAATTACGATGTGCATTCGCGAAATTTGCACACGGAAATCAAAACTAGAAATCTCTGACGAGGAATTCGAGCGTGATCTTAGAGGAGGCCCGCTGAACCGGAAGGGATTTCAACGTCTGTACACGCGATGCGCCACCGGAAAAGTTCGACGCGACCAAGACTTTGTAATCATCAGGGAAATTGCGCGTGCGTATATGAAACGACCTATGTAAATCGTGAACATTGTTGCTCTTTCCATGGGTCGCCCTTTTAACTTATTAAAAATTAATGATGTATCCTAATGCATCTTATACCGTGCATATTTCTAATGTAACCAACATCACACGCTTTTATATTATTTATTTAATGTATCTGAAGTGATATACCTTTTTGTATTAGTTATTTAGTGTAACTGATGTGGTGTAGCCTTTTGTGTGATTTATTTAATGTAACTGACGTACTGCACTTTTTCGTATGATTTATCTAATGTAATTTCTATAATATATTCTTTTATATTATTTATTTAATGTAACTGATTTGGTGTACTTGGTGTATTGTAGATAAAAATATGTGTGTGTAGATTGAATATTATTTATCTAATGCAACAAATACTGTTGCACTCTCACATATTATTTATTCATTATAACTATGGAAGTATTTTTTTAATTTCCTTCTAGACGTATAACACAATTAATTATGCATTCGCGTCCTTTATATTATTCATATATCAAATATAACAATACATATATTCCATCTTATCTGCATATATTAGATGTAGAAATGACTTTTTTCCGATATATTTCGTACTGATTATAAAGTCATGTATTCTATGTCTAATATAATACAAATAATTCTACGACACGAAGGATTATTTACCCTTTCAACTCTTTACACACCTAAACACCATTTGTAATTTGCTCTTATATTTTTCAAACTTTAGAATTTAGAATCGAAAATTGTAATTAATTACAATCTTTTTCCGAGATTAATGATCTTATAACAATATCCTAGGTACGAAAGAGTTAACCGAGCCGCGTGTGGTGGTCGCGATTAGATTCCTTTTTGATTGACTTACGCGACTTCCTGTGCACTTTCTCTTTCGCGTATCGATTTGCGTAATTGCTTCGACAAACACGATAAACTGCGAATTATCGTTGGCGGAACAACTGTTCCGTGGGTAACTTCCGTTGTTGCTAACGTGTTATTACGAAGCTCGTAGACGAATTATTTTAGCAGGAAATACTTTTAAAATATTCTCATACTAATTTTCATATTTCTTTACACTCTACTAACCTTCGCAAAAATTTGATAAAAATTGTTGGACTGTTTTATGTGAAATATTTATGAAATACCTTTACTTCACTTTGTTATACTTCCTTGCATCCTAGTTATTTTGTAGATATATTTTAAAAAATTTCCTGTTGTTCCAGGTAAAATATTTCTTCCTGTTTCAATTTTCGAGAGATACAAAACAACTCAAAAGAACGTTTGATTGTTGTACTACTGAAATTCACGAATTAAGTTTGTTTTCAGAAAAATTGTAAAATTGTTCCTAAATGGTACGTTTCAAAAGCTAATTTTAATAATCGTAAAGAAGAAATGCCAATCATAGCTTGAATGGCTAAAAATTCGCGATAGAATAGCCCGCGAGGTAAAATAATAACCGAAAAATTTAAGAAGTCAATAATATCTAGTTGCTAAGAAATACCAAGAATAGTTATAAATAGCATTCGCCGGATTATTAATATTTATCGAAAGTAGTACGACTTCGAGAGTTAAAAATTAATTCGTAAATATTACCCACAAGAAGTTATACAAGTACTGGTGTAGCTTCTACTGTCGTTCATGGTCACTTACCTGAAACAGAAAGGAAATTGCTATTACCTTAACTTGCTGTGCGGTCGATGTACGAACACTTTCATACTAAACATACAAGTTAAAAATAGTGTACGTTAAAATAGAATCTAAAGTGGCTCCGCTGTTTTCACATATGCGATTGGCCACAAGTCTTTATCATATTTCACAATGATCTTTTCCTTAATTTCGATAGTTTCAATGAAGTATTCATCGAGAATCTGGTATTTTTATGTCAATTCTGCAATTTCCTAATCTTTTGTACCACTCTGAACATCTTACAAAGCATCTGCAAACAACATTTCATTCCCGAATCTCTTTAAACGGAATTCTTCTTTTTATCGGAAAGAAGTTTCCAATTCAAACTTCGATTTAATGAACAATCGCACACTAAAGAAATTTTAACAACTGTTTCGGAATCTTGCCAAGTTTAAAGCAGTAAAATCTAGAGCATTAAAAAAGTTAAGTCTCAAACCTAAACGACGCAGTTTGCCTAAAAGCAGTGAGAAAGAAATCTTCTCCTACGAAGAATTGATAGTTAAAAAAAAAAAGTCAGGAACGTTGCGTCATCATCCAGAAAATTGTATACTGAACTGAATACTGTAAACTGAAATTTCGCAACCGAGATCAAAATCCTGCGACCATGCAAGAGTTGACTGAGACTCAAGAAAAGCCTGTTCTAACCACAATAAATACTCCGTTTTGCAACAAGGAAGCGTCTAGTTCGTGAGCAATTTGGCCAATTTGATCGGTATGCCATTGGATCTAGGATTTCAAGGACGAAGACGGAGCAACGAAGAAGATGGGTTACCATGCAAATGTTGCACGGTGTTGTTACGTAAAGGGCTGAATGTCGGGAAATAATTGCGCGAATGATCGAAGTCGCATAGAATGTAACGATTAAGGATTTAAAACTAAAAGGACTGCCGTGATTACGTAGATCCGACGTAGCTCGTCTACGTTCCATTGCCAAGGACGAGACGGGAATATCGAAGGACACACGTGCCTTTCGAAACCTGTTACTACCGACCAATCGCGATGTTATAGCAAACTCTATCCGTGCTTTTGTTGTTTCCAGTGGAATGTGATGTTTACAGCGTGCCTAAGTAACTGAACCAATGATCACATGTTTCGTATAAACCACTTTCTATTACAACCGATGGATGTCTATGGAAAACACTGTAAATGCCAAGAGGCAAGTTTTTCAGGAGGAAAGCAAACTTTGTGCATTTATATAGTCCAAATTCATAAAAAAGAGGAATGTATCTGTAGGAAACTCTGCGTGTGGCAGCTCTTGGTTGTAGATAAAACTCAACGTTCTATTCATTTAGATATATGGCATAGACAAAAGCCAAGAAACAATTAACTATTATTTATTCGTGTTTATATTTTTCTCTATAGAGGCGACGCTGTGATGTCATCTTTTAGCATTATTAATAACTGTTTAGAAAGGGAAATTCTACTTCAATTCTGTGCTATGATATTCTCATTGGTACGTAGAATATTTTCTAATAAAAAGCCAACATTTTTTAATTTTCGCGCTTACAGTATTTTCTACAAGTGATCTTTGGTTAGTACTTTTCGAAAACAAAGAAAAAGGAATGAAAAGGGAAGAGAGAAAGGAAGAAATATGACACGAAGGTAAAGTTTGCGAAAAACCCACTTGCAATTTGAAAACGAAATCGGGATGGCGGCGATGTCAAAGGAAACGATGCGAAAGCAGTCAGGGAACTTTCTCGGCGAAACCGATCGACGGCGACGCAAAAGTGAACCAATGACGTAAGACGCGATACGGGAAGAACGAGTTGGTTGGCCACACGAGTGGAAAAGATCGGTCACGCGAATGGGAAACGCCTAAGATCGCCATAGATCGCGGAAGTGTCGACGACGATTCCAAGCCTTTTCCCCGGGCCTTTTCTCCTCGCCTTTCTCTCTATCTCTCTCATGCTTTTTATCGTCTTCCTATACTCTTCTCTCTCCCGCTTTTCACTATGTACAATCGTCACCGTTATCGTGGCGGCGACAACCTGTGGCTTCTTTACTGCTAGTTCCTATTCAGTAACCTGCACGCGAAGTCCGTGTAAAAATGCAGTAAAATACTTTTGGATTGTTTAGTAGGAAATGTCTGAGAAATATCTTTGACATTCCTTCGAATCTTAATTATCTTTTAAAAATATACTGACTGCCTCTTTGACAGTTTTCTGAGAAATATTCGCGAAATATGTTTGCCTTATACTTGATATTTCTGGGCGTTTTCATTGGATAAAGTATATATGAAATCCTAGTAAAAATATAGTACGTACATACAATTTTTGAATTATTATATAGAAAATATTTGAGAAATATTTGCAAATATTTCTTCGTGTTCTAGGATAGTGAAATTATTTGCATCGTTCTATAGGAGATACCCGTATATATTTTTGTTTTATCATTGGTATTTCTTTACGTTTTAATCGTCGTGTAAAAATACAGTGAAAACATTGGTTTGTTCTGCAGGAAATATTTGTGAAATATATTTGTCCTATTTTTAACATTTTCATGTTTCTATTGAGTAACGTGGATGCAAGATATACTCTCTATGCCTTCTGTTCTGTCGTTATTATTAACATGGAACTCAGCTTCTTATTCTGGTATTTTTTAAAGAATGGCCAGTTTATAATTGCTCATTGCTATTTGCTCAATTGCTAATTGACAGTTTATTATAAAAAGATATTATACTAGCATTCTTAGCGAATACTAAATCGAACTTTATTTCATGTCCAATTATCTTAGAAAAAGATCTGGTATTTCTGTAATGTTGCTTGCAACTTTGCAATCAACAAGTCATTCATTGTGTTGTTTATTGTGTAATTCGGTGGAGTGCCGTAAACAGGCGTGGTATTGGTAGCAGAGTATTACATTATGTTAACGTTGAATGGTACACTAATCTGCTCCCGAGAAAACTGCACGCGTCATTGAGCTGTTACATCATCAAGAGCGCAACCGATAAGTAATAACAATAATAACGTCAACATTAAAGAAGATACTACACATAAATTACTTTTATCAGAAAACTAATAATTTATATTAATTCATTATATATTAATTCATTGGGTACGGATACATCGAGGAACAGCGTTAAGTAGAACGAGTAGTTCATTATCAGACACGCTGTGAAGGCGATACCATAGAAGTACTTTCATATTCCAAAATTTTCGTAGAGTGACTAGAAAAAGTACCATTATTTTTTTAATAAAGCTTCTGTTTATCAGCTTCTACGTTCCATTTTCATGGTATCACATTTTTATAGTTATATGAAAGTACTACTATAAATTACTTAATATACTTGAAGCTATTTAATTAATATGTAAAACGCTACAATAAATACAATGGTGTGTAAATACCTTATGGCGTCAGTGTATCCAAAGAGATCTCACTTTTAATCTCTAAATTTCTATGTACACGTATCGCAAATCTTCAATTGTGCTAAATAAAAAAAATTGTGTTAAATCAAAAAAATTCCACACTTTAATGTCTACACAACTCTTTAAGTTCTCTTCGAGCAGAAAAAATCTTCAATGTGTTCCGACAATAGAAAGAATAGCAAAAGACCTATAGACTTAAATTTTTCCACGCCTACATCCCAGTTTGTAAGTGTAACTTTAGTATAAACTTACATATTTGCGAATTTCGCATAATTACCTCACTTCAATTTCTTTTAGTGATTTATTATGTTCTCCCCGATCTTGATGTTACTTTTGAATAATATCAATTAACAATAACATTATTAATTAATATTTATAATACAATACTATAATACATAGATAAATAATTCAATATTAGTTACCAATATTTATTAACAAATAATGTTGATAAAGTTATATAAATAGATTACATAAAGATAGGTAAGTGAAAACGTGCGTAGACAGAAAATCATCAAAAATCATTTGAACACCTGCATTGCTCTTCTCTCGTGTTTATCAATCTGAAATGGTTGGTGCCTAAACTTTACAAGAAATAAACATACAAAATAGATTGCACAATTAAAAAAAAGAGGCCTTTATAACAATTTTATCAATATCATTTGTTAATAAATATCGCCTAATATTGTCCAAAAATAATATCCAGATTATATAATAAATTCATAAAACAAACTGAAGGAAGATAATTATCGAAACAATGATCGAATAAACGAAATCTGTAAATATCTACTGTCCGGATATCAATAGATGGGAGTGTAAGTAAATTTCCATGTACGTATTGCTATCTCAAAGTTTCCACATAGTACATAAATCCAAAAACTTTCTATACTACTTTTCGAAATCCTTCGGAGAAGAAACATTTGCGATCGATCTAAGAACTCTGCGGTAAAATATAAAAAAAAATCTATGTAAAAAAGACTACCACGCTATCGTCGATAACTAACATAATCACGGCGTCGATAGCATCGATTAACACCTGGTCCAAGACTGGCTTCCTCCTTTCGCTTACTTTCGCGATCCTTTCGAGACACATCGTCTCTCCCACAAGCCGCATCACGACAATACGATTCCTCTGAAAGTTCAAATGAAACTGGAATGCGGCCTTGACACGACATAAGAATAATAAAAGACAGGGAGAAGAAGAAGCGTGTGGACGAAGCGGCGGCGAGCGTGTCGCCTAACGGGCTGCAGCTGTTAGGAATTAATTTTAGATTAAACAACCAGTGGGTGCCTCACTAGGTCAACTTCATTCGAGTCAATGAGCGCCGCGATGGCCGCCGTCATTTTCTGCCAGTTCCGACGATTAGGGACCGGTTCGTTTTTCTTCTCGCCCTTTCATCCATCTTAGACGTACACTAGCGTTTATAAATATTTGGATATTTGCAAATTATGGCAAATGTGTGAAATATACTTGAAACAAAGTCCTTGAATCTAATTTTCGCCACTGATATTATTTCAGGCAATCATATACAGGGTCCAAACGAGTAAGACATATAAAAGAGAGATGTGATTGATTGCTCAAAAATAAGAAAAAGGTATGCAAAGAAATTGTTTCGTTTTCGGCTGAGTTTTCGAGAAAATCGAGTTTGAAAATTTATTAAGTATATTTGAACGTAGCTAATTCCGGACTGGACTAATAATCGATTGAAGATTGCTCTACGCGTGAAAATAAATCGCAAGTATAGAATTAAATGTTTCCACTAGAACTACCCTTTGACCATGTAATTGGACAAAAAGTTGGAAAATTTTAAATTTCAGCGATTCGTAATACTGATCTAACAGATAAACTTGTAGATTAAATTTTATTTGTTTTGGATTCTTATTTCTTGGATTCTTTTTAAATTCTACTTCTCTTATCAACTACCAAAGGTCCTTCAAATTTTTTAGCAATCGTGTAAATTAGGAGAAGTTTATACGTGTAATTTGTTGAATAATGTTTATGCACTCGTAGGAAAGTGGAATATATAGAAGCGCACATAATGCAAATAATATGCTAAATTATACATTATATACATTATACATGAATAGATAATGTATATAATATTATACATTATAATTAAAATACGGTTCAAAGTATAATATTCACTGTATATAGTTAGACCGTGGTTCAAAGTATAGTATTCATTATATATAGTTAGACTGCGTTTCAAAGTATGGTATTCGTGATAATTAGACTGGGATTGTTTATGAAAGATTGAAATATAGAAAAATTAATGAAACGCATCGTAATAGACGAAAATACATAAAACATCAAAAATAGATACTATACATAGTATTTGTTGTAATATTTAACAACTGAAATAAATCTTTACCGAGATTTTACTCTTTTTAATTATTTACAAGAAGATATGAATTTGTATAAATATATATATCTTAATTATAAATTTGTGAAAAAATGAGTGAAACTATATTACAGTGGTGTAACTAATTACAGATTCAAGCATATTTTTTGCATTATTTGCTGAATATTTTCATGAAATCACTGGTCATGTCTAGAGATTATGGAACATTAGGTGAAATTGTTTTCGTAAAGATTAAATTGAACGCTACAGGATATCAGAAGATGTTACATGGCAAATTATTGCCTTTCACAACTGAAAGAGGAGACGAGAAAACAATTTTTCAACAAGACAATGCTCCTATTCATGCAGCCGACATTACAAAGGTTCCAAGATTTCGGAATAGAATTATTGCCATGGATTATTACGCTACCATGTATTACCATTATTAGCATTCATTCCTGATTTGAACTTGATCGAGAATCTACGGGGAATTGTAGCAAAAAAGGTTTACGATCAGGAGAAATCAGAGGAAAATATTATTAAATTACAAAAAAAAAAAGAAAAAAGAAAGAAGCAACAAAATCTGCGTGGGCGAATATTCCAAACGAAACTTTAAATAAATTAGTGGGTAGTGTGGCTAACGGATTAACAAAAGTAATCAAAAATAAATGAAAATCTACTAAATATTGAATGGAAAGATAACAATTTTTTCCCAGTCAAAAACACAATTTTAAGATAAAATTTAACTTCTTCACGCTTCAGAAGAAGAAAACCTCTGTTTGTTGTGTCTCCCATTTTGTTCTATATTACTTTAATTATATAAAGGATTTTGTCAATTTCAGCTTTTTAACATTCACATGAAAAATAAGAAAACGGAGTTGAATTTACAATTACTCACGTCACTGTATATCTATTTACTTTGGTTCTATTTCTCTATGAAGATATGAAATTGCGAAACATTCTAACCCAAGGCATCGGTATTAAAAAGGAAAAGCAGAGTTCAGAAGGAGGTCTACGACAGATCTAACATCGCTTCCCGCTTTTCCTTTTTATCTCAATTTCAAAACAAATTTCAAAGCAAGACGACGACGACGCTTGAGTGGGAGAAACCCGTTTCACTTAACTTAAATAAAGTCTGGCCAGCGTTTAAATGGTGCAAGCGGTTTCGCTGCTTCAGGATCACCCTGTATATCTAACAACTTTCTCGTTGCACGCCGAAAAGTCTGTGCCCACGTGCCACGCGGAGAAAGGAGGCCATCCAAATGTCAGTTCTGCATGGCGATGTTCTGACACATCTCGCCTAACCACATGTACGCTCCAGCTACAGGAGTAGAACTCCATTTATATGAACTTGTAAGAGGACAAATCATTTGTATAATTAAAATTCATATAATAAAAGCCTTCGATCATGTCCAATAAATCTTCGCGTTCAGATACACGTGTAGATTCAAAGTTCATTTAATTCACCACTAATTACAATGTTGTCAAAATAAGCGAAATTGATATACGTAAACAGAGACCGTACTGTATAATGCGCAGAATTCGCTGTTTATCGGTACATTAAATACCAGGCAGTTTCGAGGATATTAAAACGATTAATAGCCACGATAAGCTTGATATTTTATGGACTTGAAAAACAAGTATTGGAGTAATATGAGTCAAAGTAATAAGTTAGGATAATGAGAGTCAACAATCACAAGAATCTGCCCAGCTTCTGTGTAGTTTATGTAAGACGATAGAAAGTAAATTTTGTAGCCAATTTTTAGAGTTATTAGAGTTTTCTAGTGGTTATTTACGGTTCTGTAATTTCCCTAGTGATGAACTCTCTGAGTGGTTCTCGAAAATTTCGGATCGCAATAAATTTAAGATTGCCAAAGGACTTTCTGAAATCACAGATTTTTAAGTTTATTTATTTTGCATTTCTGACTCCCAAAAGACGTATACCGAATTTCTAATTTTTGACCAACAGAGTGAGTATTAATTTTTAATTAATAAGTAATTTTTAATTAACAGGAGCGTTCTAATTCTAACTTATAAATTCACCTGTTTAATTTTTTGTTAAGAATCTTCACGAAAAAATGATTAACAATCGAAACGCGGCCAAGTGGATAAAAGAAATTATTGCACTTGTAATTTGATCTAAAAAAAAAAAAAAAAAAAAAAAAAATTGGAAAACATCGAGCTGAAGAAAAAAATATTGTTGAAGGAAAAGAAAAGAGAGGCAAGTCGAATGACGTGACTACACTGAGAAATAATAGGCATATCTTCGTTATCGTTCCTAAGACGTGTCCAATTAAAAGTGTCCCGTGAAGAGTGAAGCGTATCAATTAAAATCGCTTGCTGTTCGGAAGCTGGTCCGGCGAACGTAGAAAGGAAGCGTCGGTAATTGTCAATTATCGTCCAAGTAAATTATATACCCGATTGAACTCGAGGCCAGATAAGAGTCGAATCGTCGCTGAAAGATAATTATCGGTAGCAGCTTCTCGCACGATACGCCGTCGGCCATTCACGAAAATACTTCGATATCGTTCAGTAACGTTTACATTCTGCATACTTTATCAATTATTTAAGAGAAAAGAGGGCGAAAATTTACGCTAAATAGAGCGTATAAACTTTAAGAGGAAAAAGGGAATCTTTTCAGGAAAAATCTCTTTACATTAGGTTAACAAGGTTTTATGAATAAAAACTGAGAAAGAAGTATTGTAAATAGTATATTTGAAAATTAATTAAAAATAACGGGAGTAGAAGAGTATTCTGAAACAAAGAGAGCAATTTTTTAGTTCTTGATGAATTCGTAGCTCTATGAATTTATCCTGGAAAAATAATACTCGTTTATTGAATAATTCATACAAGAGCTATAAGTTTACAAAAGCTATAAGTGTTAAATATTCTTTCACGAGATTTATTTTTATAGAATTAAGAAGATTTTACAAATAGAAATTGAGAACGAAAGTTTAAAAACTGACAGTTCCAAAAATAATCGGATATACTCTTTCATAGAAAGATATAGCATATTTTATATTTTATAATTAAACATCGTAAGAAAAATTCCGAAGCAATTCACACTCGAAACTCGAAACGAGATGATCAGAAATGAAATAAAACAGAATTAAATACCTCGAAAACTGTTTATAGCTACATATGTATATAAATCGACGTCAAGAAAGTATCGAGAGACAGCAAGTGTGCGAAAACCAAAAGAAAAAGAAAAAGAAATGAAAAAGAATCGTAATAAAAAAATAGAAACTCGATCTTGATATTATGCAGGAAGTCCAATTGCGTTAAGGAAGTCGGTGTTCGTTTTATTCCGCCGCTGCCAGGTAATAAATCAAACCTGGTTTTGTTTCGCGGAACGCGAGACCGGGTTTTCGTTTCTTCTCTTTTCGTCACCTTTATTCGAGGACTCTGCTTTCCTGTGCCCTGTTGATCGACTTTTTACGAGCTATCATGTCCGGTGATTGAGTGCATTTAATCGAGATAGCACGAGCGTTAAATCCTCGTTAAATATAGCGCTCGACAAATGACTACAATGAATCGTTTTCTGGTCGAAACGTAGAATTTAGCTACGTAAGACGAGCGTTCTTCTATCCGCAGAATAGATAAAACCTTGGCTACTTTTTAGACAAACAAATTTTTAAGCTTCGATAAACATTTCTATTGTTTCCTTTAAGAATTTTGTTCTTTCTAAATATTTGGATAAAACAGTTTCGAAGAATTTTTTCTGAAACGACTCCTTTTTATTTTTAACATACACACTGCCACACGAATTTTGTGCATTTCGCCGTGAATAGCGAAATAAATTAAAATATACTACGCTAGAATATTTAATTTTTCCAAAATATTATATCGTATTTATGGAGCTTTTTATTTCATTCTAATCGTTCCAAGGAGATTACGTGAGTCACCGATGACCACTGTGTCAGTAAACGCTTTAATTATCTACTTTATTAAATGTTATGAAATATTTGATTTGTTATTTATCTACTTGGACAGTAGACTACATAAAATACTGTTCTTTTTAAATTTTTGGACAAACGAAATCAAAGGTTCATTTCCTAAATAGACTTTTAAGCTCATCATCGACTTGTTCACGTTATTTTTTATTATTTCAAATATTATTTTAAATATTATGAAACTTTCTTACAATACGATAATAAAAATATCTAAGAAAAAATTTGACATTGTAATGGAATCGCTGCGTATCATTTTGTTCGTAACAATTTGCAATATAAACAATGTCCGAACGATCCATTTTCACTTACGTTAATTGCGAGATTCGATCGTAATTATTACTGTGTGTTATCATATTTATAGCAATAAAAATAATAAAATTGAAAAAATTGTGAATTCATCTGGAGGGCCGGAAAATAAATTCGAAGAAGCTTTTAACGGAATTATTCGTGGACTTTGTACATGTGTACGTTTCCCTTTCGACAAAGATACACGATCATACTGGGAAGTTGCACGCCACGCAACTTTCACTTTCACCGAAATAACGAGGACGCACATACGACGATTCCTTAGGTACGTGTTCGTTTATACGCCTTTACACGGGGATAAATATAAAAATGATCCTTCCCAAGCTTGTATATGTTCGTCGGTGTGCGCGAACACGTTTCCCTTGGACCCCCTTTCTTTTTTCGGGGCCCTTTTTCTTTCTTCTCCTCTCACCATTCTTCCTTTTCTTTTTTCTTACTTTTTTTCGGCGAGAGAAATTCGTCTGCGACCCGAATTATTCGAGCAGCTCACGAAACCTTAAAACACTCTGGATGTACATAAGAATGGCGTGATATTCATTCATTAATAAATTCTTTATGGGTACGCAGATAAAATACAAGGTTTGAAAATTAGCCGAATTTACAGCGCTACGCTCTCTAAAATTTGTCTGTGACTTTTGCAGAATGTTAATATAAAATAGCATATAATATACAGTAAAATATACGACAGCCGATATAATGAAAAAATAACAGAGTTTATGCTTATTTTGAAATTTTTGCATAATTGTATAATATAATATTTGTAATTTTGTATAATATAATTTTTTATATTTTTATATAACATTCTGTATTTCGTTCGATTATAGGAATTTAGTATGAAACCAATGACGTTCCAACTGTCGAGAGAAAATATGATATGTTGAAAAAATTCGGAATTGACGTACGTGCAACAGAATTAGCAAAAGTAAGTGTTGGAAAAGCCGGGAACTGCAGACATTAGAAGATAAAAACATGATATCGAAATAATTTTCAATGAATTTAGATAATCTAAAGCACGTAGATTGCTAGGATGCTGGCAACGGCAGGCGAGCCTTAAATATACTGATGCAACGAAGTGTGATAATGTTTCATTGCGATGAAGACGATAGTACAAGTACAAGTGACGATTTTGTACAAATGAAAACAACAAAAGGAAGTGGTGATGAGGTGGCTTCTCATGCCAAAGTATTCGTAGCATTCGAAAAAGGGCTTCGATGGCTCGAAGCACGAAAAGAATGTAACTCTATGCGGTCACTTACGTCGAAAAAATTCTGTTACTTGCCAGCCAGAAATGTATAGCACCCTTAAATATTTGACGAAACTACTAATCTTAATCTGTATTTGAACAAATGAAATTTCATATGAGAAAAGTGATTTCATTATCCGAACGCGCATGTATTTTATTGCAATGAAACCATTTCCCTATTTGTTGGGATAAGGGAGACCCTGCCGCACTCGTATTTCATGAATATTAAACAAATACGTATACGTACATACATATTATTATACTTATATATTTATATATTATATACATATAACATATAAATACATATATATGAATTTTTTAGCATCATGATAATCATTAGACATTTTTCACCATTTTCATGAGTTTTCCTTCTTAGTCGTCTTTTACGACACGCGGGGATTACGTTGAGCCTATTCTACCTCCGAGACCACAGGAGATTATTGTTATTTATTACTATGATTATTATCAGCATCGTATCCTTCGTAATAAAAATGTAATTTAAAGCATACACAATATCTACCATGAATGAAGTAGTACAATATAGTACAACGAGATAATACAATCACAAAAAAGATATCTAACGTATGAACATAGTACAATCACGTTAAGTTTTCGAAAAGTCGATCAATCTGATGTAGAAAAGAAAAAACTCAAGGAGTCGATAAAAACGATCTGACGCTTTACAGACAATATGAGTCGTTGAGATCCAGACGAAATTTTTCAATGTTTCATTTCTTCGAAACTAAGGTATCAGACCGTGATTCTCGCATCTAAAAGAACTTAGAAATCTTAGAAACCTACAAAACTTTGACTCTGCAAATACTATTTACTTCGTTGAATTAAGTTCCGAATACCACGAGGGTGAAACGAGCACTGTGCTTTCAACGACTCATATTGCCGTCTACGTTTGTCTTTTGCTAAGTAAATGAGTTTTTTTACATAATTATATTTATGTTACATACATAATTATTTTCATTTGAAAAAAATAAATAAAAAATGTAAAATAAAATCTTTCCGCGTAAGGCCGCATTTTCAGACAAGTAACGCTTCAGCGTGTTTAATTAGAAACGGGTTGCTTACGGATGTGCGCACGATACATTTTTAAATTTATTTTTCTCGAAAATGAAGTATCTTAGGAAAAATATTTATTCTACATTTTCGACTTGTTTTCAAATGTAGTTTATATCACTGTTGATTAATTCGTCTTGTTCAGTCAGGGATTCGCCAAATTTAACTGTACTTGTCAAATCTTCAAAGTCGATTTTCTCGAAAACGATGAAAAAAATGTCCTGCTACAATTTTTTCTTATTTTGTCACATAGGATCATCCCCTGCCCGATTGTACTACGATTACCACTCCACCTTGTATTTTTTCGAAAAATCATAGTCTTATGGATCAAACCCCATAATAATTCTTTTGAATATTTGTTTCATACAAAAGTGTGTACCTTCAAACAAATCTTTTCGTAACTTTCCGTCAAATTTCTATTTTTATTGCAAAGAGGTTTAAACATTCGGCTAAAGTATCGCTTGTGTAATAAATTAGGGACTCTAATTAGTAGCTCGGAATTTTTCAGACATTTTTTAAGCCCAAAACAATAACAAAATCAGGTCAAGGACTGAAATACTCGTACCGCTGACCACGTTAATGTAAAACCATATCGTCGGCGGAAGACTAATGATTTGCAATAAGAATCAACATGAATAACACCGAATAATTTTCATTCTCTTCTTGTCCCAGAAAATTTTTTTGTTTCCTATATCACGGATAAAATATTAAGTTCCGAATGTAAATGCACAAGATGGCAGTTTTCGACGACAATGACAATGAAAATTGTTGGTTTCGATGATGAACGACGTATGTGCGTCTCATTAAACCTGGCGTGCGAATATTACTAGCTGCGTCGAGAATATGTATCGTTGATTTATGGCCCGACTCGTGGAAACTAGTTTCTGATTAGGCGACTCGAATACCTGGATTTTTATTTACGATAGCGATACCGATCGAGATGAGACATGGCTCTTGCATGATTAAATGTCATGATACAGGTTCGTCATTGCCATTAAAAGTAACGTTATTGCTTTAATAACTAACGAGTTTTCCTGACAAAAAGTCTCGTAATAATCTGGATGAATCTTTCTTCCAGCCAGGAAATTAATATTTTAATCCAAAAATTAACAAAGTTATTATTCCCTCTAGGAAGTATAATTACTCGCAAGTTTTCTTCTTAACTTTTGAAGGGCGAAATAACGAGCTGGGTGTATTGTCTAAAATAATAGCAGATTTTTGTTAGAGTATAATAAAAGCATTGTTAAAGGAATACGCAATATGAAAGCGTTATTTTTAAACGATTTTTAGAATAGCAAGTTTATAAACATTTATAGACTGCAGGTCTAAGAATTATCGTACATATCGCAAGAAAATATAGCGTAATTTCTACAATTTTCTAAAACAGTTTTTGTCATTTCTTTTCTTCGCATGAATATTTCCAAGCGTTTAATATGTAGGTATATACGTATAATTATGAAATCTCGAATGTAGACATATCATAAGATAGTTCGCATTACATTTAAATATGAATAATTCAATAAATAAGTTCTATCAAATCGACCGACCATCATAAATGAATATTTTTAAGCATTTAAAATATATAATCATAAAGTCTCGAATCTGGAAAATTCATAAGCTGCTTCACTTTACATTTAAATATGAATGATTCAATCAATAATTTCTATTAAAACAATCGATCATCATAAAATGAATATCTAAACATTTCTAACATTTGAAACATGTAATCGTGAAATCTCGAATCTGGACAATTCATAAGATTCTTTGCTTTACATTTACCATGAGATTATTCGACGAATAATTCTTAATAAAACGATCGGCCATCATAAATGAATATTTCTAAACACTTAAAGCATATAATAATAAAATATGTAATCTGGCCAATTGGTCAGATATTTCCCATGCAACATTAAATTATCCAATGAATAATCTCTATCGAGAGAACTACTTTTTTATCGCCATACGAACCGTGTAACGTTACAAATTACGATGTTCGATGGCTTGTGCATCGCTTATGTAAGAGAGTGTCGCGAGAAAGTTCGGATTGACGGGCATTTTTGCCGCACGATCGTGCGCTTCGCTTTCCAGAAAACGACGCAGATCCTGGCGGAACGAATAACGGCAAAGCGCGGGGCGAAATAGATCGGGCAAAAAAGAAATCGGACAAAAAAGAAAGAATGAAGGAAGAAGTGGAGGGAGGCAGCGAGAGAGGGAGAAAAAAAGGAGAAGAAACAGGGCATCGGAAAAATTGCGCCAGGCAAAACTTCCTGTAACGTAAGAAACAGTAACCGGTTTTACCGTGGCAGACACGTTGAGGCGTGTGTGTATACGTAAGTGATTATAACGACGACGAAGAGGAGAAAAAAGATTGTACAGAAGCTGAAGCCTCCTGGAATCGGAGATCGCGATCGAACTGGTACACGTTGCAATCGAGAAGAAACTCAGAAAGCATCGATTGCTTCTCAGTTTGATATTGTTCGAGTTAAAGCTTGAAATTTCATCAGTTTGCATTTTTTAATTAATCACATCTGAACCTGAGATTTATTAAGTTTGAACGTGTGTGTTTGCCTTTGATTGTAAGACTGAGATTACTGATTTTGAGTTTGGAATCGACTGATTCTGAATTCAAAATCTACTATAGTTTTGAATGGTGTGAACGAGTTTGATTCTAAGTCTAAAATTTATGATTTTAGTTTGGAATTTGAAATCGATTGATTTCAAGTTTGAACCAGTTGCTCTAACGTTTAAAATAAATAGAAATTGGGTCAGTGGAGGACGGTCTTCCAAGCGATGGCCTTGTTGACCCAACTAGCGTGCAATATGCAACCTTGATACAGCAATAATTACCGTTATTTACGTTAATTACATCCTATCCATATTTTAATCCAAATACGATATTAATATAGACAACGCAGTTTGTGTACTTATTACTCTAATACGCGTCTTAATCCTTTCATTAGATTTCAACAGACTAAGTATATTTATTATTAATACCTAAGGTTAATATTAACACTACGATTAACATTATTATCAATCATTACATTCATTCAAACATAGGTTTAGAATTACTCTTCAAAAATCCACGTCTTAACAAAAGAAACTTTACATTCAGAAACCTAACAAAAAGAAATTCTTCTCACTTGTAGATTCTTCATTCTGATTAATAATCCGTGTTGGAGAAAATTAATTCAAATTATAAAAATGTCTAAATGATATGATTATAAAAATGTCTAAAATGATAAAAAAATGTCTATGAAGGAAGAAATTTCATTATTCTTCTGACCTGACGCTGAAAAATATGTATTCGTTGAAAAATATGAACGCGAAATTTCGATAGTCACCGTGAGATAAAACAAAAGCAGCCGATGTAGGCTAATTGTCCAGAAGTAAAAATGCACGCGACGGATACACGCAATTATCGCAAAAGGAATCTTTAATTATCGAACAATCTGCTGCTAACGATCATAATAATGCTAGGATTTAGATCATGAAACGTGAATGCGTGGCATTGCGATGAGAGAACTTCTACTTATTGTCGCGATCGGCAACGTGAATTCTTTATACAGGGTGTTAGAAGAAAAAGAATCCGATGCAAGAAAAATTCCAAGATATTACACTAAGATTCTCGTAAACGGTCGCACACTTACAAAGCTCGAGGAAAACATAAGCTAACGTGACACGCAATCTTACTTTAGGTTCAGGATGGAAAAAAATGTCTTATCCGTTATTTTTCATTGAATTTTTAGCAACTTGGTTGATCATTAATTGGCAAAAACAAGACATTCTTTGCTCTTCTTAACGCTGGAACGTTTAACGTATTTCTAAAAGAAGAGACAGATATCTGACTGCTTTCGTAAAAAATTTGATTTCGAGGTCTTTGATAATTATTAATCGAGAAACGTTTGCCACCTCTCAACACTCTTAAAAAGACAGTGTAATAAGTAACACGTATGTAACACCCTGTATACGTATACAAAAAGGATGAAAACGTCATGTAATGTCGCGGTCGAACCGGTAATTAGATATTCCTCGAAAACGATCGTATTTTTCCTTACGTCGATGCCACGTTAATGAGGTATCTTTGTTCCTTAATAACAACGTTCGTAATATCCTCCTGCGTATCGAAACGCCATCGAGAGACGCGTGTGGTTTTATATGAAAGTCGCGTAGCGCGCAGCTTTTATACCGATGAATCATGAAACGATTTCCCGATCTCTTTCGCGTACCTATGATAATCGAACGTTACGATTATAGATTCAATTCAAGTGAACCGAAGTTAGCTCTTGAACTACTCATATTACGATACGATCCGAGGTATTTCGCTAATTTCCAGTTTTCATAGAACATTGAAATACGAAGGAAATATCATGGAATGTCGTGCGAATATGTTAGAAATTGCATAACATTATAAGTTCAGGACATGATTTATATTCGCGTCTTTCACGGCATTATAACGATAAATCTAAACAAGCAAAAAACAAGATAGCTTTCTCCCCCTCCCCCAAAAGGAGTCGTTGAAAATAATTAAAAGTGAACAGAAGCCGAGTTTCTGCGTTAATAGATGAGAAATTTATATATACTAAAACAGCCACTTAACTTGTCGTTAGAATGTATTAGCACTTATAAGCAATCAATTTGCTTATATTATAGATAAAAGGTGGTTGTAGGTGTATACGAGCGGTTAAACATAAGGGAATCGATAAGTGAATCGAGCATCAATTATTGTATAATAACAAAGATAAGGAAACGTTACTGGACAGCTCTGGAAATTACGTTGCCAGAGATGAGTAATTGTCGAGAGAAAGTTTCTGAAGGTATGCCAAGGAAATTGACCAATAGGGGAATTTTCCTACATGAAGAAATTTTCCGCAAAGTAAACTAATTAAAGTAAACGAGGTCAGATAAAAAGTGACAAAAAATATACAAATCGTGATAACCATATTCGCTATGATCTTGCTATAAAATATTATTAATGAAGGAAGAACCTGACCTAAACCTAATCTAATTCAAACTTAATTTATGCTTTGTTTACTGCGATCTCTCCGTAGAAATATTACTAGCAAAGAAGAAAGAAAGGAAGCAGAAATTATGAAAAAATTGAGGATCATTCTTTTTAACAAGAAAAGATATGATCGAGCTTCCACTTTATGAAATATGTTCATTCGAAATGAACAGTTTCCTGAACTAAATATGAAGCAATATTTTCATTGAAGCAATGTTTACGATAGTTAAAACAATCCAAAATGAACTTCACACAATCTTCCTATAATCGCTTCGTGAAATATCTCAAATAAGAAACAGGAAAGAGGCAAATATATTGTGAAAAAATTGAGAATCATTCTTCAGCGAGAAGAAGATAAGATCGAACTTTCTTCCAGTGGATAAAAATTTCCTTACACGTACGTGGTTGGTCGTAATGCCGATGAAATATCGTCGGGTAACGTATGTAAATCACGGTGCAACGTTAAAAATGCAAAATAATAGCGTCTATTGCGAATGCAGAACGGCGCACGCATTAGTTGCGCTCAGGTTTTTTACGATCAGCCAACTGGGACTGCGGTTCGTGCGAGAGAGCGCATGAGAAGTACAGTTTCTTTCCTTTCGTCCCGTGGAAAGTGAAATTGTCCGAGGACATTGCACTCGGAATTTACTTTTACACGTAACTCGCGTTACGGTATCCCCGGGAAAACCGCTATCGAAAGCTAGCCTCGTTCGTGAACATTTCTGCCATTCATTCATTTGCCCATTCTTTATGAATTATTTCTAAAAAAAACGTCCTAATAATTTTTTTATAATGATTATTATTGGATATTATCGCAGATGTTTGTATCTCTGCAAATTTCTATTTTTATGAACTCCGCTAAAGAAATTGAAATAAGTATCATGTTTATTAATGAAATAATGAAATAATGAAATAAATATCATATTGGTTTTAATTTCTTTACACGTGTTCGCAAAAATAGCAACTTACGCAAATATTAACATTTGCAATAATATCTAATAACGATCACTGAAGAGATATTTTTAGAACGTTTTTAAGAAACAATTGCAAAGAATAAGGGATAAGTATATTACAGCATTATATTTCGAAAATCTCATATTCTTTTATTTATTGCATTTAAAGAATTTTTAAAACCTCGATGAAGGTTTGTTTGATCACATACGGGTGTATGTGAGTATGTTTGGTTGTATAGAAACGTATGAAAATTACGTTTAGCGAACAAACAAAACGTCACGAGTATGTTTTTTTAATTTATAACATGTATGTTTCAAGATTTTATATGTTTTCGCTATTACATGCGTTGTGTGCATTTTTACATGTTTAAAATTCACATGTACATAAACATCTGTAGTCTAATTATTCTTATAAAGATGATATTATATGCATAATATGGGAATTTGTCAGATGAACATTTTGACATTCGGCGTTTCAATATTTTTTATGATAATTCCAGGGCATTTGACCTTCGTTCTATTCATCATATTATAGAAGAAAAAGAACGTCGTGTAACATACATACGTAACAAGTTTTTCAAAATATAAAATATTTCAATCTCTTACGTAAATGTAAACTCGGGAAAAGTGTGACAAAAAGTTGCTGAAAATTGCAATTTAGCGTCGTGAAGCAGCTTACGTAAACGTGTATTATCGGTTTGTGAAATACATTGGTCGGTTCTGGTAATTTTACATTAGAAAAGAAATCAAAAGAAAGACCTGGAAATGCCATCGATAATAATGTTTTAAGAAATATTACTGAAGCCAATCCATGACAAACAGCTGGAGAAACAGCGTTTCGAATGAAAGTAAGTTATTCTATTTGCTAACAGGAAAAGTAAAGAAAATGAGCAAATGAGTTCCGTGTGTGTTAAACGATTTATACAATCCTCTTAACGAACATGGAAAATAACGAGTACCGAGAAATAGGAAAACTATACAAATATCGTTCGAAGAAATTCTCTAATTCTAAGATCCATGATTTTCATAAATTTGAGACAATGAAGTAAGTAAATAATAATCGTTAAGATCGTCTATCGAGAAATAGAAAGACTGTAAAAATATCGTTCGAAGAATTCTCTAATTCTAAGGTCCATGATTTTCATAAATTTGAGACAATGAAATAAGTAAATAACAATCATTAAGATCGAGCACAACTATTTTTCAAACGAATAAATTGTCGCAAAACAAGACAACTTAGAAGAGTGGATTTTCGATCGTAGAGTTTCTGTGGATAATTTTTCTAAATTATTTATCTCGTAATCCAATTTATTTTAAACTATCTAAGCATCTAACTATCGAAGTTTAATCTAGCATCAATCTACTAGTTTTTACACCACTTGTACTGGTGTCACATTTCTTACAAGTCACTGCAGTGTTAGTGAAACTCTATAATTTAAAATATTCTGTGTAATACATTTAATATATTTGTAAAAAGTTTTCTCAGCAAATGTTGAAATATTTTCGTGACGTATATGATGTTTCGTTCATGGTCAGTCAGGCTATTTTTTTAATAATGTTATTGAAATGGGTTCGTTGTTGAAGTGAGCCAATTGTCTTCGATAAACTTTCCTTTTTGCTTTGATAAGCTTAAACGTTGCAAAAACGCTTGCGCTACGCTGCTTCTTTCCTCGAATTTTGTCCAAACGTTCGATCAACTGACAAATTTTGTTTCCAATTCTAATAGATATAAAAAAATGAAATATTTATATATTAGCTTTAATGATCGACTTAATCATTTGAAGAAATATGAGATTAGAAGTTATTAGAGATAATCCCGGAAAAAGAACGCCCTTATCATCGACGTTACAGGGTTCAAGGGGTTACACGATTATGTAATAAGCGGGACCTTGACATTAATTTAATCTAAACTTTCGTGACAAGGTCACGACATAGAGTAATCACCGTTAGACCAACCTCAAAGAAATGATTATTCCCAATTTTATTAATAAATAGAGAAGATTTTTGAATAATCCAAAGAACTTTCCCATGACGAGAAGTATATAGTAGATTAAACCAAAAATATCTGGACGTATTAATATAAATATATTACTTGTTATATAAAAATAACATACATATAAATATATAATTATAAAGAAATTATATTATAATAAATTTTCATTGAAATCTCTATTGATAAAATTTTTGAAATTCTTCAGATAAATATTTTTACAAAATTTCTCCACTAAATACAGTCTATCAAAGGAAGACATAACGAGTTAATATTAATTAACCGGCTCCTTCTCCATACCGATTTAACTCAAACAAGATTTAACAGATTCTCCATCAGTATTTTACTTTTTTTTGGTAGATAATTAACCTCTATCAGATGAATTTTATCATGAACAATAGATAAAAACCAAAGATATTTAAGAGAGTCTTTTCCTTGATATCCCTCCCTGGAGAAAAATAACAAAGAACGCAAAAACCATCCTCAATAATGAAAGCCATAATCTCGTTCGACGATCGATAAGTCAATGAAACGAAACGAGATGGTTTCTCGGATCAGAAAATTCACCTCGACACGATCCCCAACACGAATCCTCGACTCGAAAATCTTTTCTGATTTGACGATAGTGATGTACGTTTTCATTCATCGAATTTCATTGAAAGAACGAACGAGGAACGTAGGAATAATAAAAGTTGGACACGACCACGAAACCGTCTGTTTCCAACGTGTAACTTTAATTAGCTTCGAGTAAAAGTGATCGCATCCATCATTGGTGAACGAAAGAAAAGTTTATCGTCGAGGTTCACGAGAAGGCCGACGTTATCGTGCAAGCCGGGTCTCGTTCGATAACACTGACTGCCTATTTATGTGGTCGCGGTATGTCTATCAGCACTAACCCTCCAACACGTTCAATTCCACGTGCATCGTCGCCCATTTTCTTTGCAATGCCAAATATGTGTATGTGTGCGTGTGTCAAACAATTTTAAGTATCGTAGGTTGCGAATACGAAGGAATCGAAATTTTTGGTTTACTTAAGTAATTTTGCCTCAGTAAGTAAATTTAACTAGTTACTTTACTAAGCTTGCTTAATTAACTTCGCTTTAGTAAGTAAGTTTAGTAAGTTAGTTACTTTAGTAAGTCTGCCTAAGTAACTTCACTTTAGTAAGTAAGTTTGGTAAGTTAGTTACTTTACTAAGTCTACTTAAGTAACTTTATTTTAGTAAGTAAGTTTAGTAAGTTAGTTACTTTACAAAGCTTGCTTTAGAAAATTTAAAAAGTTTGCTTAGGTTTACGATATCGGGAGGATATTTGTTTTATATTGTACGAGATAGTTGACACGATAAATTCTGCCGGATAAATTCGCAATACTTTTATGAGTTCTTAATAGACTTTATATCGCTCGAATCGCTAAGGTATACTCTCCCTCTAGCTCTTTTATTTGAGGATATAGCGATCATATCTTTTCATCGTTACACATTTCATTAATGCTGATGATCAAATTATTAGCATTGAAGGTGTCTCGCGTCAAGTTGAATCGAACAATTACGCAAAGGCTATTACTATAAATTCCTTGACTTTTATATGAATAACATGATTAAAAATGTTCGAAAATTCGAGTGAGATTATTTCGATTAAATTCGATTATTGTTTCACATCTAGATTATGTGGATCTACCTATCTATCCATAGTTCTTCTAAAATAAATAAAATAATTAATCTTAAGAAACGAATATTGGCGGTGTGGAGAGACATGGACCCAAATTTCCACAAGAGTAAAGTATCAATTAACAAAGGTTACAGACTTCTCATAGGAAATGCAAAAACACCGAGTAAGATTCAAAATGAAGTTTTGCCATTCTTAGACTCTAAAATTTGCACAACTATTTTCGGCTCTCTTAAGGCAGAATTATAAACATCACAGGACAACAACAAATGTCGAAGCGAATAAAAAAGGTAAATTCGAAGAAAGTCTGGATAAAAATTCAACGCGAAATAGAGAATAAGATATGGAAGAGAATAGAATGTTGGAAAATCCGCGACCGAAAAGAATGCAAAGATCTACTTACATACGCACACCAGAAGGATTCTACATGTAAGTAAGACTGGGGTTATTTCATTATGTGTGCAGCTTACCTGAAAAAGAAACAGATAAAAAAATAGCACGTGAATAATTCATGGAGAGGAAAGGTGTACGAAGAAGAAAAAGATTTATTAGTGGAAGAAATACGTTCCTATAATGGGGTTATTGAAAATGCATAGCTGAGAATTCACAAGTGAAATGAATTTTTTTTATCGATTAATTAACATATGCGACACAGTGTAAGTCAATAAGAAATACTATCTAAAATAACACGTTACCTATTGGTTCTATCAAAACACGCCTTAGAATGAATAAAATTGCACTTCAAGCTACTCATCAAGCGCAATTTTATTTCCTAATATCTTGCTTTTTCTGAGATATCAAGGTAACCCTGAGATTTTTAAATGGCACCGTATATTTTTTATAACATTAATCGATCCAACTGAATATTCTGAATATTCTATTTGTACCGAGAAACCAATAGTTTGGCAGATATTTTAACATTATTTTTGTCAAAGAAAGACGCCAGGCGGAGTTCTTATGATTACGTTGTTTTTATCTTTTGTACGTTAAATTTAACAAATATAAGTTAAAATATCCGCCAGACGAATGATTCTTCGGTAAAAATAAGATAATACTTTCTTGTAGAGAATGCCCAACTGGATCGACTAATGTTATAATGAATATACAATGCCATTTAAGAAATTCAAGATCACCTCGATATATAGGAAAATATAAAATATCAGAAAATAAAATTGCATCCAGTTGTCGAATGCCTTGAAATGCAACGTAAATAATTTAAGACGTTTTTCGGTAAAACCAATATGTAGCTAGTTATTTTAAATAGTACCGCCTATTGGCTCATCCTGTGTATGCATCAGAACGATTGTTTAACTTTTATTTATCCGTCTATCTTCGCGAAACGTTATTTTCCGTTGTTTTTACATTCGATCAATACGCATTCTCTTTTTTCTTATTTTCCTCCTGCTCAAGCAGTTAATAACAGCTTGTTAACAGTAATTCCATCGTATGATGTTAACCGACAGAAGCTTTTCTTCTACGTCGATCGTGCTCGTGTACAGTTTATTTTATTCTTTCTAAGGTACCTTATCGAATTAAAAATCGTACGTTGCTTCATTAATATCGCAGAAAACCGACTGGTTGTAAGACAGAAATGGACAATGATAATTACGGTTTGATATTAGAATCACTTTTACGTAGAAGATTTGTTAATTACAATACCACGCAGATGATTGATAAAATTTTGACCTAAATAACTCTGCCATTTGATGTTTCCTGTATCCTTTGATCATTCATATTCATCTATCTATTGTATATTGCAGATATTTAAACAAGCTATACGAGATTATTAACACGTCCACTGCTGACCTAATTTCTACTGTACGTATTACCGCAGAATCTATCCGTATGTTGTAGAACTTTATGTACGTAAAGTTCATTGCTGTGTAAACATTATAAAGTATTATTATAAAAACTAATATCGCGCGCGTATCGTGATGTCTTGAGAGCATGAACTATGCTCTGATTACTAGAAAAATCTACCAAGTAAAAATATAATATCTCAGGGAAAATATAAATTTAACTAAATCGCTGTTAAGCAAATCAAAATACAGCGAACGATATTAAGTAGCAAAAAATATCCATGAAAAAGGAAAGAGATATAACGTCCAGAGAGATAAAATCTCGAAAGGAAAATCATTTCATTAATTTCTAAATAAATCGAAATATTCCGACGAATAAATTTCCGTATCGAAAAGCATAATAATTTTAAGAAGATAATATCGAGAATTTCCTAAAAATAAGATCTAACGCTAAATCGTTTAACAACATTTTATTCGTATAACGCTCAATTCCGTTTTAATTTCGATAGAATGTAATTATCCACTAGTTTGAAAACGATCGAATGGCGGGATTAGGACAGCGTCCATGAAAGAAGCGAGAAGCGCGAAAAAAAGCGCAAAATCTCCTGAGTAATCATTTTCTAGCGATCGATGCTCTCAAGCAAAATCCAATTTCGCGGATCAGATTCCGTGGACGGGCGAGCACGTGGATGCACGCGTGCTGCACGTTGTTTATGTGTATATACAGAGTTCTCTCCTGTCTCTTTCTTCGCCTCTCTCTCTATCTCTCTTTCTTCGAACGTCAACTCGAGGAATAACACATTGTTAATCAAAAGTTCTGCTAATACCGTGTCTAACGACTTTTCTATGAATAGATATGAAAGGAAGATTCGTGATTCTTCGTAATCCTAGCCATAAGCCATTTCTGAGTTTTGCAAGTAATCCTGTAATTCCTTCTTTGCTTGAGAAAATCCGAATTTTTCAGAGGATTTTAGAAATTTTCTCGTAGTTATACATTCTTTTCTTCCTGCTCTTATTTTTTTTTATAAACTAAGAGCGCAATTGGTTTGAGAAGTTTGCCATTTATACGTTTGGAAATTTAGAATTTTTAATTTTATAAACGTAGCAGTGCAAGATCTTTCACTTTTCTTCGTTTGGAGACGTTAAAGGCAATAAAGTTCCAAAAAACGTTTTGTATTTTCTCCTAGAACCGTTCGAGCTTTGGAAAAATTAAAAATTGCACTGAAAGAAGACAAATTTCTAATAATATCCAACAATTCTGTTTCCTGTTATATTCTCCATGAAAATTCCGTTTCTCCTACTCAAATGCAAATAAGAAAGAAGAACCATAGCAATTTTAACAATTCCGTTACCAACCACCTAAACTAAACGAAAATAATCAACTTGCATAAGATCTTAAAATATTGCAACATAGAAAAGGAAACTATATGAAATCCCTCTCGTTCGCTAATAACCTTGCAGTTGATGCGATGTTGAATCTATATATATATTTTTTTAAAAAAAGTAACGAATATATTAGACTGCAAATAGCAGGTCGTTAATGAAGTTCATCGCATCCGAGCTTCTAAAAAACCGCATACGGATGTTTATATGAAACCGGGAGAATAAATCGCTGTGTGTTTGTTTCCTGATCTCTCTCCTTCCCCTGCCTTTCTACAATAATTGTTGGTTTATGTTACACGTGTCCAGACACATACGCACAGCTATATGATTGTCATTGGCTCTACTCGTACGTTCATGACTTTGTTATGCAGCAAAACTCGATAATCCGACGTAATGAACGTAAGAGGAAACACAGATAATAATCGAAATGCACGGACTGCGAACAGTTCTCGTTCCACCGCCTTTTATGGATCTAATCGTGTTAATATGTATGTAGCATTGTTAATCGTAGATCAAACGATTCGTACTTAATACTCAGTAATTCGTACTTAACGAGACATTTCAACGATAATGATTTCACGAAAATTAATATTTATTAAGACGTATGGGAATTTCAATTGCACTTTAAAGGAATGCCATTCTTTATAATGATTTCCTTTTATAAGAATTTTCAGTATCTACATGTATATAATATAATTTTACGTATATATACAATAATATATATTTATATATGGTATATACAGATACTAGAAATTATTATAAAGGAAAATCATTATAAAGAACATTTCATTAGAAAATGCAATTTATAAATATATATATATATATTTTTTTTTTTTCTTTCAATATAATACTCTTATTTTGTATCGAAATGTCTCAATAATAATTTTAATTAAATGATTTATTAGACAATGGACTTGAATTAAATTTCATCGTTGATTGAAGTAAAATTCCATACACTTCGACTATAAAATAAAATTATCTACACTTTTATTTAGAAGAAAAAGACACTGTGCGAAGTTACATACGAGAAAGCTTTTTCAAAGCAATTTTTGCTACGATTTCGATTTATAAACTTTTCCAAACATATGCTAGCGTCATAATCTCCTACTCTTATCATCACGAGTTGCATGCTATGCATAAAATGGATCTTGAGTCCGTATCACAAGACGCGTCCAAATCTCTAGTCGTCATAGCTTCTGTTATCTTTCGTAAACTTTGAAGTAATATATATGTAGTATTATAGTACTATCAGACTCAATTAAGATCTTTGCTTGATTATTATTATCAATATGTTCTCACAATCTCCAAATTTGTCTCGAAGAACATTCATTGGTATTAGGCGGAAAATTGAACAGCTTTTCAAAATGTTTGCTGGTTTCAGAAATTTAATAGACTATTCAATAAACAGCAGAGTCAGCGCGACGACGTAAATTCTAATCGCACTTCTCGGGTGTCTCCTTAAACGTTGCATTTTTCTGAAGTAACTAGATATTTCAAAGCCAATTTTATCGAAAAGAAGGAATTTAATAATCTCAAATTCAATATGTTGTATCGATCGTTATCCTAAAGGATGGCTTTTTGAATATTGTATCACTAAATTATCGAACACCAATACTTATTAATTTAACAATTATCAAAATTATACCAATTTACCAAACAATATTTTCCAGCAAATTATCAAATACCGAAAGCAATATCAAATACAATCAATTATTAACATCAAAATTTATCAATACATAGAGCGCCAAATAATAAATTTTACCAATTCAACAATTACCAAAACTATACCAATTTATCAAAAAATAGCATTTTCAAATCCTTCCTTCTTTCCACATCAAATTAGTAAGTTATAGTAAAAAAATTCATACATAAAGAATAAAAATTGTATAAAATATGCTAATTTTAATTAAAAATTGTGAAGATCCTAAAACATGAAATTGAGACACTCAGTGTGTAAAGTTTAAAGCAACGCGTGCACACGAGTAACACGTGCATGAAAATGAACGCACGTAACGCGAGTGGACGTGCTCGAGAGAGATACGAAGCGATTTCTTACGGCTTCGTTTAGGCCGAGGATTAAAGCGCGGCCTTCGGGAAGGTCAGGTGACGGCCAATGTGCCACGGTCTTCAGGAAAAAGCTAACTCGTTGTGACATACTCGTTGCGGGACACACTTGCTCTAGAAAAGCAGGCCCTTCGCCGATCGATCGCGCTCGTTTAATGCTATACACCTACGATAATAGTCAAAATCACCATTTCGTCATTTCTCACAAACACACTTTTCGTATTTGAATAATTTTTCATATGGAAGCATTTTTGATATTTGAACGATTTTTTTTTTTAGAATGTATGGAATATCCTCTATTACATTCAGAAGCTACTTTTGACATTTCTATTTTATGCTTCGAGTCATAGAGTAGTTGTAGTGTCTGGCGCGAACGACCGAATCTACTGTCGGAAAGTAGTAAGGAATAAAACGTAATTAATAAGCACACATATCTGTTTTTTCTTCGTATTCTTCAATCAGTGACATATTATTTATTTTCTTCACAAGGGATAATTCATTTTATAAATAAATATATAATTATTTTTGCTTTTAAGTTTACAGAACATGAAATATGTTCGAACGAATAATATGAAAAATCAAATGGAGATTTAATTAAATACTTTTATGCGACTTGTACCGAGTTTTCATATTTAAAACCAATCACCAATATTTTTCATATACATTATGCACCTTTTACGCGGTTTCTTAGGAATCGTATCAATCATACGAGAACAGAATTGAACTTTAGAACGTCTGTAAAGCATAATTTTCGTTTCGCAAAGACTCGTCAACGGGGCTTTAATTTAAGACACGATTTTAGGAAAACTCGTCGTCGAATCAGCGACGTAAACGGCTACATAAATCGAGGTCGCAGGTCGGCCTACACTTTACGTCAGAGAAACTGCCTACGTTCCCGATATTAATTTCTATCGACTTGCACTATCGATTATATTAGAGTCTTGTCTCGTGTGTTTACTGGCCGTTTCATTTGCCGGCAGAATTTTATAGTCGTTTTAATTAGTCAAGGATTATGACGCGGAGACACTTATATTACGTTGTACTCTTATACTTAGATCGTTTTTTCCCAAGCAAGCCGATAATATCGTAAACGAAGCGAAGTTTTGTTATTCTGAATTCTACGATGATCACAGCAGAAACTAAAGAGAAATATGAAATTCTAATTTATTATAAATAAAATAGAGTTCGTGATCCTGAATTTCAAAAAACACGTTGGAAAAAAATTGAAACGCAGTACAGAATTCCACTTTACTACGGAAAGAAAAGATGGTTCAATGCCAGCATATGAGCAGACAAGGAAATCTAAGTAAACAAGTGAGACTGCTATACTATTCCATCGGTAAAGAAGCCAGAGCGAACGTTTCCTTAAAAACTCATCGCTGCGAGACTTATTGTTAGTATGCTATGCTTCTTGAGCGTTACTTTACTTGCAATATGATGCAATCGAATTTGTAATAGTCACACCAGACTGGAATACCAAGTCTCTCTATTTAATATCAATTGGTTCTTCGTAGAGATAGTGCTAATGTTTAAAAAAAGGAACGTATTTCTCAGAAATGAAATCTCCTTTTTCTTAAATTGCCCCTCAGCCTGGAAAATTTGTATATAAGTAATTCTATGGATTTTGATGTTGATGAAGTTCTCGCACGTTGATAATAGAAAGACTGGGACATGGGTAAAAAATTATTTTACCTACTATATATTGTAACAGATACTATAGTTTGCATATTTTATATATTGTTGTATAATTAATCCGCATCTTCAAATTTTTCACAAATAAGTGACAATTACTTCAATTAATTTTTAGCATTAGTTTAAATCTATACTTTCGGGTTGCTTCTAATCAGTTTTTCAATGGATTAAACAAAAGAAAAAAGACGAACAGAAATTCGTATTTAGAAATCCTAGTTTATGCTATGGAGTTCATCTAAATTCCTCGTTAATCTGCCGAAAAAGTATCGTTCAAAATAAATCGTGGAAGCTGAAAACATAAAAAATCCAAAGACACAAAATATACAAAGATGATACACAACGATAACTCGCTGCTAACTGGCAAATTTTCACATAAACCAATATATTCCCTTACTTTCTCTTATGGACGTTTCTCATCTATTGGTCGTTAGACCACAAAACCATTTCTAATTAAACGTAACGTAGAACAAGCATTACGTAAGGACAGTTTAATGTTGTAATAGATTAAAAAGTGCGTATTTCGAGGAATGACACGATCCCCGGATTCGTCATTGTCATGTTGGAACGAACGTCAAAGTGCAGGACGGGCTGGTCCGCCCATCCCTAGGCATTGTGCCCCTGAAAGCAGTCCCATTCGGGATCCATTGTGTCCGGCGACAATTCGACGCGCACACACCCGACAACAACGCCGGCACACTGCCGTTGCAATGAGCTCACGAGGTCGTTTAATGTTTAGAAGAGCGTGTTGCACACACGCCATGGACGCAACTATGTACTGTCTAAATGAGCGGTTAAACGACGTCGAATGACGATCGATCAACGCGTCCGTCTACCAAAGTTTCCTTTTTCTGCCGCTTCACATTCAAATCCAGATTGCTTTCCTTTTTCTTTCCTTTACTTTCGATCGATTTACCAACAAGTTATTAGATATAGATCATGTCCAGATTGGTTCTGTCTCAGAGATTTAAAATTTTAAATCAGACAGGGTAACGGGGGTGATTTTTGATTTTTAAGAGGATCGCAGGTCTAATTGTAATCTTTCTTTGTTTTTATACTTTATCTCGGACGATGGATCAAGATTGAAGATTATTAAGATCGATGAAGTCAAATGCCACAGATCGTGTGTTTGATCATAGCTCTGAGAGCCTTTTTAATTTGAAGTTTAACAGGGTAACGCGGTGATTCGTAATCTTTAACAAGGAATTTGAGATTTTTATTTGCCAAGAGTATCGCGGTTACGATTGTTATCTCTTGTTGCTTTTGGATGTTAATTTATTGATTATTAAGACTAGCGAATCAACGAGTTATTGGTTAGAGATCGTGCGTTTGATTTTCATCGTGAGAGTTTCAGAATTTTTTATCGGATAAGGTAATGCAATGATTTGTGATCTTTAAGAACTAGAGGTGAAAAGAATTGCAGTTTGTAATCTTTATCTGCTTTTAGATGGAGATAAGGATATTTACCATTCCAGCGATGGAGATTAATATTAATTAGGGAAATTAGTGGGAAATATATTAATTTAGAAATTATCGAGATTGGTAAATTAACAGGTTATTAATTATGGATTATGCCGTTAATTCTCCCCGAAATTTTTAGAATTTTAAGTCAAGCAAGCTAATAAAGCGATTTGAAGTTATTTCGAAGAGGTGGTGCTTGCGAAGAGAATTGCAATTACAATTATAATTTCTGTCTGTTTTTAGATGGAGGCATGAATATTTTGCTACTCAAACGATGTATTCCCTATGATTAGGTATGTCTGATAAAAGATATCAAAATTATTATCATTTACAACACCACATATGATTTCCAAGTAACATCCATATTTTATTTTACATTTTACTTATAATGTCAGCAAATAGTTTCTTTATGACTTTGTATTCGGTAATTCGGAATTTTCGATCTACGAGAAGCTGTTTCATATAAATTACAATATTTTCTTAAGTCATAATAATATGATTAGAAAATTTCAATGTATTTTGAAAATTGTAATACAAAGTTCAAAAAGATGTATCACATTATAATATAAATTCGTTCTGTTCTTACGTTGATTATTAAACGAAGTATATAAACATATGTTGCATCGTAATAATAAGTTATTACGAGCAAAAAGAAAAATTGTGATCATTTGTGTAATATTTTTCGATAGAGGAAAATAGCAAAAGGAAGATCGTATTGAACTTGCCAGCATGCGATAATACGACATATTTCGAGGCCTATTAAACGCGGCCAAGCGAGATGCGCACGTTAGCTTCTTGAAGCAGTTAACGTGTTAAAAATAACAGAGGTCTAAAAGTTCTTCCAGCCTGTTGCTGCCAATTGCACGATTGCCATTTCACAGCGTCCATCGCCTTTCACGCGGTTGGATTTTCCGACTCATTTCCCGGATTCTCGCGAAGCTTCCAACCTTAGTCGCTGAATCTACTTCGAATCCAAGAAAAACAGCCAGTTGCTCGTCATAATTGCAATTTTCTTTATAGACGATCGGATAAAATTTCAAAGTTGTCACGGTGGTATTCGGGAAATAAGAAAAAATTGTGAAAAGAAACACACGTCGTTCAACGAAATGCTAATTCCTGCAGATTTTTCTGTGTCCTATAATCTATAATTCTTCCCGAATAATCCAATATGGTCATAAGATTATTTATAAAATTATTCATAAAACTTATCTGATATTTAAAACGTAAATTTAAATAAATCCTTTTTAGCGAATAGTTTTGATTTTGAGAATAATTCTCTAATTTTTACGAAGGAACAGTTTTTAATATTCCGATATATTCGATATTTTTACCGCTTTTAAAAGCAAGCTTCAGAAGCTTTTAAGTTTCCAAGGTACATGAAAGGATCTTTAATTCCCAGCGTGTTTCTACATGCTTGTACGAGCAAGCGAACGCCAAGAGGAAACAGACGAGCGCAGAAAACAGAGAGGCTCAAGTGGGAAACGTGGGAGGATGCAAATGTTAATAGCCTTGAGTCGATTCCGTCGCAAGTAGGATAGGTGCATAGGTGAATTCACACGTTCGCATGTGGACACGTATGATTCATTCACGCTCCATCTTCGAACCCGTTAACTCGGACCTCCGCTTGGTTAATAACTAACTTTCGCAGTACTAATAGATTCATCGCAAACTCAAAGTGCAAACTACAAATACGAGAATACCATGTATGAGAAAAAAATAAAAGGCCGAGATCAAACTCCTACCTGCAACATGACAAATCATTATTATTGTCGCGAGAATTTCATGAAGCAAAAAGTTTTGAAAGAGAATGCTACGAGTGCATCTTCTCTTTTTAAAATGAATCCAACAAAGATTCATTTATGCAATATTACGTATGAAGATCACGGACAAACACACAGCAAGCAATTAAAATTCCAATAGTCAATATCGAGATTGTTCTTTTAATCCTTTGTACAAATAAATATATATTCTTCTTCTATATTTCTAGATCCTTCAATTCTAGATTCAACAAGTTGTCCGAAATTACGCTCTTTATCGCCTTCTCGAGTTCTTTACGTACGTGACTTGACTTTGTGTTTTTAATCTCGAATACAGAAATAGCTCTCACCCGGAAATACATTTTGATATAATTTTATAAATATCTGTGTGATAAAATAAAGAATCTTCTGATTTCCTCAATTTTTATGGAATTATGAAAATGAGCCTTGTGATCGCGTTTCCTTCCAGCCTTTCAACGCTAAAAAAACGTTCGTGACACAATTTAAAAAAAACGTCAGTTTTATAGGAGAGGCTTTTTAAAATGTACGAAGAAATCTTCGTGAGTCATTTGAACGACATAATAAGGCTGAGTTGACACGAGATACGCCACTTGCAGCGTCACAAAACAACTGAAAACGAGCCAGTGTTGTTGCAAAGCTAAGGCCAGGCTGATTGCGGCACAAGTAATAATTTTGCCTTCTGACGCAAAACTGATGGAATTATGAATATACCGTTTCACATGATAAATATAGAAACATAATGTAAGACCCTCTATTCGATAAAAGCAAATTTGAAGTTTTATGAGTTGCGCCGCTATCAATGCCAAACGCCGATATAACTCAACCGAATTTCGAAACTCAAAATGAAATAAATTCCAAGATTTTAAACATCGCATATCACGCTATCAATCTCGATCGGTACGAAACGCAGTTTTTCGGACGAGAAGTCGATAAAAATATCAGCCGAGGAGAAAACATCGGAATTATCTATATTACGAGATCGTGATTCGCGATATGAAGAAGTTGAGGAAAAAGAGTAAAGGAGAAAGTTTCTGCAGGAATGATCTAAGCTAAATAAGCTGATAGATCACGTCGTGATAATTGTGGATAAAATGTAGGCAACCTGGTGTAAGCAACAGGTGGGCGTTTCTATTCCGCGATTACTCTCTCCTTTTATCACGGACTCGCGTTATCCTTCTCCGACTTTCTAATCAACTTCATGTTTTCGAATTAACCAAATGGTCCACTCTGCCTCCTCTAGGCGAATCTATCGTTGTGTATCGATCTTTCCTTCCAACTTTTATTACGATATCGAAACCAGTTGTAAAACAAGCTGAACAATTTTAACACGTGTACGAATCGATTATACGTTTACGCGTACTCCTGGTGAATCAACGAATGGAGTATGAATATGGATTTGTTTTGTCTACTAAAATAAGAAGGTAGGCAGGTAGTCTTTTAATGATAATGTTTTAGGGATATTAACAAAATTAAACTTTATTTTGGACTTTATTATTCACCATTATCTTTGATCACATTAAATGATCAATGGCTTGTGAATTGAAGATACTCTGAAAATACTCTATGATCTTTCACGTTCTAATTTAACGAAAGATTCTAAAAAAAAGCAGGAAGAAACTGTGATGTGAATAAAAGGTTGAGAAATCAAGTCCTTTCTAGTTTCAAAAAACCTTGCCTTTTTTTCCTTTTTTTTATAGAACGTCGTCAATCCTTGTCTGTGATTTATAGCAGTTTTTCTTTTTTCTTCTTTTTTTTTTTTTTTAGACAAGTTGCCAACTGTTGTACGTGAACAAGGCGACCGTGACTTTTTAATATTCATACCTTATTAAGTTACATGTTTACTGGCGAGATAACGCGAATACAGACACACGATGCAGTAATTTTTTCTACAAAAGGTAAATCGACAGGCTCGACTCTTCCTGCAACAGAGTTGGCCGAGAAAAACGACGAAAACCTGTTCCACGTTTGTCACGTGTCGAAACCTACGTGACCCTCTCTATTTCTACATCTTTAAGTCTGTTTTTTTTTTTCTTTTCTTTTTTATTGCTTTTCTTTAGGCTGGTGTTCAGAGCATCGCCATTTTCAGCGCACACGTACAGCGACAATGCGATCTGCAGCCGCACATGTCAGTGCCAGACAGTCTACATCTAATCAACTTGCTATTATCGATATAAATAAAGTTATTTCCATCGTAAACGTGCACCAGAATGAAAAACAAAGGAATGTGCCTTTAATCGAGAATAAGAATCGATATCGTGGGTTTGTTAAAAATGCGATGCATCACGGAAATTGCCTAAAATCGTGCTATCGTTTCGTGGAATAATTTCACGGTTTAAAAAGGACTATTTTAACCCCGTTTTTAATATTAAACGTATGAACGATATTTTACGAGAGGATCCAAAAACTATCAGTTAAAACGTAAGAACAGAAAGATTGTTCTCGTTGCCGGATAATTTCGTATTTCGAAGTTTCTTCTGAATTGGAAATCAGACTGATTCGATATATCGATGATGTGATACTCTTAACGATAGAAAATACGACTGGTTGGAAAGCAGTAGAATCAGCACGTTGCAGCGGAGTATTTTTTAAGATATGGATTTACGACTTGTTACAGGAGTTTATAGAGAGATTTATGAAGATTCCTGATCTTATATACTGCTTAACGGGATTTTAACTAGGAACTACTGCGCGAGAAGATAGATAAATGCACGAGGTGGAAAATTGAGATTTTGCGACTCTAAGAACCGCTACACTGGCGATTCTATAAATGAAAATATCGCGAATCTATGATTCTGCTAAGATTAATTAACCAAGATTACTAAAATACCGAGAATTGAAAGACCTACAACCCTATAAGTCAAAATTTAAGATCCTGGAACATTAAAAACATTTAAAAGATCGACGGTTTTACAATTACAACAACTAACAAACTAAGATTGCACGATATTAAAAATAGAACGCTAAAAATATTTACAATTTGAAAGCTTAAATACACAAATTTCGAAATTGTATCACCCTGTTAACAATCTTGTAATTCCGATGTAGTAAGAGAAGCTAACCAGAAGGAATTAGCAGGAACTACTCTCGAATGTGTTGGCTGCAGATGTATTCGATGGTTTAGATTAATGGCAAAACAGCCCTAAAATGATTTAAGTGCATGACTTTGAGAAACTAATAAAATTTTCTTGTATCTTCTTATACACTTTGTTATCTTGTTACTATATATTTTTTGAAATTTTTGTAATTTATTTTGAAAAATTCTCGATTATTTTTATTTATTATATATATTTATATTTCGTATATTTTTCAATTTTGTGTCTGGCAATCGCAATAAGAGCATTTAAAATATACGAAATTGCCGTACCGGAGACACAATTCGTCGATTAATTTCTGGAGAACAAAAGTCACGCGCTCAAATTCATTTCAGGTTGTTCTATCAACTTCAATATAGAGCATCGAATGTGCAGAAACGGCTGACTCGTTCGATGTTACGCAGTTCTCGTTGTCTCCTCGTAAGACTCAACGATCTTAAAGATCAACTTTCGAGGATATCTAATCTGAAAGCTAACGATACTAACATCATGTAATCTAGAAACCTGTATCCTAAGATTTTACAATCCTGGAAATCAAAATTTACAAATCCGGAAAGTCCATAAACCAAGAAATTCGCGTCATGTAACCATAAAAGTGCCATTCAAATGCTGAAACTGGAAACCTCGTAATCCTAACAATTGTAGCAAACGTCCTTCTACCAAACCTGAAACCTGACAAAACCTGTTCAAATCCCTCGAAACACAGAATCCTCGTACCATTTACGTATACATGATGCTGCCTCCATAAATGCTGGTACTGGCTCCAACGCGAGCTGGTGCTGTCCTCGTGGATGGGCGGAAGTGGCGCGTGCACCTGATGGCCGTGCGAAGTGGGCGGTAACGGTGGCGGTGGTGGTTGTTGGGGTTGCTGTTGGTGCGCAGGCGCGACCACGATGTGAGGATGGGGCGGTTGCACCGGTTGTTGCTGATGCTGCTGATGATGCGCTTGGTGCAGCACGCCTGGTACCGGCGGTGGCGGCAATTGCTGGTACTCCATAACGCAGCTCATTCGGTTGCTTTCACGCGAGCATTTAAATCACCCCTTACTTTGTCTCCCTTGTCACTCAGTTAGTCTTTTCCTCTTACTATACGACAACCGAATTCACTCACGGAGTTTGATTCCCTCGGTCGATCTGACGATCGAAGCAGAAAGTTTGACAATTTGATTTTCTCGCCTCTATCGACTAGCTATATTCGATTTAGAGTGATATTCGTTTAAAATAAGCAGAGAGCACTTATCAGATCTGACAAGGATCGTCTTAGGGATACACTACCGAGGCTTCGCGGTTGCCACTGTCTCTGTTTGTCTCAGCATCTGCGCGTAATTTTATCCGCTCGCTGCCATCCGCGCAGTCTTTTTGCGCTGCCACTGGACGGACACTTGTCACCAGGCCGAGAATCGTCTACAAGAGAGGGAGAGAATTGGAGAGAGGACGAACCGAGGAGAACTACGAGGAAAATCGCAACTCCGATGATGTCAAAGGGCCAGAACGGTCTTTCGCTATCAAAAATCTTGCAACTTCCCAGGGATCTTCGTATCTCAACTTCGGCCACGTGATCTCTATTCGACCACACTTTTCCTTCTTCCTATCTCTCCCCTCTTGCAACGGTGTCCTCGACCGTTCACCGAATTCATATGCGGAAGATCATCGTCCAAAATCAACATCAACAGTTCGTTGGTTCAAAATCAACACACCGATGGAAGGATTTCTGTCGCTCGCCGATGAACCGGTATTCGAGACGCAGAGCGCGCGAGTCCCGAGGTACGCGCCTCGAACACACTGAACCTCGTCGGAAAACTGAAACGTACCGCTGATCCGTTGGGCCGCGGAAGGACCTCCCGGAGGAAGAGCAGATTCGGTTCTCGGCCGGGAAGGAGAGAAGGCAGCGGCCAGCCACGGGCACGGTGTACTACTATCGTCGTCGTGTGTCGACTGTCAAAATCAGCGATCGTCAGCGTCTATCCGTGGCCGGTGTTCGCCCATTGGGCCGTCACCGTAGCCGGAAGCGTAGCTCCGATTGGCTCGCTGGCCGCGTTCCTAACGGTGGGGGAGAGACGATCACGCGCCTCGACGTCGTCCTGAGAAGCGAAGTTCCGACCGGGAGAGACAGCACGAGGAAGGGCAGAGTGGAGCCGCCAAGGGAAATCAGAGAGAGCAAGACAGACTAACTGAGACCGTGAAGAGGGATGGACAGAGTTTCTTAGGAAGAAGGGAGAGGGTAACGTTAACCAAGAGGGAGAAAGAGGATACGCGCATGTATGTATACAAAAGGGGATGGAGAGGGGGTAAAATGTTGAACGGGGCAGGGAGGGACAGATAGGTGGATAGATAGACGGACAGGTAGACAGGAACGAATAAAAAAAAGAGAGAGAGAGAGAAAAAGAGAAAAAGAGAGGGAGAAAGAGAGGGAGAAACCGTGCGTGCGTGACTCGAAGCTGCGGCGTCCGGAAAGACACTGCCACTCGCCAACGTTCCTATGTTCCACCGCGCTATCTGTATTCCTTTCTCTCTCTATCTCTCTCTTTCTCTCCCTTCTCTCCGTGTCACTCCCTCTCTCGATACATCCAAGCTTCCCTACCAAGAGACCACGCGACGTTTCTCTCTCGCGAGCACACACGCGCGTACGTCTGTACCCTCCTCCACAACCCGTCCGTACCCGTCGTCTTCTTCGCGTTCACCAAACATCCGCTTTTACCCGCCCTCACCTCCCACCACACACCCTCTCCACGCTCTCTCTCTCTCTCTCTCTCTCTCCCTACTCGAGTGTTACGCGCAAGATTCTGCCACTTCCTACTCTATCCATCTTTGTCCCTCTTTGTTGTTGTTCTTTCTTATACGTGCAAAGTTTGCTAGGTTATAGGAGAATTGTTTTGTGAAGCGAATAAGAAAGTCGGCAAGGGTAGTTTCTCGCACAGTGTAGGTTAGGTCGCGGTCTTTCGAGGGAGGTTCCACGACTGGTTGTTTCTTTGCGCGTTCTCCGCCAGTGGTTTTCTCAGTTTTCCTCGCAGAATAACGACAGCCAATGGGCTTCCAAGCAAACGGGGCTTCCGTGTTCCGAGGCGAAACCCCGGGCCGCGGTGGTCTCTCTGGGTGTTTTAGAATGGCAAGCACAGCGACGTTGAGTTGGTTCGGAGTTTCTAAGTCTTCCAGCAGAGTTCCGTTATGACGTTGATGAAGTCTTTTGTGTTTCCTACTTTTCAGTTTCTGACGTTGCGGGAATGGTAGGTTAAAGATGGGTTTGTTTATTTTTCGAGGTCCCATTATTTTCGGATATTTCTTCGCGAAAATTATTCGATTAAATCGTGTACATTTCATTATATTATCAAGCAATGTCGCTGGGCAGTCGTGGATATTACTAAACCTAGAAATCTTCAACGTTGAAATCAAAGTATATAAATAATTGTAAAAGTGGATAAAGTTAAATTTATGAAACAAAAATAGCAACAATGAGAAATCTCAGACTCGTCGTTCTGCTAATTCTAGCGCAAAAACCATTACAATCGAAGAAAAATGGCAGATTGATTCCTCTAGCTTCTTACCGAAGGTGTCTGACCACAGTTCGGAACTTTCTACTGGTAAGAACTGGCGGCGGTACGATCAAACAAGATCCGTGCTCGAAAATCAGGATTACAACACGTAATAAGTCAAGAAAGTATTCGAGCACCTGTACAAACCTTTCATGAACCTACTATACGCGTATTATAGCTCCAGATTTTGAAATTCATTTGCCATCGTTACATTGGTGAAGTTTGAAACAAATCTAAAAATGTACATAGAAGCTGCAATTAATAAGCCTCGATATTTAGGCCAAATATCGTATTTAGCGCTGATTATATGTTTAATAATTCTTAAGTCTTTAATTCTTTACCAAATACACTTTTGTGTATACATTTTTTTACATTTTTAAGACGCTTTCAAATTTCACCAATATAATCATGACACGGCGCTAATGAAATTTCAAAATATTTTAAATATAATACATACACGATATATACATCAAAGAATTTTTTGATAAACGTTCAAATACTTTCTTCAGCTATTGTAAATACTTTTTTCAAAATTCGTGGCTCATAGAATTATCGAAAGGCCACTACAGATGACTTTCCGTTTCGATGGCGTGACGAGTTAGAAAAAAGGGAAAACTAGAACAAACGACGTTTCGGACGAAGAGGATAGTTGATGCTGTCCCCGTTTTCTATGTCGGGCCCGACCCACTTCCTGGTGCGTGGTTTCGATCGTGACCGATCCATGAAATTAACAGTAACGGAGCGGCCGTACTTGCCGTGTAAAATCGAAAGTGGCGAAATACCGCGACGCCGTGGCGTTCGAGAGGGGACAGGCCCGTTTCATGGTGGTTCCAAGGTGGGGAACAGAGAGAGTTTCCTCGCCGAAGAAAGATTCTAATGGCCACGCACCACACTGTCGCCTCCTTCTATTCGCTTGTTCCTTAGATCGTCTCAAGTATCGGCGACTATTTTCGATTTCTAATTTCAATTTTTAATTTCAATTTCTAGTCTCAATTTCTAATTCCGATATTTAGTTTCGATTCCTAATTTCGATTTCCAATTTCAATTCTTAATTTATGATCGATAAAAAAGATTTATATCCGATTCGGAAACTTTCAAAATTGCGTTTTCCTGTCTATGAATTTTCCAACTGAACATTATAATAATATATATATATTATAATTCAATGCAATTAACGTATTTAATGTGGAACTAATTCTGTAATTTATCACGTCACTTGGGAATTTCCCCTTATCTTAGCAAATCGCATCTTTTCATTCATCCTCGTAATGTAGAATTCCCTCACATTGATTAGAAGAATTTACATGTATCTACAAATGCATCTTCCACGAACATGTGAGAATTCTTTAAAATATCACTTCCGTCCAAGTGATACGATCACGAATCAGAATCACGAATTAGAATCACGAATCAGGTATATTTAAAAGTCCTCGTAATTCCGATGGTGCTCAGTGTTTTAATATTACTAAGTATTACTACCCCTTCTTACCTTTTGTACGTGCAATTATGCTGCACTGATTATACAAAATATTTATGCGCAACACACGTTTTACTCCTGTGTTTTGTCATTCCTAATGAATACACCATTTACCACCTCAACGGCGGGTGTTCTCGAAGTATTTAAGTATTAAGTAATCTTCAAGTATTTAAAACAAATATAGAGCATGAATGACTAAAAGATCTTTCAATTATTCAACACCTGCAATACTTTACAATTTAGTCAGTATCTTCGATTTTTTTCAAACAATGATAAATACTTTCATTTCAATTTAGAAATTAACCGAACCTCAATCTGGCATTAACCGTATTAAATTTCGTCACTTTTATTTCCTGATTCGTCTACTACAGTTTAATATAACGCAAACCCAAATCACAAGTTGAACTTTTTTAACTTTACCAATTTCCTTATTTGAATATCTTATTAATAGACATTGAATTAAACTTCTTTTTCAACTGTTTACCATTTACTTTCTGTCGCTTCATTAGCTGTGGATTAGCCTCAAGTTTAGTTTTACCGTAGATATTAAAAATACTTCGAATTTTTCGCAATACTTTTTAAAACGATATTTTACCTACCTAAATAACCCTTTTCGGTATATCCAAGTTTGAAAAAAGAACGTAGATACCGACTAAATCGTAAACTATTCCTAAAGCAAGCTGTTACCACACCTACACTCCATTAAACGATTCATCATCGCGATAGAAAAACGAGAAAATCGAAGAAAACGAGCAATATCTTGGTGTTGTCGAATACGGCTGGAAGAAAACGATGGCTCTTACTTCACCGGACAACTTGGAAGAGTTCCCATTTCGTTTTCGTTCGCATCGACGACCTTTCTCTTCGTCGCTCCCTCGCTGGAGAAAGGGAAAAAAAGCAACGGTGGAGGGAAGATGCCGACGTTAATTCTGCTGGAACCGGCATAAAGCTCTGAATCACCGGTGAACCGGTCCCGTACCCGTAAAACGCGATGCCTGTTGTGCGAACGCGGAAACCACGAGGAGCCAGCAGTCCTCGCGCGGGTCACGGAAGGATTCCTTTCTCCTCCTCCGTTTCGTTGTCGTCTTTTCCTCCTTATATTCGCCCATTCTTCCTTCTTTCATCCTCTCTACTCATCCTTCTCCTTCCCCCTTTTTTATTTTCATCGCCGTCGCCTTCGTGTTCTCCGACTAACAAAAGTACATCCTCCCTTTTGTCAGCCAACAGATGATATACCTTTTTTGGTTGGATTGCTTGTTTTGCCACGATGAATCAACTTCTGCTGTGTCATCGACCTAATTGGATTACGATAATGGGAGAACGTGTCGAGGTGAGGTAACGTGTTTCACAATGAATGGATCCCGAAAATATTAGTCTTCTTTCCTTGTTTACTCGTGGAGGTCGAAGATAAGTAGGGAAATTTGCGAAGATATTCGCAAATATTTTTCAATATTGTTTGTGGAAATTTTTAGTGGAAATTATCAAGTTTAAAGTACTAGCCCCAGGCCGAAATCTGTCTACCAGATCTAACTACTTACATTTTGCCTATTATATACATACATTATATGTACATGTGTATGTATGTATACTACAATAGCTATATACTATGATAATAGTCTAGTCTAATAGACATCTAAGTTGCCTTTGCGTCGCTAATTAACGTTAACAAGCCTACTTAGAATTCTCAATAGAGAATTGATAGCGAAGAGCTTTAAAAGAGAGAGAAAGAAAAATGCAGTGTAGGTCAAGTCTAAATATTATTTGTGTAAACTGTAGATTTTTATGCATTCGTCAGAAATTTAAAGTTGCAAAAAATGCAAGTAACATGCAAAAATATATAAAATACCGAAAGCATAGTATTTTCTATAATATTTAGTAGGTAAAACAATTTTCTACTTAGATTCCAGTATGTTGATTATATTTATAAAAATATAAATTTGCATAAGAATCTGCAATCTAATCATTAATTTAGGATTGACGAACTGTATACCACAGTTTTGGTATTTTGTTTAGGCTATATTATAAAATATTAAATTATAAAATTGCATCGCATAAATTAATATCACTGCCATACTTTATTTTAAAATTCTATCCCTATCAAAGTACATATATCGAATCTCAGTACTTTACCATTACTATAATGAATCTTAATATTTCACTATTACTATATCAAATTTATATCAAGCACATTGAATCTTAACACTTTAGCCAGAAATCTCCCTACATTTTTTTTATTAATTATAAAAATCAACTATGATCTCTATCTCTATCTGATACTAAGTATATTGAATTTATGTCAAATATATTGAATCTTAATACATTTTTACTATTACTATGTTAAATCTGTATCAAGTTATATTGGCTCACAACAGTTTACTCAAAACATCTCTCTATATTTCTCCCGTCAATCATGAACTCAATTATGATTCTATTCTTATCAAAAGAAATATATAAACGTATCTACATGAATGTTTTAAGTATTATTGTATCAATTCGTACTCTACTTTGTGCCAATACTACGACGTCCGAAACGATGAAAACTAGTATAACAAGATGTCTGGTTTTTTCGAACGGGGCCGGAGATCTCGATGCGGGCAAAGACGCTTTCGTTTCCCGGCTAAAGGTTAAACTGTTGCTACAGTCTAACGATGCTACACGAAATGGGAATCGAGACAACCTGTTGATCCTGCCGCTTCCTTTCACTCCTGGTGTATCACGAACGAAGGAGAAAAGAGGCGAGACGTTCCGACTGATTTACCGCAACACGTTCTTCATATTTCGTAAGCAACCCGGGAATCAGGGATGCTTCGTGAATTAGGCCAGCTTTTTTTCAATTCCACGATAATAGAACGATTTATACCGATGGTTCAAACACTTGTTGCGATTGTAAATCATGGATAGAGAAATCGTGTTGTTAGAATTTTTGGTTACGCTCTGTGATTTTAGAGATATTTCTCGGTTTCCGATGGAATTTCGTTGTTATGATCTTTACTTACTATAATTCTTTGAAACTACGTATTAAACACTTTGCTCGATCTTTGTTGGAGAGTTCAGAGTATATTTAAAGCAAATGGAGATGTTTTATGTTAGTATGTATTAGATATTATATTTAATTTGTAGATTATGTAATTTAAATCTTTTGTAGCAAAGTGTCGAAATTAATATAATAAGCTGCATAAAAATCAGATTAATCGGAGTAAATATTTTACAATCGATTTCTAAAAATTATCTTTTAATAATAAACCAAGCAATTTCTAAAAATTTTTCAGCTAATCACCTTGATCATCGATAAATTTCTAAAAAAAATTCTAAAACAAAATTTTTTAAAACTATGTTACTGCATCCTACGAAAAATCCTTTATTAATTAAAAGCTCCCAACGTCTTGTCCAATCCTCTACAATTCCAAAATTCGAAATCTGATCGACACATGTTTTTCAAACAAGCACGGCCTTAAAAGTTTCTTACAGAAATCAAAGAGGAGAAAGAATCCGAAAAAGAGGATTAAAATAATAGGGAAGAAAGTATGCGAGCAGATTTATTCAATCGAGATTTGCTCACCGGGAGTGGCTAACGTGAGCGCGAAAAAAAAAAAAAAGATAAGGATGTGGAACTCGTCTAACGGGTGTTCGGAAGAAAGCGGTCCCATTTTGGCCAAGCGTGCTGCTTTTCGTGGCCGAGTTACTGACAAAATTTTGGGAACGGCCCTTCCCAAGCGAGAAAAACAAGAAAGAGGGCGAATGGAGGTGGCGAACCGATTCCGGAGCCGCGGTAGGAGAAACGACCAAGGCACATTTCACTAGGAGGAGAAAGTCCATTGCCGAAAGTTCTCGTTTTCACATGTCTGGCCCCTGGATCTTCCAAGGCTAACTCTACTCTGACAAATGTGAAATTCTACTCCCGTGAAATCGTGGACAATTATGGTAAAGATCTTTGATTCTGATTCCTTTTTTTGTTTCTTCTCCTTTTTTCTTTTTTTCTTTTTTTTGTTTTGTTTTAGTGAAATATGTTGAATATAATCGAATCAATGGTAAAAATAACTGAATAGCTTTAGGTTTCATACGAATCACTGTTTATTGCTGTTAATATTAAAAAATGATTCATATAGCTGAAATTGATCTATATAATTTTTGTTGAAAGTTGTTCATGCATTCTCTATTCGTTTGTAACAGTCTATGGATTTAATTTTGGCGTTTATTAAATGTGTTATTAAATAATGTTTATTACTATTGATATTAAAAAATGATTCATACAACTGAAGTTAATTTAACTAACTTTTCAAAGTTGTGAATGTCTTTTTTTTATTCGTTTGTAACATTTGGATTAATTATGGATCTAACGTTGCTATTAATATTGAATAACATTTGTCGCTATTAATATTAAAAAATTATTTATATAATGAAAGTTGATCTAACTAATATTTCAAAGATACGAATGTTTCTTTTGTTCATTTGTTATATACCACGGATTTAAGAATTAAAAGTGGAAACTTTGGTAGCTTACAAATATGGGACTGCGTATAGAGAATTAAAATACTCGAAATTGTACGTTAGAAGCAGAGAATTATAATACGAGTCATGTAGAAACAAGAACGTTAAATATTCGTGTCTTAGATACGGACAATTGCTATTACAATAATTATATTAACGTAACGTAATGATAAATAGTAAAGTCCTGATAAAGTAGAAATATAAAATCCAAACGCTGATGACTTAATAAGAAGAGAAATTATCAACTCGTAAAATCCTTATCATCTGCAATCTTTATACGAACAATGATCGATCATAAATAATTTTTATAATCGAGCCATACACAGGAAGTAAGGGAAAGAACGAAGAATAGAATCGAGCAATTATATTTCGTTTTGAAAAGTGACGTTTCGCGACTTATTTAATCGACAAAACCCACGATTACATTGACGATATCCAAAAATATCGTGGCGGACAAAAGAGAAAGCAATTTATTATGTGCTCGTCCGAAAGTGGAACATTCGATATACGCTTAAAAATAGTATCACAATGCTCATGACCAAACGATATTCGTAACGTCCAACGATATTTCCCCTTGTTTGTTTCTATTCTTCTTCTAAAATACATTAACGCCACTTTACTGACCTTGTCTAAACTTGCTGATCAACGAAATCTATTAAGAACGACGCTTCGTATATGAAGATCGCATAATAAGAACATGACGAGCACATTCTTATCGATTTTTTTATTCTAATACCACTCTGTGATCGAATAGAAATAACTGAAAATGAAAACGAGCTGTTGGGTTCGGAGACGTAGATTTTCTAAGAACGCGTGATGCTGATAAATTGAACAAGTTTTGTAGAAACCAAAAATATAATTATTAAGCAATATTTTAAAGCAATGAGAAAATATTATCAGTTTTATGGAAATTATGTGTATAGCTATTAATACAGAGCAATAGAAAGCTATTTTACATAATTATCAGTATTAAATTAAAATTCAAATTAAATAAAACGTATAAATTGTTAGGATATGCTGACAATTTAGAATGGAATAGAAAAATACATACAGTGTAAAAATACGTATACTGCTGTAAAAGTCAAATGTATAATTTAAGGCAAGCAACGTAAAAACTAAACAGCAAAATTGTGAACACATTGAAAGTTTAAAAAATACATACATATTTATGTCTAAAATTAAAGAACAATTTTGGTAACATTTTTATTACCGACTGACAGCAAACTGAATGTCAAAGGTGTTTCTGCGGAAAAAAGACAGCAAATGTGACTTATCGTGTTCCTTCCTTATAGTCGTTATATCCTATGGACAAAGGGGTTACGACTTTTCTTCACCATAGAGACTCGAGAATTGATAACTTCACAGCTGACGAGCAGATGTTGCTACCGTCATAAAGCGTTTATGTTATAAATTGCGCGGAGGAGCCTGTATGTTTTACCGACACCTGACAATTAAAGAAACGACGTGTACAGAGCATATGTTGTGATCACGGAATGCACGTTAACGAGGCAGCGAGCTGAGATCGCGTCCAAGGATCGAACCAGGATGAAAATGTATTTCACTGTGCGTGAAGCCTCGGTTTTCGAGGATTGAGAAAATAAATTTCGAAGAAAATTACGAAATTTCAATATTATTATATACATCTCAAGGCGAGAAACTTGAAATGATTTCAATTTGCGTCATTGCTTTATATATTAATTATCTATGTTAATCAATTACGTAACATTAGAAATACCAGAGTTCCTTTTCTTTATTATCTCTATTAAGGATGGTCTATTTAAATCTAGCCTTAAAAACGGTCGGTAAAGACACAAATTATGCTACTGTTTTAAATATAACATGGAAGAAGAACAGATGATCTCCCCTTGTTTAGCCTCTTACTAGTCAGAAGCTTGGCGATAATTACAAGTTAATATTGAAAGATATCGCAAGTTTTCTCAGAAAGCAGCAAACTTCTTTCCTCGGTCCAATTAGTTTCTAAAAGTGACACGTTTTTCTTTTTGTTGGCAAAGTTCGTGCCTCTTATTTCGCCAACGCAAAGTCAACCAATTAAATGCGAACGTTGAGCGTAATTACTCTTTCCTCGTCTCCGATAATTACACACGTTTCTGATGTAAAAAGCGGTAGAAATCGCGGAGCTTCGGAATTACTTTGTATCCTTGAAAACGAATCATCTACTTGTACGCACGATCTTTCAAATAAATTTTTCTTCCATTTAAATGATCAGCCAGAGCAAGCTTTTTCCATTTGCTACGAGTTTTGTTGAAATCTATAGAATTTCTGATATAAATTATACAGGCTGTTTCAGACTATGCGGATCGAAGGTACGGGGTAAGCGAAGAAGAAAAACTTGCATAAGCGTACAGCAAATACGACTTGGTTTTCGAGTTGCAGCTTCTTTCGCGTTGTTTCTTCGAAACATTTCCCTCTCGGGCAAATGGCATTTCAGAAACCGTTCACTGTATATTATACAAATACCTAGTTCTTACGGCAATACGCTCAGCAAATCCATACGTAAGACGCGTGTCAGTCGTTTCGCAATTTCTGTGAATAACTCATTTTCACGACGCCACTACCATAAATTCGGAATAATCTTGCTGCACCGGACGTGCGAGTCTTTTACGCGGGAACTCGACAGGCGATGTTTTACCGTGCGATATTGCTGTGATATGTATGTCTGTTTTTGTTTCTTCTTGATAGGAAAAGAAAGAAAGAAAGACGGTCGCCTGTGTGCACGCAGCCTTACACTGACTGCTCCATTCATAACGCGGCGCTTGCACGACACTCAAACCACGTAGCAAAAGCAGTATACATCAACATTCCAATTCTTGGTCTTATCTACACGAAAGATTGCTGCAACACAAAATAAGCTATAACTCGAAAATAAGGTCATATTGCCTATACAGGGTGTCCCACGTAACGCGACTCGCTAGTTCTCTGCCGTTTGCGGTCATGTGACAAAGAACGTTTCGAATAACCGTATTTTAATCGTGTGAAATTTACAAAAAATGTGCTAGAGGTAGGAAAAGGAGTTCGAAAATACACTGTCTTTATAGGGAAATCACTTTGAATAATATGTAATAAATGGGACCATACGTTGTCTCGGGCATTTTTCTCTCGAAGACTATGGTCTAGCGGATAACAAAGTTTAATATCTTGCATTTGAGATGGAGGAATGAAGGTAGTATATGAAACATGTGCTTAGTATGGAACGTGATCGTATGTTTGCAAAGAAGTGCCGTAATGCTGCGGTGAAGTTTAAAACTATTAATTACAACGTCGTCCGCGAGCAATTATCATTTACGTGAATACGATCGTTTCAGTAATGTGCCGTTAAGCATGTTCTTTTCTCGCCGTGACTTTTTATATTCATTTACAAAGAAGGTTTGCGTGACATTAAAAGTAAATTATTCGGTCAGTTTCTTTATTAGTTTGGAGTCTTAGCATTATCGACTAATTCTATTATCGTCCATTATCATCAATAAATTGTTCTTCGATTAATTCAACTTCGATCAATTCAACGATACTTGATCAAAGACAGAGACAGCTTACGAATATTCGCAAGAGAAGCGAACTGACAAGGAAGGCAGTTGTGAGTCGAAATTGGATGACAACGCAGAATGTTTATTTGGTCCGCGTGTGTAGGTATTTTAATTCTCAGTCACTCATTTTCGCAACTGTGTCTCTCGCGCATCGAATTGACACAATGAGAAGATCGATATGAAAAATGAAGAGATAAATAATTCATTTTCCTCTTCGTCGTTCACACGCATTCGCGTTAGTTCTCCTTCACGGATTTCATTCACACGTTTTCGACCTCGCATTGCTTCCATCTTGATGATCTCAGCTTTGTCTTGCAGCGAGAAGAAGCACGAAGAGAAGGCACAAACGTCTCTTCCTCCCTTCTTCATATTCACACCAAATGTTGATACTCGAAGCTATACACGTCTAGCTGCATTCTCAAGAAGTTGTACAATGAATGTATAATTATCGTGCAGGCGTAATTACAAAGCGATATACTAGCTATCAATAGACTCGATAAGAATAATGTTAAATTGATAAACAGGGTCCTTTATGTAACAAACATTGTCACACCTTTCTGTCGCATGTTTTGCCATTAAACTATACTAAATGTATATGTTCCATATCAGAAAAGATAAAAGTCACAAAGTCCCGGATCGATCTTTCTACAAATGACAGAATGACATCATCTCTTGCAGTTACACTTTTTTTTTTTAATGGAAACCTTCCTTTGCTTTCCCATGCATCGAATCCTCTCGTCATTCTACGAAAAAGGATACCAGAGTATTAAAGTAACATGGTCGAAAAGTGATTAGTTTAACATTAATTTATTATTTTGCAAAATTCAAGTAACAATATCTTTGAAATTAGTAATCAGTTTTCGACCCTGTTATCCTAATACGTTTTTTCTCGTAGAACAACGAGAGAATTCGATGTATGCAAAAAAGAAAGGAAGGTTTCCATTAAAAAAAAATCACTCTGAATCATTTGTCTTCTTCCTCTTTAATTTTCTCCTTATAATTATAGTTTACGGGAAGAACGCTATAATAATAAGTAATAGCGTGAACACCCTCAGGTGTTACATCAAATTGACGAGGCTCGTGCGAGTAATTAGCGAAAAAAGATCCTCGTGCAGCGCGTTAATAATCTCCATGAGTTTTCTTCTATGCTATTATCCCATATAGATTCTACAACTACGGAAAATCTTAACTATACCGTGATTAAAAATCTATTCCTATGAAAATAAATTATAGTTAGTAATACCTCGCCTGACTTAAATCTTCCAAGCAATCAATTTGAAAAATCGAAACTATGTCACACACCAGGACCCGATTAATTCCATCTTCTTGTCAATCCTCGATCAGATCTTCGTCGTCCAGCATCCCTCGTCCCTTATCCATTCTTAAAATTTCCATCTATCCATCCGTCCATCGAATTCTCTCCGATTCATCTGCATAACGAAGAGCCACAAGGAAGAATCGTCCATTAGTGGTATAATTGGCATACTTGTCGTCCTATATATTTAACCTAATCAGAGCTAACGAACGGAAAGACAGAAGAAGGAGAGCCGTTGAAGGCGAGAAACGTGATTTTTCTGTTCTGGTCAAAGGTCGAGAAAACGAGAACGGTTCGTTAGACGAAACACACACGTTCGGGATAATCGATGAATTTTTCCGAGTAAATCGCGATAATGGCGATGGGACTGGCTCGTTATGCACTCCCGAGGTAAGCTCGTTAGCTCGTTCGAGTACATAGACAGAGGCTTATAATTATAATCAATCACCGTTCAACGAATGGGGGAAAAAAAGAAAAGGAGAAACAAATGCAAAGAATGGAAAAATCGTGTGAACGACAAAGATGAATAGTAATTTTATTATATAAGCGTTTCAACCCCGGTTGTCGTGAAAATAGTTTTGTTCTCCTCGATCGATTATATAATCGGTTAGAGTAGCGAGAAATGGTAATTGCTAGAGATATCGAGAAAAGTGGGGGAGGGATTTGTTAGAAGGGAACGCGATTCGAGCAGATGATAACGCGGTTTTCCTTTGTACGATCGTGATTATTCAGATGGATCGAGGGGATCAATTATCGAAAGTCGGTCGTGTCCATTGCGACGCGTCGTAATCTCCGATGTTACGTAAAGTTGTGCGTTCCAACCCTTTCTGCTCGTTTCGCTTTTTTCATTTTTTTTTTTTTTTTTTTTTTTTTTTTTTTTTTTTTTTTTTTTTTTTTTTTTTTAATTGGAATGCATACTTATTGGAAGCGAAAAGCTTGGAAAACTTAGATTTCGGTAATTGGCGTTGTTTCTCGTTGATCACTTTGATGAAGTTTGCTGAGAAATCTTTGAAATTCCACGGTTTGTCGTGCTAAGAAATTTGTTAGGTCATCCCATAAGTTCGTGCCGACCTTTGTGTATACATTTCATATTTTAAAGAAAAACAAGAGAACTTTTATCGAGACGGAATAATGAAACATGGGAAGAAGTTGTACAACGAGAGGGGGATTACATTTTTTCGTGAAACTGAAAGGTATGTGAACAATCTTAACATATATAACCGCTCGAAAAACGGCACGAACTTATGGGATGACCTAATAGATGCTTCGGGTTGGAATGTTGTAAGGGGAAAGTTCGGGAAAGTTAAGAATAAAAATTGGGGCGCTTGTGAGATAATTTGAAAATCCAACCCTTCGAATTTTGTAACGTGGCGATATCTATGTCGAGGTTAACAGATGTTTCCCATTAATTTTATTAATGGATTTTCAAAAGTCGCGGATCCTGAAAAATTGTTATTATAAAACGAATGCTTGAGAATTGACCTAAAAATTGATCATCAAGGTTTGTAATAGCGGTTCGTAGTTTGTACAAACCTTAAACTTTCCAAATCTAATAGAGTTCATGAAAGGATCTTCAATAGTCGGAAAGAAATTTTGTCCTTAACATGCCTCTTCGCTTTACCAAACTATTCAAGATCAAGATTAATTTCGATATCTTGTCCAAACACTGCCAAGAGTAAATCACATTATCCGAATTGGCTGTTAGAAAGAGAAATAAATTCATTTCTCAGGGACGAACACTTGGCAACCGATGTGACGTCTTTCGTTTAATGAATGAAATTAAGATAGTACCAGTCGCCCGTTTGAATTAAAGCCAAACCAAATGTTTCGTTAATCCTACTATTCTATTCACATTCGCACCTCCTACAAAAGTATGATGTTTTAGGTGCGTTGTAAGATTTATACGACGAGCTTTCCAATAAGAACTTTGCACTAAATCGAACATTAACGTGACGATATAAAAGAAATCACGAACTCATGTGAAAATATTAAGGTCACAATGTAATTGCATCCTTCAGAAAAATCAAAATTTATGCTGAACTACAGAAGCGAGATAGAAGAAAAGTGTTCGAACGATCTTCAAAAGAGAATAACTTTTTTGAAACTTATGACTTTCAGTGTGTGACTGTATATATGTATGTATTATATTATATTTATTTATTATGTGTAATTTCATTATAAGTACCACGCAAAATCAGACAGGTAAACAAATTTTCCAATCTGCATGTACTACAACGAAGATAAATATAATTGTGCCAAGTCGTCCATGACTTTAATAGTCAACACGACCATAAATCTGAATTTAAAATAGAAGGATATTAATATAGAAAATTCAACAAATATGCCATAAAATTCGATTCGTTATTCTTATCTAATATACCCAGAAGTCAAACTAATTAATGTTAACTTTAATCATCCTCACAGTCTAGTTTTTCGTAAACTATGCACAATACGCTTGTCGTATCCTTAAGCCGAATAATCATATTTCTAGTACGTGAAACGGTTTCAAGCTCGTAGATGTCGTACGATACAAAAGCTGAAGAACCATGAAAGACTATGTTGCTGAACTTTTTCCTATATATTCTGTACGTCGATAAATTTCTATTATCTTGGAATACCGAGGGTCGGTGTAAATTCGAAGTCAGCTCTTTCTTGAATTTCTCCGGAGATCAACCTTTGACTTCTGGCTGACAAAGGAGATTTAAACTCGTGTATATAGCTGTATAAAGGATTCTGTCAGTTCTTGTGCCTCTCGCTTTCCGAAGCACTCTGCTTTTCCCTTTTTGTCTGATTCCTCTATCTTCGAAATCATATTTCCAACATCGATACGCCACGTCTTTACTCTCGAGGAATTCTTCTAGTTCTCGTTTATTAGACTCTTATTAAATACGAAACTTACTCTTACGAAACAAACTCTTATCGAAGATAATAGAAGAGGAAAATTGGAAAATTTTCTATCGACGTTAACGAATATTTAAAAATCTCTAAGCGATACGATGGAAATAATTTTCCTCGAAATTAGAAAATTCTTAAACCGTTTTATATCTTGCGATACTCTGATAAGTCACGATATGGATGAGAAGAAAAATTTTCTCTCAACAAACCGAGAAAAAAGTAGATCAAAGTTGCGATTTTCTCGTTATCTTCCTGTAACCACATGCATCGAGTCATCCCACAATGCGCTTTTTTTAAGGGACCAATTTAAAACAACAAGAGTTGTTACTATCGGAGTGACAGAAAATTGGAGGAACTTCCAAAACTTAATAGGAAAAGTAATGAATTACAAAAATCGATTGTCGACGAATAACTTTTTATTTCCATCTGTATATGAAAGTATATGAAAATCAACGACTGCGTCACTCATAGGATGACCTAATATTTTACCACAGACTTTCTGACTCTCTTTTAATGTCAATCATAATTCTACCTTGACGATATCGAGTCCTGATTTATTTAGTCCTGATTTTCGATTCTAATTTTAACCTAACCATATGGAACCTAACGAAGGAACCTAAATTGTCTACGTTTAAAAAACACGAACGCGATGGAAGATCGAAGAAAGACAAATTTTTAATGGAAACTTCACGCAACTATTATCAAAGATTTTCCATCGAAATGTCTAGAAGTCAATGCGTCGATCACGCGGGGAAAGAAGATTTAACAGTATAATAAATAATGGGAAAAACCAACCAGCTTGACACGCTTGTATCCTTGGGCGCGTATTAACGTAACGATAAACAGGATTGATGAAACGATCAGGCGCAATACGAAACGAGAATACGCACGACGTATCAATACGCTGTTATTATTACCGAGTGTAATTATACATGTCCATAACGAGCCGCCCTATGGTAATGATGGAAAACTATTTGAATAACAGGGTGAAGCGAGATGAATAAAGCGATGTCAGCGTGAAGAGACGTGTTTTCAGCGACTAAACTGCTCGTTAAATTCCAATAAACGCATCGTATCGTCTATTTCTTACATATGTATGTAGAATACATATGCGTCTTCGTTTAAAAGCTGCTGTTCTTCCAAAGTGAAAATTATGTCCAATGGCTACAAAAAAGCATTTGCCGTTTTTATCAGCTTCTGCGTTTCATTCGCACATCATTAAATTTTTGTAGTCATGTGAAACGTGATTACTAAATCACTAAAATTAAACGAGCCTATGAAGTTTCATACAGTGTCCGGCCGAATAAAACGTGTAAGAGCAGTCGCGGTGTGATTCCTTGTGGAAAAGTAAGAAAACAAATATAGAATAACACGTTTTCATTCGCGTCTTGGAGACTGGATAGGGCTAGATAATCGGCAGCAGGTCTACGCGTGAAAATGAGTCAAAGTTGCGGAATAAAATTTCTTCGCAAGACGCTTTGCTTCCGAGGGAAATAAATTTGAACATTTACCACACGCGTACACTAGCGGCTAAACTCTAGGAAAATGAAGCCCTAGACGGAAAAATTTGATTCTACACTCTCCTTTGGTTTTTACACGTAGGATAACCTTCTGTTTATTATTCAGTCCTATCTAGTCCGGAATTATCCATGTTCAAGCGTACTTGATAAATTTTCAACCTCGATAATTCTCGAAAACTAGGCTGAGAATGACAAAAATGGTATTACATTTTCATATTTTATTAGAAGAAATCTAGTCGTGCTCGCTTTTACGCGTCCTATTCGGCCAGATTCCGTATCTAATTAATTAGTATAAATGCCATAATAAATACAATAACGTGCAAGTATATGCCGTAAGTTCTCTGATTTATTGCTGCGATTCGTTTTCTTTTCCTTTACTCGCTCCTCTTTATTATTAGAACTCTCCGTGTTACTCTTCTTGCACTATCTCCGCACTATCGCCATAATAAATCTCCTTCGAAAGATTGATTCTCTGTCTCACTTCGCACTACAATTCCCTCTTCGAACCCTTTTATAGCGAGATCTACCTAGCAGAATACGTAGGTTCTCGCTGGCCGCGATTTCATCATTGTAGGTAGATCGAAGGGCAAATCTTACGAGAACACGGCGGGTTATTTTGCGCGCCGTATTTTACTCGATACAGTAACAATGACCAACCTATTAACCACGTTAAACCTAATCTACGGCTAAGCCAAAGCAAAACGAGGAACATCTCTCGCTATAATAAGATACGTTAACGCGGGGTCGGCTTAATTTCTGACGTGTTATACGATTTTTTTTGTGGAAGCAACCGAGTTTACACGGGGTGAGCCGGTTGGCGTCCAGGTTTCCTCCCGTTTCCCCTGCACACCAGATTATGGTCTCAGCGCGAAATCTGAGACCCAAGCGTCGACCGCATGGGATTATCCTTCCATAACGTCAGCCGTGGCTAGGCCATAACACGGCATTGCCACATCTTGCGAGATAAAATGTAAGAGTACGGCGATGTTGTGCTGTCGGTGAAACAAGAATATCTGTTCGTCGAATGTCGACAGACATGCTGCATAGATCGACAGCCGAGAAACACGTAAAACGATCGTTCCACGTGACGATCTGCGAGGACGTTTTTAACGCGTAATCCACGCTATTCGAGCCGAGCTAACTCCGACGAGCATTAGTTGCCTCATTCTCATAATATGTTTATGCTACTTAATTTCAGCATATAATTTTCGGATGCTCTTCAAATCCTTCGCTACGTACGATATATCGGATTTGCTTTTCGATAGATTAACACGGCGATTTGTTTGATCTTTTTCGTCTTATGGCATGCGTAAGTTAGTTACTAAAATTAAAATTGAAAATTATACAAAATTATTAAACGACAGGATATTCATAGGCGGATGGATAATATTATTTTCATTTGACAAACTAAAACCAGTGAAAAAGACTCAATATTCCTGAATAGATAGTCGGGTATTGCACAATTTAAAAATTCCTGCGGCACGCCGATTGAAAATCGCCGGATCAACACGTCGACTGCCGCGTAAATTTTACAAATTTTCCCCGCGATAAATTCGAACACACTGCAACGTGATATTCTTGCAAAATATTATATTAGCCCGCTCTTAACCAATGTTTATCCAAGCCTTTCGTGTCGTCGAAAATATTTCAGTCTCTAATATCGTCTTAATCATTCTGAAAAATGGGATAAATGTGGGTCACTGACGACCACCGCGGCGATCAATGTATTAATAATGCGTTAATAAGATAAACAACGACAAGTATAGTTATCGTGATTTACATAATGAAAATAATTGAAAATCGCCGATAGCTAATATGTATGAAGAAAAGAGAAAAGAGGTCCATGCAGATCCCTGCTGCTATAATGGCACGCAACCAATCGCCACGGCTTCTCCGCATACTTGTGCGTACGTTTGAGATGCGTAATTAATAGCTTCGCGACTTATAAATTATTGACGATGATACACGTTGAATTAATGTACATATTAAACAGCTTTTGTCCACGAGCCAATCCCATTTATATCCGACTGTACAACTTGAAACTTTAGTCTTATTCAAACTGAAAATTATTTTCTTACTAATTTAGTTATTATATTTTCTTATTAATTTTCCTCTTGCTTTTTCCTTATTTATTTATTTCCTTTTTTAGTTCATGGCTGTATCGTTTCTCAAGTTCTAGATTTTTTCGTGATTTGTCACACCTCTTACAACACGCAGGTTAATTCATTCAAACAGCTGTTACTTTTTATAATTATAGTTTTTCTATGAATTAATCGTCAAGAGATCATTTTTTCAATTTTTGATTGGAGAAATCCTTATAGCAAAAAATTTTTAGTAAAAAGGTGTTAAGTAAAATGAAATGATTTCTTGTCTTGTCATTTTCTGAATTTGTAGTAGAGTAGAATGTTTCGTGTTTCGTGTTTAGAGAAATTACTCGTCGTGTTCACTACACTACATTTGTCTCTTCTCTACAGCTAATCGGTTCACTATCGTAAAATAAACGGATGCTTAAGCTGCTTCTACCTACATTTCCTAATCGCTTGCAAGTGCATCGATATCGTTCTGAGAACCGTATTTCAGAAATTAAAAGTTTGGACTCGAAGGACAACTATCATTACACTTGAAAACTTTCAAATTTTGTGATATTCAGAGCTCCAAATTTTCAAATATTCGCGGTATCAAAGCTCAAAATCTTTCAAATATTTAAATAGCAGATCTTTCAATGTGACGAATATTTCAATTAGAAATTCTGAAACATTCCATGCCTCCAATGTTTTGTCCCGAATTACATGTTTCTCAATATTCCGTCACAGATTCTTCAATATCTCAAATCATATAAATAAAATTATAAATAGATAAATTGCAAATTTTTAACGTTTCAAATTTTTCACTTAGAAACTTTTAACACTCCACGTTTTTGAATATCCAATGTTCCGAAGCTCCGAATTTCCAAACTTTTAAATTCTTCTAGCATCAGATTAAATATGAAAAATTTCGTAGTTGCAGATTTTCAAACTTGGAGATTTTCAAATATCAGAATTTCGAAACAGCGTCCAAGCAACGAAAGATCCTGGACATCTCATTATTACGTCACGTGAAAAAAATCTGCACGCGGATCATTGCGCGTTCTTACGAACGTCGCGTCAAGTTCTCGATACCCTTCGATGCACGTTTCTAATGCCTACGTGTGTGAAAGAGAGTAAAAGCGTGAATGGAAAACTGAGGAAAGAAAGAAAACTCATGCAAATGAGAGAACACGTCCCACTATTGTCCTCGTTCCAGAAAAGTTAGGAGAGAAGATTTATGGTGGTAAACGACGATCATTGCGTGGATCGTTCGTCCGGGGTTGTGGATGCAAAAACGCGTAAGAAAATAAAAAGAATATAAAGAAAAGAAAGAAAGAAAGAGAAAAAAAAGAAGAAGTGTATGAGCTGTCGTTTGTCACTTACCCTTCAGAGAGGATGTTATCATGGGGTCACCTGAAAATGATACAAGTACAGTATTTGCGTGAACGTCAATGTATGATAATGAGAAAGATAAATAGACAGATTATAAAAAGAGCGACAGGATGAAAAAAAGAGGAGAAAAGAGATCTTTGATATAAATTTCGATACGAGTTATATCGAGAACAGAGACAATGAAAGATCAAAGAAATAGAGAAGATGAAGACGTGTTTTTTGGCTAATCTGTTTCTTGTTTAGCTTACTATATACATCTAATCGTTAACAGAACGTTGAAATTTCTCGCGTCTACGGTGATCGCGATTGCGGCGAGATCCATGTTTTTATTATGGTTTGCTGAAAAAGATAATTTTGTAAAATACACGTGTCGCACCTTCTACCAATGTATCTAACGATCGGTGCCACATATATAGAATATAAAAACCGTGAACAAATGTATCGTATAGAGACTACAAAATAGTATATGCACACTATAGTATTTAGATATTGCATTTATTTACATACAAAGTTGGCTATGTAGAACCAAAGTATATTAAATTTCGTATCGTTCAATAGTATTCAATATATAGTAATATAATAATGTCATAACATATTGGTAACGTGGTAATATATATATACAGTAATAGACTTTCATTATTCGATCTTCATACGACCAGAAATATCTGATAGTCTAAGGGTGAAATGTGTGCAACGCTTGGACCAAAAGCTTCGTTAGAGAATACAGTTGCATGCAAATACTCTCCAGTAGCACCACTGTACGCGCGCTAAATGAAATGTCTCGGCTGTATATACCTGAAACTAAAGAAGCAGCGAAGATGATCTTTCCGTATCTGTTGGACATCTCCGTATCTTGCATTTACGTCTATCGTTCGTGACGGAATATCATTTCAGCTGGCGAAAAGATGAAAGAGAGCGAGAGTAGTCGCACAGGATCGTGTCGTGAGACGCGTGGGCCCAGCACAACGAAGCAGGGAGGGTCTCTGGGCCGAGATCTCGGAGGACTCGGGGTCAGAGATCAGCGTTCGCCGCAGAAAAGAACGGGAAAATGTTCCTTTCGCGAGAGATACCCTATCTCTGTTCTCGCATAATACGCAAGTGGGAGTATTCGTATACGGACGCGCTTAGCAAACTGTCTTCGCGACGGCAACCTTCGCAAAGCAGACCCCTCTTCTTCTTCTCTCTCTTTGTTCAGCCTCATTCTTCGCGTTTCACTCTCTACGTACGTCCTCATTCCCTTTATTAGGCTTTGTCTCGTCTCGTCCCCTTTCGCCGGAAAAAAAATATCGTCATCCGTTGCGACGTATCGTGACACGAGAAGGAAATGACGATGTGTCCCTTTCGCTGCTGCAGTTGATGGTTTTTTCATTCGGAGTATCGTAGCAGTTGCACACAGATTTCTTTTAGCTTAGTTTTGGAATTCCCGAGGTTAAGAGAAAGTTGGCCAAAGTTAGGGGAAATTTCGGAGAGAAAGGAATTTTGATAATTTGCAAATTCGAAGATAACGTAGTGTGTGGAAGGCTAGGTGAGATCGATCAGGATTGCGACAAGGGTATTGGTAAAGTAAATTGTTAGGAGGAGCGTTTGGACTCGAAGATTCAAACGTTTGGAGAAATTGAAAAGTTTGAAAGATTCGCAAATTAAAAATACAATTCGCTCTATGAATAAGAGCTCGCACGGTCCGTAAGTAATGATTCATAATGGAAAATAATCTGCAGCGATCCTGACGCCTGTTATAAACCGAGTTAAATAAACCTCCAAAAACGTGCGCTTGTCATCACTCTCGCCAACCGATCATTACCAGGTGCAAATTATACCTTCCTCTCGTTCCAACCGAAAGCCTCAATTTGCCTGAAAATAATGTTAAATATTCAGCGCGTTAAAAACCTCTCATCTTCTAACTACGAAAATTATTATTTATCGGGAAAGTCGGCGTATTAGCCATGATAAGAATAATAAACGAGAAGAAAACAGCTACCGGTGAGCAGACATCAGCCACCATGAATGAATAACGTATGCAAACGCTTGATTAGAGAGAATGATATTGGCAGAAGCTGGAAGCCGCGAGTAGAAGTGTAAATCTATTCACTGTCAGGATGCAATTACACCGGTGCCTAGCAACGCTAACTAGCCGAGGTTTCGCTTTAATCGCGAATATGAGTTATCGTATGTTTTCCCCCTTGGAACCCAGGTTCCAATAAACGACCGTGCTTGTTCCTTTCAATGCTTGGATACGCGAGAAATATACAGTAAATGTAGTCAACGCACGAGATTTCACAATTACCTTAACAATTATCTACTTCTTGTTCCTTCGTTTTCGAGAATAATCGGCGCGTTTCCATTGGAAATAAAATAACGAATTGTGAAATAAAATCTTTCGCGCTGTCTACTCGCCGTTGTAATTTGGTAAATGAAACACATTTCAGGATGCACGATGCCACGTGCGAGCTTGGCCGCACGTGGCAAAAACGTGTGCTACGCGCATGATATCTTTGAGAAGGTGATATAATTGAGTAAATTATCCGACCAACTAAATTTACTCCGTACGATGAGTAAATATATCACTCTCAACGTAACAAAACACAAAACATAAATAAACAAGAGATTCCTGAGCGAAGAGTCGAGAAAGAGTCGCAGTTTGGAGAATAGGATCGTATCCGATGAAATCCAGTTTAAAGTTCAATTACTATACATTTGTGGATAATTAACGCTTTATATTAATGAGTGGAAACCTGAACTCAACCGAAAGTTCCTACAATATGATTGAAATTCCTGAGTGAATCCTTGAAGATTCGGGAAAGGATCAAAGTTCAAGGAATAAAATCATATCCGATAAGATTCGTTTCAAAATTAAATTATTATCCTTTTGTAAATAGTTAATATTTTATATTAATGAGTGAGAACGTGAAATCAATTGAATTGTTGCTACAATGTGATTGAGGTTCCTGCGTGATTCCTCAAGGACACGAAAATCAGCTCGTATTCAATCAAATTCACTTTACGCTCAAGTTAAAAATTCTTTTATTTCTATTTTGTTGTTAAATATATTACTAATATGCGAAAATTTGGAATCGACCCAACATCCCTACGATATGACATAATTTGTGATTTACGATTGTGATCGATCGAAGGTTCCCTTTGACTTTCTCGATATTTCATAGAGTGTCGCACGATTCAAGGAACGAGTCGCGGGCTGAGTCATCGCGCGAAATCCACCGGAAGATCAGATCGGCCCACACGCGCTGCTCATGGCTCGCATGTGCAAGCAGATGCACGCACTGATGCAGCTTCATGGGCCACAGCCTGGCCAGGGGATCACAGCCACGATTTTCCATGAACGACGACCCATGATTCGAATCTAGTGTCCTAAAAATCTATCTTCTCTAGTTGCGATCATTCCTCCAGAACTTGTATTTTTCTAGATACCGACGAAATACTTGTTAACTATGACTTCTAGTGTGGCTAACTAAGTCAGTTCCATTATATCCAAGTTTGTATTAATATTATTCACATCATTTTACTTTTTATATTTGTTATTGATAATACTTCAAGAAATTACCTACATAGAAAGATCCCAATTGATCCTGACACACGGTGAACAACTGGAACAGGAGGAAGTTTGTAAAATAAGAGGTTGAAGAAGGCAGCATAATTTCAAAGAGTGCATTTATATTTAATAGGAGCAACGAATGAATATAATATGTACCACAGGATAAACGACTGTTGCCGGTATAGTAAGAAATGTTTGCTATAAAACATCTGCCATCCTGTGAGGTTCTATGAAGCCAAATTGATCAACTCCACTTCTTGTCGACTTCTCAATTTCTCAATTTCACTATACAAGTACAGTGGAACTTGGTTTATATGAGTGAAATTTTAGCAGTGGCTAATTAACTGAACTTTAGCGGAGCTTCTATTACTTCAACTATCACCGAGCGTCGATCCATTCATATATGAACATCTAACAATGTACGCAGTAGACATTATGTGACACATTCTTGTGCTTCGCGGCCGATACAAATTTGCAACATTATTATATATATATAATTTAATAGCAAATGTTTCGTGGAATCCTCTCATCGGAACACGAACTTCTATTAATTGAACCAAGAATCACAAATGGCGGGGAGAAACAGATGGACTTCTATTATATGAACGACCTGGTTACATGAATCAGCTTATCCCCCAACAAGTTCGTATAAACCGAGTTCTACTGTACAATTAATGTGCCTGTTACATAAGCGCGATTAACGTTCAATCGTGTTCGATGCGAAGAGACAAAAGTCTGAAACCCAAAGAAGAAGACAGAAGAGCCGTGCGTCGCGTAAGTATCGAAGCCTTGAGCAACCCGAAGGAAGGGAAAAAACATGGAAAATCCCCATGAACAGCGGAAGTCATTTGCTCCTCGGGGACTTTGCAAGCAACAGGACAAATCCGCACGTGTAGGTATGTAGAAATTACCGAATGTCAACACGATTACAGAGAACGTCGCGACAATTAGTTCCACCTTGGTTATTCAATGGACAAGAAGATCCAGTGAACAATCTTTCGTAGATCTTTCGTAGATCCTTTGCAGATCTTTTACTTCGGTGTGCATCGTGTGTAATCGAATGGATCCTGGTCTGTGTTCGCAACGTATCTCAAGGACGCGCGCGTTCCGTCTCGTTGCCGAGGATAATGCAACGTTCCAGGATAACTCCGCGGTCTCGATGATGTTGATTTCTAAGCGGGAAATCGCAGGATACGCGAATAATCGATTTCCACCTCCTGTTTCTCCCACTTTGTCAATCGTGAATCTCTCCCGCCGTCGGATTAACACGAGGTAAACCGAGTGAGTATCTTTCTGTCCCGATTCGATTCGTTCCGCGATTCGTTTCCACCTCTTTTCTAAGCTACGACGCGATTTTTTTCCCCCTCATGTAACGCCTACTTGGCGATCAAGGATTCGCTGGAAAGCGAGCTTCGTATTCACTTTCGAACAGTTGCAAGCAGGGACGGTATCCAGTTTGATATTTACACTCGGATATCTTGATTGATCTTAGCCCTGTCTAACCCTTCCAGCCAGAAATACTTTTGTGCAAATGCACGTATCTATCGATACGTATATCGCGAATTGGAAACTTGATTAATTCTTCTGTGAGGTATTAGGTTGTCCCAAAGTTCCTTTCGTTTTATAAGGAAATAATAGATGTACGATATTTTCTGTTTTATATTATTTTATTGAATTATGTATAGTCCATTCTGTTCTATTGGAACGAATAATATTAATAATGTAATAATGTGTAATTATATTATAATAATGTAAGTAAATAATATAAAACAAAAAATATTGTGCATCTATTGTTTCCTTATGAAGTGACAGAAACTTTTGGGACAACCTAATATAATAAGAGTAGAGTCTTGTTTTTCTCTTTGATTTTTGTAATTTTGATCCTTTCACTATTTTATTCTCCTTCGAGTATTATGCTTTAGTCATTGCTGGCTTTAGTGATAATAACCATATATCGGTATATACATATTGATATATAAACATATATCGGTCATAAATGTTAGGATATTTAGACACTCTTGCGCAATTGAATTAATGTTATTGATAACAATTTTACGAGTAACGAAACCAAATTACCAGTGATAATAAATGTTGTTCCACGGCATTAAATAATACAAATTACAAATTGTCTTATTATTCTATTCAGTCTTCGACAATTATTAAAATGTATTCTGTAACCTACAATCTGTAACTCGTTAATTCTTTAATATCATTAGTTGATGAATTATTATGCAACAGAGCTCTGCTGATATTTATCGCAGTACAAAATGAATAAATTAACAATCAAGTGAATAGCAACTTATAATCTGTAACTCGTCAATTCTTATGAGATTTATATTGATATTTATTCCAGCGCAAAGTGAATAATTAAATAACGATTAAGTAAATGGTAATTTTACGACACGCAGGAATTGTGGACCTATTCCACCCCCGAACCCACAGGAGATTAATTATTGTTGATTACTGTATTATTACTGTTACTTATTATAATCGCTACAATTATTATTATCATTATCACATCTTTCAGATTTCATATTTTCATTATAACTTTTTAATTATGAATCGTATTAATTATTCTATACTAATTGAGAATTATATTTCTGATATTTAGCGAAACAAATTGTTTTCGTTTACTACTTATTTTGCATTTTCTATTGTATTATATAAGAAATATAGTATATATCATCACGAAAACTAAAAAAGGATATACAGTGAAGTCTTTGATTATTCGAGTTCGGTTTAACCAAAATTCCGTATTATTCGAAGCACTTTGAACTTTACCATGATACATTTCACTTCTTTCGCAAATTTAAAACGAATACGATAAAAGAATACGAATATGTAAACAGTCAATGTAGCCTTAAAACACTTGATCAAATTTCCAATCAATTAAATATAACCAATTCGACCAATGAGTAATATATATAATATGAATAATAAATAATGGAATCTAAATACATGTACAATATCGTTCTTTTTATAACCTTATTGCACGATTTAGTAACAACCATGCACCCTTCCGTATTATTCCTAGGTTCGTGTTCACATTACGATCGAATAATTGAGATTCTACCGTGTTTATTATCGAACACAAGAAAATAGATATCAGATCCAAGATGCTATTATATAATTAAGAAACGAGAAAAGTTCAAGAAAAGTTCCAAGAAAAATTCCTGGATCGTGGAAAGAGGTAAAAGAAAAAGATCGATGGACTTTCGCGCACACTTAGCGGATACTGGCCACACGATTTGAATAAAAGAATAGCATAAAAGTACAGGACAGGCCAGTAGAAGACAGTACAGCTGATGGAAATGGCGAACGATTAGATACGGTTTTCATGTACCGCCACTCCGGATGATGGACGTTGCTGTTTATTTCACCGACGGGATTATCGTGAATTTCCATGGGAGAAAAATAACCGCGTGCATGCATTGCCACGTTATTCGTAACGGTCTCCTACTATGAAAACACTCGTTCTTTCGGTTTATTTCGACGACGCTGTCGAAAAATGTACACAGATCTGAATAATTCCAGAATGTGGAACGAGAAGATGCAGAAAAATAGGGATAGCTTTATGTGTGGACTGGCAGACGAGTCTATCCGGCTTTACAACGACCCATTTCTTGGAAACTTGATTAACTTTTTGTAAACTACATATGAAGGCAGGACCTCCTCTCTCTCTCTCTCTCTCTCTCTCTCTTTGCGTTATATAATTTTGTATGTACATTTCTTTTTTTTCCAAGTTTCATTTTTCTTCAAGATTCATGCTTTAACCATAGATAGTATTAGTATAATGAAATTTTTACATCACATTAATTATCTTGATACTTAGTTGGACCTTCGGTATATTTTTATATGTCGCTTATGTAAGCATAAATATGTTTACAATGAGTATTCGTATTTTTATACTAACATTTTATAAAGCACCTAACGTTTAAGCGTCTTGTCACTTCTATATGCATTTTTTAATTGGTTTCGAATTTTACCAATATAACCGTGATAGAGGTGTCTCGTTACACTTATTACGCATATGGTTGTTCATTTAAATGTCAAAAAGTTCGTACGATGATAGTGGAAGAACGAGCAAAAGGTAAGATTTGGAAGTTACCAGGTTGCTGAAATTATTAATTAAAAACGTTAAAACGTAGCTAGTGGTTGTTCATTTAATTTCATCCTTTGTGTCTCGCGAAGCGAAAGCATCGCCATACAACCTTCTCAATGTCTTCATTTCTTATTACACCAACATCTGAACCTTCGTTCCTCTTTGTGTTTCAATTTCACACTATTTTTCGATAAAAGATTATATTAATCGGCCTTTTGTAGAACAATTTCTCTGCAACTTGTCGAGTTTGACGTGCCAAGCAGATTCGATACTTCTGAAGAAGAATTAACGTGAATGCACAGGAACGACAAAGAGCAAAATTAATTGTTTATCTTCACATTTCATTAATATTTTATCATGGCTTCAATTTGACACACGAGGGTTAAATAAATTTATTAAACAAACAAACGAAAAATTCGACAGTATTATAGTAAATAATAATAAATAAATCACCTTTGATATTTGCAATATCCAATGGAAACAATAAAATCTAGCAAAGAATCGACAACGAATTAGCAGCTCTATTGCATTAAATCGATATAAGATCAAAGAATCGAGCCCACCGGCGGCCACGCGATAATCATTATGATCGAAGGCAATCTTGCAGAAAATGACCATCGTAACCTGTAATGAGCCACTTCCTTCGGTCGTAGTAGCCAAGTTAAGCAAGCGGGTTACACAGCTTAACCCTACCACGATCCTCGAATTTTTATAGTTCAACCTTGTTCTTCTTATTTTAGCAAATAGAAAAGATTTCTAACATTTTAGAAAGATGTTTAATTTTGAAGGATTAAAATGCGAAATTATGCATATCGATAAGGCTTTTTTCACCTTTTGTCCAACCTGAAAATACTCTTTAACCCTTCGGTCGCGTATGTTTTGTGACGTTTAATGACGATTACCTGGCGATTACGATCAACTGCAATTTTTCCAACATTATTTTACACATCATCTAGTAAATTAATTCTTCTAACTTGTCGAAAGAATTCACATTGATTGGCCCAATATTAAAGAAGTCATTCTGCTTTAAAAAGCGCGCCAATACTTACGTTCCTAACTGTGTATATGTACTTATTAACAGAATAAATGCGATTTAGAGCGATAAGCGTGATTATTTCGATCTTTGTATTTCCTACACTTTTTAGAATATCCTCAAATTATCAATATATCGTATATTGTCGATATTTCAAAGTTCTAAACTAGAAGGATCAATGTGTATTATCAATACAATATTGTCAATAAATACTTATAATAAATATTTATACCAAATTTTATCAATATCGTTAACAAGTATTTGCAATAAATATTTATAACAGATTCTATCGATAATATTGCATCTATAATATACATCGATCCTTTTAGTTAATAAGCTTGAAACATTGACGATATACATATATCGATAATCTATGAATACCCTTAGAGCAGTACCCAATAACACATGTGCGTTATTTAACCTAAAGTAGTCGGTAATAATCTTGCAGTTGATGCCACTCTAAATAACAATTTATTCTAAAGAACACCGACATTTAAAACCAAGAAAAAAAGAGAGAAGAGAAAAGAAAAGAAAGAAAGAAAAGGAAGCGAAGGAACAATTTTGACAGAGCTAGACACTTGGGGGCGTCAGCATGACGGAGATGCGACACGAAAGACGCGGGTTTTCTGAGAGGAACGTTTGCGTAACCGAGAGCCACCGACGCACATACACATAATCTATGGAAGTTACAGGCTCTTACGTATCCAACGGGCCGAGAAACAAAAATGTCGACGAAAACGACTCGATCGACTCGAGTAAATCCACCCTGTCTGGTAGACTGTCACGAAGGGATGAACACGAGGAACGAAGAAGAAGAAGAAGAAGTTTCGACGCAACCGTCGCTGAAAACGAACGCTGAATTATTCATGGGGAATCTGTTGCTTTTATTCGACACCCCTGCGTTGTCGTTTGTACTTTGAATTTATTTAGGAAAAACCGATAGAAACGGTTTGCATCGATGAAAATCGTGCGTGTAACGTTGATTAGAGGGTTGGCGATGGAATTTTATTACACATACGTAGACACTATTATGCAGAGTCGACTGGAAAATTTGATAAGTTTCACTGGAGTTATTAGGGGGAAATTCTGAAAGATTCGTGCGGTAGACTTTGAACTTTGCAGAACTCGAGGGACTATCGTTGTTGTTAAAAATAAATAATAGTATATTTTGATAAGCAGCTTTTAGGAAAATATTCTGTTGAGAATTTCTTTGGCGCGAACTTTAAACTTCGACCTATTAATATTACAAGTAAATGATAAGTAATAAAATTTGATAAACGATTGGAATGTTTTAAAGGGAAGCTTTGTCGACAGCTTCTTGGGGGACTTTGGAGAACTCGAAAAATTACTTTTAATATACCAATAGACAAAATATAATATTTATTATATGTAAGAATAACTGATGTTAGTATTTAATGATATTATTCTTTATTTGTACATTTTATCCTGAAATATGCGTCGCTAAAAGTAGCTAAATCCGACGTAACGTTAACAAGAAAAATTACATTATGAGCAAAGAAGAGTTCAATAATGAGAACTCAAAAAGACATTTCGTTATAAATTTACCAATGTAGATATAACGTTTAAATTTAATGTGGTAGTAACGTTTCGACCTTTGGAAGAATGAAAATAGAAAAAAGAAAGAAAATTCGATTTAATCTGTATAACAAGACGACTCGCCAATTATGCGATATAATTCACTCCATGTTTATTAGGAACATATTAGATATCGATTATTGTAATCGATGATCTGTTCGGTTTTTTGACCGCATTCATTCGACGCTACCAAGAGATTTAGCCTGCAAGAAACGCAATCCTCCAGGGTATAACCAGGCCAAAATGTACAAGAACAGAGAATGGGATTTTAATCAGGACGATATACACGAAAGAGAAGGTAAACTGCCCGACGTTATTAATTCCTTGAGAAAGATCGAGCCATTTGGTGATTGACGTCGCGTGACGTTCGACCACGCCGTCGCTTATGTAATTTTGCGGCGAATCCTCCAGGGTTGCGAGCAGGATAATAACTATACGGAAGCCAAGGACAAGATTCGGTAGAATCCGAACAATCGCGAAAAGAATTCGCCGAATTTTTCTTTCGAATATTTCTTGATAATTTTCAGGATAAAATAAATCTTTCAGTAATAATTCTTAACAATCGGTAGGTTTTCATGGAAAATATCAGTTGCAGAGACTCATTTACCGTTTGAATCAAGAATATCGATCAGGAAACGTAAAGAAAATTTGCGATAAAACCACACGATTAGAAGATTTCGATGTTCAAATCTTTCGGCTAGAAATAAAAATGTAAATTAATATAAGAAACTGAAAAGGTATTAGCATTAAGATTACACAAAAAACAATTCTACATGCAAGTTTCTGCAAGCGTATAGTTTACATCGATACACCGTATATTTCTCACATACTTATTCCTGGCTTCCCATTATTATTTAAAACAATCACACGTTTGGCAAATCAACGACGTGAAATTTTTGCGAAAAATAGAATCTTTGTGGAAAAATAACGTTATGGAAATTATTTGCACGTATGCACCTCTATTTAAATAATTAGATGCTTCCCGGGTAAAAATCAGCGCATTACGCAGCCATTTCACGGACCACGTCGTGTGTCCGCTACTCTGCGTACAACCTTACGACCGTGCATTGAGAATCGCCTGTTCGTACACACCCTTATTTCCAAATACACACGTCTATTACCTTCGTTGAAACAATTATTCGAAAATTACTCAAATCTACCTACCGTGCGTTGCTGGAAAGCAGACTTTCTTTCGGTATCGTTTCTTTGCGCGTTTCGTTCGACCAATACGCCTCCTTACGTTTACGACTGTGTCGAGTCTATACGAAATAACCAATCATATAAAATATACACTTGTCGCTCAAATTTGCGCGCCACTATTTTTACGCGAGTCTCTCTTTTACGTGCTAAATTACAACACAATTTACGCGGTGGTCTTTACGCGCGGTTTTTAGTTCACGCGGCCAGAAAATACATTTTGCTAGAAGTTTTCAAAGTAACAAGTGCATACAATAGCTATTCGGCGATGTTAGAACGCGTCGGTGCTGTATGAGATAAAGATAAGAGCACATTACGTTGCGGCAGTCATCGTATGTGTACATATTTTTCTCTTTCCTACTGACAGCCTTTATTCTCGAGGTTTTTATTCAAATTTTCATTCAAAACGAGTCCACGTGGAACGGTTAGTCCGCGTAAATTGAGGAACGGGTACACGTTGAAACTACGCGTAGTTTTCTTTCCAACAACTCACACCTTCACACTCATACCTGTACTCACCGGCTCACGAAAATACTTCAGGCGACGTAACAGGTGTTGAAATACTTTCATGAGTACCTGTACCTCTAGAAATATCCCTTGTCATACGCAAGTAACTACGCAAATACCTAACAATGCACGGTCCGTAACGAGAAGCCATAAAGAAATTAGTATTGGATACCTGTTCGGTCGTAAGGAGCGGCTCTCCTCGGCGCGGTTTGTCCCTTAACAGGGTGGAACTGGTGCTGTTGGTGTAAGGGTGGCGTCTGGGCGGGTTGTAACTGCATATGATACTGCTGAGAAGTGGAATAGTGGGCGGATGCGTTCGCCGTGGATGCCGCCAACGATTGTTGTTGATACTGGCCTGGCGTCTGATACTGATTAAGATGATTCGGATGATGATAGTGGGGATGGGAATGAGTGTGTGGCTGACCCGTAGCTGGACTGTGAGGGTGTGAATGAGAATGCGGGTGAGAGTACGGGCCACACCAGGTATAATATTGCTGCCAGGAAGCGGCGGCATCCACGCTCGCCATCCCATCGCCTTCTTCGCTTCCCATTCGGACCACGGCCAACGATCTCTCCTCGATGCCAGTTTAAAACACTCCGATCATCTATCTCTCTTTCCACTCGCACGATTCACTAAATACACGCGTTCCCCCTTTCCTCTGTTGCTTTTTTGTTTACGCGTTTCAACAAACTCTCAATTCCTCGTTGGATTCTTCAGAACTGTCTATCGATAGTTCGTAGACTGTTCGTCCTCGAGGGAATGTCTTCTCTGATTTATGTTCACACTTGCAGACACACTATGAAATTTTTATGCGTTCGGTATTTGCAACTTGAGCAGGACACTGAAATTTGTTGAGGATACCGAGGCGATGGTATTCCTGTGTTTTATGCGAGAATTATTAACCGTGTAACGGAGCACAAGGGTTCAATGTATGGGGAAAGGTGCACAGTATCAAAAGCTAGTTCTCGTTCCTACCAGTACGCGAGTGATTAATACCAACGAATAACACGGTTCTGCGTAACATATTTAGAAATCATGTTGTTTGCTTAATTTTCGCCGACGTTCTGAGACATTAATGCTCGTCGACGTTCAGTGCGCAGACAGTTATTTTTCAGAGCTGACTTGTTGTTTCTCAGTTTCTCTAATTCAAATAATATACTATCTCTTCTTACTGATGTATCGGGCAACGATATTCCTTGCGCTACGAATCACAATATTTTTATTCTTGCGAATTATCAGCCAGTGTTACTATACTACTATAGAAAAGACTTCCCTATTCATCATCGTTGCATTGATTCTATTTACACTGTAAATCTCTTCCTGTTCATTTGAATTTAATCAAATTTCGTTTAAAATTCAATAAAAAATATAAAACAAACTTATTGCCGGAGCGGTACCGCACAGTCCTTCTATTTTCCCTACTAGAAATGTTTGTTAAATCCGCGAAGGAGACGCCGAATCTAACGACGAATTTTCACGAAAATTACACAGCTCGACCGCAGGATATTACGTCGATTTTAATCGAAGGAACGACGCACGAGACGCAATGTCGAGAAACGAGCACGGCATGCGAGTCGCCAAGGACCCGCACATAAACCTTCGGCAAAGGATCGAGAAACAATACCTCTTAGCCAATGTTAATACATCGTGATATCCCCTGCCCACGCCAGTTTCACCAGACTATAAATTTTTCATGCCGACCGGGCGTCCTGATCTCATCAAAATTCAACGCAAATCTCGTTAAACCTTCCACGATCAAACGAAACAAAAAAAAAAAAGGAAATTAATCTCGAATTAAACTGGAATTACTCTATTTATTCAACGACAAACTAAATGTCACTGAAAAAAGAATGATTGTCCGAAGTCGACACACTTTTCTATTTAAGAAATTCCATTCTTTGTCCGCATAAATTTCATGATTAGAATTCACGATCCAGAACGACGATTATCTCGTTAAATTTTTGGGGAAAAAGAAACGGACCTCGAACACCGATCTCGGATCACAGTATCTCGCGAAAACGTCTAAAGCAAGATAGTCGCACGAGGAATCAGAGGTAAATCGCGCAAGTCCAAGGTAACAACGAAACCAGCTCGATTTAAGAAACCAAATTGGCTCTTGTCTCACACCACGCGTCCGCACATATATCTGCGAGGTACACATATGCGTATAGTATACGAACGTATCGAGTACATAACCTCGCGTATATAACGTAGATTTATACGGCTATAAGTATACGAACGCGTACACTGCTCATAATTATTCAAACATCAATAGAACTATTTCTTGAACGATTTGAGATTCGAAGTACGTACAGTTTCTAGAACGGTCAATACAATCGAAACTAAAATTTATATTTAATAACAAATTGTAGTGTTAAATACAGAAAATAAAGAATAAAGAATCGTATAATTACGATTATTACAACTGTACAATGACAAATGTTACAGTAATAACGGCGTTATTAATCAAGAAAGATCCTTACTATACTCTTATAGCAGAAACGAATTAAAAATAGCATAAAAGTTATATAGCGTAGTTCGAATAATTATAACCAACAGTAATACACTCGAATGTAACGTATATATAACCATGTAATACACACGGACAATAGTGTGTATATATATATGTATATATATATATGTATACATTCACGTGTATATATATATGTGTGTATATATATGTATATATATATGTATACATATATACACATATATATATATATATATTATATTCAACGTCCCCTTTCTTACGTTCCTTATAGCAACGAACGTACGAAAACGAAAACGAGAAGAAAGAACTAAAAGAAAGAACGGCAATGTAGGACTAGCTTTCGTGTTGATAGAAGTTTCACCAAAAATTGACGCGAATAATAATCGACGAGGAAGGATGGACGCGCGCGTAGAGCCCGAAGAGGCTCGAGGATGACTGAGAGGAACAGGTTCCTCTCCTCCGCCTCGAGCAAAAGAGGGTTGAAAGCACGAGGCACGGCGAGTGAGCGGAGCTCGACGCCAGGGGGATGTACTCCGGTCCACGTGCACCAGGAGGCACGTTCCACGGTCACGTGTATGCTTTACGCACCACCCCACTTCGTCCCTCCTAGCCGGAGTTACCAGTGTCTCTGTGTTCCACTTATTTATTATTTCTGCCACCGTATGAAATTCGAACGTACGGAACGATGATACTCGAAGATTAAACGGACAACGAGTTTGTTAACGTAAGACCAGATGACAGTGTACGATAATTAGACTGGGGATTTTTCAACTGTGGCTAGATCGTGTCGGAATATTCAAGTTCTACGTAGGGAACACGTCATATTATGTAAGATGTACGTGTCAAATAATGTAAAATATACAGTATGCGATATAAATATGATGTATATGTATAAATATAAATATAAAACTAACGTAAGATATAAAATACACAATTATATTTATGTTTGCGAAATATGAATCACGTTTCCACGTACCTACATTTAGTTATTGCAATTTCAGTTGTAATAAATAACAATAGCTTTTTCAAGGTTTTCCATAGTAAATTCGAATCGTTTCTCTGGGAAAAGTAATTTATACGTTGGAAACGATCACTTTACGTTAGAAAATTGGAATGTACATTAAATTAAAACACAAATCAGAGAATCTGGCAAGAAACGGCGACCAAAAAAATATTAAACGAATTCTTGAAATTCTTGAGATTATTTCGCAGATATTTTTACTCGTCATAGTGACGTTCTCTTTTTGTGTACAAAGAAATACTGTAGATTGTGCGCTAATAATTAACACTTACGTGGCGTTAAGCTAGCGTCACCGTTCACCACAGTGTTAACGTGTCCGCAACTATCGTTTCGTACGCAAACTCATTTCGTAGTTGCGACACTAAAAATCGGATTCGCATTCTCAAAGAAACACGCGTACGAAACGAATTTCCTCAGCTTCTTCCCTCTATTCTATTTCCATACAAAGACGCAATAACGACACACGAGCCATGCAAAAGTCATATCGATCAACTCCGACAAAAACACATACATGGGAAAGCACAGGAAAGGCGATCGCGTCACAAACATTGTTTTTCAAAAGGCAAGTCGAACGGTTTAGCTTCCGAAAGGTTACGTAACGAACGAAATAGAATTTCTATAGAATGGAGAACACGTAGGAATTTCGAGGAAACAAACCGCACAGTTTGGTTGATCAATGTGTCGAATCACCGCGTTATTCGACTATTCCTCGCGGAGGCAAACGCGAAACTGTAGAGCGATTAAAAGGAAGATCGGATGGAAAGCTCGTTTTCTATTACGGTGGCTGTATCAACGAGGGGAAAAGGAAATTTGGAAGTCAATATTTTTGGTTGCTTGTTAAGGATACATGAGTTGATTCAGGTTTCTGGGGATTTAATTAGCGGGTCACGCGGAGAACTCTCGGCGGATGAATAATGCGATTCGGGATAGTAATCATCGACTAATTGATACTACAGGTGGAGGAGGTAACGACGATACGTTCGTAATGGGGTTCGATCCGATTGTTGTAGAGCAGATGGCGGATACTTGTGACTTGCACGATCAAACCCAATTTGGGAGAAAATGGAAGAAGACGAAAGGAAATAGACGATTGGTTGTCCGAGGAGTTGATGGAGAGTGGTGTTTAAAGAGATGGAGAAGGATCGTAGATTTGGGATAGGATTGGGTCAAGTGAGGTTGAGCACTGAGAATGTTAATTACGTTACTTGTGATGGCATGTTGTCTTCCGAATGTCACGTCTGTCCACGTTAATGCAAACAGAGAATTATCAATAATTAGCAAAAGTAGTGTAAAATAATCTGCGCTGTAACTCCGAATATAAACCAAAGATTCGTAGTGTCAGATTATAATTACTTTAATTTCTCACCCCTCGAGTTGTCTCTTTTCAAAACAATCGATAGTTATAATTTTGTAGGAAGGAAACGACGCTTCGTAATGATCTCGCGTTAAATTTTATATATTTCAATATTAACAAATAAATTAGCAAACGTGTCAGTCTGCTTTCTAAATCTAGCTCGATCATGCTGGGCCAATTAATATAAAACGTTGAAATGTTTCCCGCGTTTTTGGAGTCTAGAAAATTTCTAAAACAGTCGAAACGAGACTCGTCCGAAGGTTTCTCACGCAGCTTCGCACGGCTGATGCAAATTATTGTGCCACGTATCAATTTAGTGCGTCATAGCGGCAATTACGCGTAGGTCGCAAGTCAGTGGTGCTGATCGTAATCTCTTTTCGCTATACATTGTACGTATGCCGGATTGTTTATTCTTCGTAAATATCACTGAAACGAGCGGCGTTTTGTTATTTACTTTCCAGTCGCTTACATGGAAACGGCATACCAAGGCGTGCATCCACCGTCCATCTCCTTTCTCTTTTTGTAAAACCATAAATCACATACATATGTGAAAAAAAAATGTTTCAGCAACCTACCATTACGTAAACAACGTTGTCTATCTTTTCTAGCAAAGAATGAATTTCTACAACTTTTACATTTCCTACAAAATTGTGGTTAGTGGTGATATAAAATGATATAGAACGGATTTCTTCAACTTTTACATTTCCTGTAATATCGTGATTAAATGCGATACGAAATGATAAAAAATGAGAACTGAATCTTTTCAATTTCCAAATTTCCTATACAAACGTGACTATGTATGATTTAAATGGTGTAGAATGAAATAAAATGAAGAATGAATTTTTTTCAACTTTTAAATTTCATATAAGATTCTGATACAAGAACGATACAAACATTTGTTCTTTATCATTCTTCTTCCTGTAATTACTCTACAAATCTGTAACTAAGAATTTCCGCAGTATCCAAAGACAAGAACAAGTCCAAATTCCTCAATATGCAAATCAGCAAATGTTCCTAATTTCCCAGCACAGAACCCAGTTCTTTAAAGCCAGTTCGCAGTAAAACCTCCAGCACTTGTGTCAAATCTATCAAAGTCGATTACATTAATTAATACAAAGTATGCTATTCATTTACAATAAATCGAAAGGTATAACCGATTCTAACCATCGAAAACAATATATACCATAAACTTACAGACCTTATAAATTTCCTATCTCAAAAGGTGAGAATCTACAAGTGACAAAGTATAGTACGTACGATGAAAGAAAAAAAAATCAAGGGAACTTGAGAAACAAAAACAGTAGAGAGAAGCAAGAAAAATGAGGAGAAAAGTGGGAAGAGGAAAGTTTCGAAGACGGGAAGTGAGGACGTACGCAGACAGGATAAGGAGTACGTTGACCTGAATTGACCTGACCTGCGACAACCCAACGTGTTCGACGGCTAAACTGTCGTATATCAAAGTAATCTCATGCGCGGATCATTGAGGAGAGACTCGGTCCCCGATGTGTATGTATGCGGCCACAAAAGAACACTCTGACGGGACACGTTACGAGGCGATCGCTGCCTTTTTCTACACTAATGCCCACACTTAATGTACCACCTCGTTTGCCCTTATTAATCTTACATGGAGCATTAATAAAACATCGTTGCCTCGCAGCACAGTTATTTCGCCATAAATCATTGCTCTATGCGCTACAGATGCTTCTTCGAGTTATCTTCTTCTTATTATGTTTTGATATATTTGCCGACTTTTGGGACAAATTGCGTTTAAGATGCTGCGGGATTTGAATGAAACGTTACGTAAATAAAAGTTATTAATATTTTTTTACTTGGGCCGTAAATCACGTAAGCAGGTGAAGAAAGAAACGTTTCAGCAACCTGTCATTGTGTAACAACATTGTCTATCTTTTCTAGCGAATAATGGATTATTCCTTGATCTTCTAATTTCCTATAAAATTCTACTTGAGCTTTTTCACACAGTATTATATCGTTAATACGAAATTTAGGAAATATTGTGTAAATATAAATTTGTTCTAAATATTCTTGTAATATTTCCAAAATAGAGAGAGTTTAGAAAATATGATTTAAAACATATACTTTTATGCTTCTTGTCTGAGAGAAGTTTATTTCAGTTGGAAAATGAATTATATCTGTGTGGCTTGGTGCAACAAGTGCCGATTTCATATTCTTGCGAAGATGAGTTAAGCACGGTATTGACTTCGTAAACAACTGTATATTCTATATTTAAAAAATGACTTTCTCAAGTTCTATACAGAAACGACTGTAATGTCATTTTATTGTTATATAATACAAATAAATAAATAAATTTTCCGCAAGAAATACCAAAGTCAACGTGAAAGACACAAATAGCATAAGCTTTAACTCTGCCTCTTTATATCAGAAAAGAAATTCGAAACGGCAGACACTTCTGTAACAGAAATTACTTCTTGCATCAAGTCACAGATATGTATTTCTCCATTGGAGGTTCAAAAAATATTCCAATAAAGTCGTACATCTGATTACTGATCGGTGATAAATGTCGATTCGTCCAAACAGATCTTAACAGGCCTAATAAAATACGAGGAAGAGAAGAAAAGAAAATCCGCGAATCCCGATAAACGGCATATTTCCTTAAAAAAAAAGAATTCTTGCGGCCGATTTAGGCGAAAGTAGCGGTCTATCGGTGAAAGGTTGCAGCAGCTAACGCAATTTATATTTCAATCGACCTATAGAGAAGCTTTTATCTGTCCAACGCCAGACTAGGAATACGCTTCAGCCATCTACCCCATCTACTCGCATCTCGACTTGGAAAGGAAACGACAGACAGAGACGGAGATCGAAAGAGAGACAGAAAGAGAGAGACAAACAAACAAGGGTCGAAACAAAAAAGAAATATAGAGAAAGAAAGAAACAAAACGAAAGCCAGCTCTCTTCGTACGTGGATGAACGTGGCCCACAGAGAAACGATCTCACTGAACCGGGCTAGACATTGCTTTCGGTTTAAATATGGTGGCTGGTCGAGCGGAAAATACACGGGGGATGCACGGGACGTTCATCAGTGTCTCTGACTTGCCTGCGATTGACTGGCCAAATCGTACGAGGATGTTCAACGATAATAATCCTTCGGCTGATCGTGCTACGCAGTTTATGCACGGGACGATGATCAACTTCGACAACCTTTCTCCGCCTTGTCGGAACAATTACGTCCATGACCGGTGTGATTTAAGAGGAGAGGGCCGATTAATTAGCCAGACGCCCTTTCATTTTCTTCACAATGCGAAACAGGAGAGTCAGTCGGTATTGAGTGTGGGCAGACACGGGCTGGATTGTGGCAATTTATATGTTTTGCCATTTTTATCGCGTATGTTGGACTCTTGTTTAAATACGTTGTTTTGTGGCGCGGTTTTGTTAAGGAATACGATAATCCTGCAGACCCGAAAGGATAGCGCGAATTTAACATTTTTTCTCGTCTATAAGTATTTGGTAAAGGACATAGATTTTTATAGCGATCCCTTAACTCTATGCGCATGTTTCTTTTATTTATATTCTACTTTAGAAGTGTCGCAAAGAATTGCTTTAGAATTACTAATAATTAGAAGAATTGTATTTATTATTTTCTCAGAAACATGACATACAACATATATTTCTATCATTTTGCCCAATCACTGCATCAGCTTCGTTCTTACTGTACCTTCTATCGAATAGCGAACAATCCTATTCGTCCAATGAATCACAACTGTTATATACAGAAACATCATGTTTCAAATTTCCAGTAGAATTAAAATGTAAGATGTAGATGTACACGGTCGCTAAATTTTCATGTATCATGTATCTTGAATGTTTTTGAAGGAAAATGTAGATTTTAAATCTCGAGTAGCTATAGCAGATAACATATCATAAAACCGGAAGCTCGTCGAAACGCAAAAGGAAAGAACGAGACGTAACGATAAATAAATAAAATACATAGCAAAGAATATTGTGAAGATACGATAATTTAACCGGACAACTAGCCTGTGTACATCGTTTTGTATTTAATAGGAACGGTTCTTTTTCTCACCGGTGAAAGACACGGTAACTCAACATAGAGTCTCGACCTTATTCGCCACCCTGGCGCTGGTTACGTAACACAGCACTCACTTCGAAGTCGACTAATAAGCAAGGTAGGCTCCGTTTGTACACGCTTTGCATTTAATACTTCCTCCACCCCGTGAAGCCACCACCCTTCGACACGATTTCCATCGAGCGAAGCCGTTCACGTGGCGAGACACGTGAGTCCGACACGTGGGAGTCCCCAGTCAACGATATCGAACCATCCTCTACTCGAGATATTTCCGAGTAGCTGGAGTATAAAGGGCCAGCTTTATTTTACACGCGTAACTACTACATCTTTCATATTTTCACCCGATTAATGGAGATACACCATCCATTCTTCTTCGGCTTTATCTATTTCTGTTTATCTTATTTATATCTATTGTATTTTATTTCTCGTCCGCCTTTTCGATTGACGAGCATTCACAAATCTACGTAATTTTATTAAAACTAGCGATTATGTGTATGTTTTTGAATTAAGGTTTTTTTTCGTTTCAGTTATATCGTAACCCTTTCATTGTGGAGCGAAGCGTACCTCAATCGTTGAGATTCATAATCGTTACGACGATACGCGAATCATTATGTATCTTCTATTTTTAAGTTTACCACGAGGGGAGTACGCATTAGCCTGCTAAATAATCGTATTGTACCATACAGATTTAGCGACATAAGTTAAATAATGTCACAGCGATACACTATCGCACGTACTCACATTCGTGTCAATTTAAATCATCACACTCTGTGTAATCATCGTCCTATCTATACATGTATCGCATGTAGATCGCACATACGCAGATTACAATAATAAAAAAAGTATTATATACCAAAATGAAACAAGAAGTTTTATTTTTTTTAATTTTCCAACGTAGTTATCGTAGCATACTATCGTTTTAATCTACAGCGAAAGGATTAATAGCGTCCTTTTTAAGGAAAATTTAATCGCGTTGTATTTAATCAAGCAAGGAAATTTAGACTGCGGAAACTACGGATTTTATGCGCATTTTTCTCTTCACGAATATACTACGTTCTATTTTATTTGGTGAATACGTTGCACCATATTCCCACGTTACCTATACGTCGATAAAACGGTACCAAAGATCAAAAGCCAAAGAACGTACTAAAAGTTCACTGGGCACCCAGTTGCCTCGTAATTTTCTCATTTTTCTGAATCTACGTAGAAAGACTCGGTGTGCCGGACGTGCCGGCAACGAAGGTCGGTCTCCGGACGTGACATCACTGGCAATCAGTTTTTCAGACACGTGAGAAAACAATTGTTCCTTACAATGCCGTAATAAAATGGTACACTACCGAGATCAATTTAATTGAGCTTCTTCGTGCGTGCCAGACTCGCGATTACTCTGATACCGCACACAACGCTCTATATTAGAAAAAATATTACCATCCAATCCCTTACACACTTTCGTCGTCAAACGACAAGATTCGTGCTTCTTCTTCTTCTTCTTCTCGTTCTTACATTTATAATTGACTTCTCTGGCTTAGTTCGCTCGTTTCATTAACTGGCATAGATTCTATAAATGCTGCGCGTTCATCCCGTGCACCATGGTATTTAACAGGAATGGAAAAATGCCTTGTGAATGCCGCAAGGACGTCGGATGCGTGTTACAATGCTACCTAATGCACGTGATACTTTCCCACGTGATTAGTCACGGTCCTACCGTGAACAAAAAAAAAAGAAAAAACGACAGGATAAGGTAAAAATATGTTGCGAAATTTTGCGAAATCTTTGTGACTACGAAGTTTAGGGCAACGTCGAAGTTCAGGGTAATGGATACCACGTGATTTGCTTCGAGAAATGATTTTTCACTAACGTCTCTCTATCATTTTTTATCGGTAAGGGCGACCCAAGTTTCTTATAATAAATATTATGACATGATTAAGATGATTGCCTATCGAATGTTGCCTATATAAATGTTGGATATTAGAAAGAAAATATCTTCAAAATATTAGATATACAGATTAGATATGTGAGATACTAATCATTAGTATATTGTAATTTGAATTCGTGAAGCTCAGTAGCTAAGCTAAAAGCCACATAGTGGTAGTATCTGTGTGTAAATATGTCACAAACTCTTGCAAGCTTGTTTAAAGTTTGCAAGTTCATCTTGCAATTAGCGATAAAGGAACTTTAGGCCTCTTAGACTCCCTTGAACATTCAGACCTAACACGGAAACCTTCAAAGTTAACATTACTACATAGGAATTTTGAAATTCAAGCCTGAAGAAAGAACTGAAAAATGAAACGAAATAAAGGATCAAGCGAAGTGGAAAACAGATACATCGACAATTTCCTGCTTCCCTTTTCAGTAACCACTATGTTCAGTGATATTGTCGGTGATATAACATTTGATAAGACCGTGAAGATGCCACAACTCTTACGCAATCTGTGTGTATTCCATTCAATTCTACTTCATAAACACGGAACTCCACAACCTCTATGGAATCGTTACAAAACTTGGCAAAGATAAAAGTCCTTTAAAAAGTTCCACGTTCTAGAAAAAGCTTCGATCTATGATGTAATTTTATATTTATAGTTTCCATCGTAAGGATTGAAATGTACAATAAAAATTGCAACATTAACAAACAAAGGCGAACGATCCTTAAAATTTAAACAATCTCTGATGATTCGATCTGTGAATTTTATCCTTGATTATATTTATCTTTGATTCAGTCGCATCACAATTAAGATATAAAGTACAGATTTCTGAACGTTGAAAGTTAAGATGCAAATCAAAGATTAGAAAACGAGTCTAATATGCCTAAAAACTCATGTAGTATCGTTAACACCTGAGAAACATATTCGCACAGAAACGTTTCGCTGTTTATCTGTTGTATATATCTGACAGTGGATGATTCAACGTGTTTAGAGAACCTTTTATCAAGGAGTGAATACCGTAACGAAAAATTCTGGAGACCACGGCCTTGCGAATCACAAACGTGGCCGCTGCAACGCGTTATGGCGACGCCGTTAATATTGCGTAAACGTTAGGCATCTCATTCAATCGAGTTTTCTAAGTGTTATATCTGAGTCAGCCTTTCGCGGTGATTTATTGCCGACAAGCTTTTGCAAATATCACAGAATACTCGGCTTATCAGCTTGCTCTTATGACGTATAATAAAACACGACTTAAAATCTATTTTTCTCTATCCAGCTATCTTCTTCAAACATAGCAGCAATTGGTAAATTTGCAGTTCAGTATCTTTAGAAAAGTTCCTACATTACTTCAGGTACTCCATAAGAACTAACGAGCGAACAACTCTTGGAACATGTTTTTTTCAGTACAGATTCTTGAACTCATTGTAGAATTAGATACTGTACTATACTATAAAAGCTAATATTTATCTGGAACTTTGATTCGGATAAAAACAAAGATATGAAGAAATATTAAATAGATTTGGAAGGATTCATATTCGAAAAGAACAGTCATCAATGATATTGATGTAACAATATGAAGAAATAATTTTAAAAAACAATCAACGAGCACAAGCGATGAATTAGTCCCATCTGGGATTGGAACAGCCTGTGTTAGATAATTAAATACAAGATAAAACTTCTTAAGAAATAAATAGAAATATCCAGACCAGACGTGTTTTTCTATTGAAAGACGATAGCTAATATCGCTAATATAATACGTACTTTTGCTGCCACACGAACATGAAACTTCCGCATCAATCACCTTTTAAGATGATAATTGATATTCCTAGTCTAATACCTTTAAGCTACTTTATGTTTTAACAATTTCAAACTGTTTAATCAAAGGAAAGTAAAATCGTGCAAAACAAAGAAAGAGTATTAAGGAGATTTCTCGTTTCGTGATGCTTAAAGGCCAGCAGGCGGACGATCTTACGCGTATACCTCCAACCAAACGAATCGTGAAGCTGCGCGCCTTTCGCTTCCGGTTCACCGATCTCTCCACATTCGTTAGGCCGCGTTCTCTGTTCTCGACATTTATGTGACCACTTTCGCTCGGTCCGGTGTGTGTTTCGACTCGCTACGCGCTGCCGTGTTGCACCGTTTCGAATTCATCTCTACGATTAATAACAACCGTACTCTACATATTCCTTTTACTCCTGATCCCGTAACTGATAAAAAGATTATATGATTCTAGAACGAAAGAAGAAGGTCACATATCAATTACTTCAGCTTCGTTTGAAGAAACGTTCATCTTCATGTAATAATTTCTTCATTTTTATCGTATTATTTTATTAGAAAGGCAGAGTAGGAAATGGAAAGAAAAAAGAATGGAGAATTGATTGAAAGAAGATTACACTCGTTATACTACTTTGTGAAGTATCATCGTATTAGATTTTGCTTTACCTGTTTGTTTCTAATGTCTGAAGTCTAATGTCAAAAAATTCCATAAACAATTTGAAGAAGTATATTCTAAGTATTTGCTATTAGATATTTTATTATTGGTTGTTTCGTGACGTCATTCAATATGGCAACCATATTACGAAAATCCTACGAATTGGTCCCAGTACTGAAGATATCTTAAATATATATAATATTCATTAAAGCTAATGCAGCAATTCCTGTAATCAAGTCTGGACAATTTAGAATCATTTGGACAATCAGTTTATGCAGGAACTCGCGTTAGCCAGCTAACAATAAACAACTCGTATGCGGATCTCGCACGGATGAATGCATCGTGTCCGGTATATGTCCTTGTACATTCACGAAGCTCTTCGTTTCGCGATATTTCACGAAAATGTCCATATACGAGAGAGAAATCATTCGTTTGTCAATCGACTTCGTATTTTGTGGCATATACGCTCGACTACTATTTATGATATCGCAAATTCGCTTTGAATGACTATTTTAGTAGACGCCATTAAAATGTAAAGAAGATAAAATTTGAAGATTTCACTTACAGAAGATGTTTCCGGAGAAAGTTTCGCGTCCCGTCATCCCTGATGTCATCTCGGCTTCATATTCAGCTTCTAAACTCACTTTTCATAATAATAACCACATATTACATTATAAAATTACGCAACTGTAACGCGGTCACTGACCAATTTGAAAATTCCAGTCCAACATGGCTGCTCGATTGTTCGACTTTTTAGTATATATATAGAGCGCGCTACGTATGATCGATAGATATGATTCGTATCGATAATTCAGTTTTCGAGATATGAATAGAAATAGACTGTAAATATTCGTACGTCTAAAATATGAAAACAAGATGTGTAAAATATAAAAATATTATATATATAAACATATGTAAACATATGCAAACATATACTATCAGACAATACTGAACTATGCATAAGTATATTGATTTCATTGGTGTATATATAATATATATTTACTATAATGGCGTCGTTTAACAGATTTGCTTCTTAAAATTTCATCAATTTGTGATGTAATCTTGAAATTGCATTATCGGACGAAACAAAACTCTCTCCAAATCTCATTTCGTTACCAATTATATATATAAACAAACAAAGTCAGATTTATGTACAAATCTACAATTTCTAATCGAAGAAAGGTTTAGAAGAAAACAGAAAAACACCGAAGATTAAAAAAAATATAAGATTTCCTTTTTAATTACCTATGAACGTCGTTCTAAAGGTTGATGGAAGGCAATAAATATTTATACACGCCTGTCCTTTGAACAGAGAGCGAATTACAGAATAATTTACTAACAAAGTAAGTCTTGATTTTTTTTCTTGATTGCCGTGTGTACCGATGCATGGCAGGTTCCGGATGGCGCCACTAAATTCCATAAACCCGAGCCAGATGCCAGTAGAGTCTAACTCTGTGCGTGCTGCTCTCTACAGGAGATCCGACCAACGTTGTAAGAAGATTCTTCTTATCACTATTTATTACATTTCATGCACGGCACTTCTTTTTAAATGTTGCGTATTAGATTTAACAGATAATTCTAATGTCAACCGATATATCGCAGTCGAGAAGACAAAATACACCAAAGGTCTTTACAACTTAAAATATACATTCATCTATCCATTACCAATGATTTAATAGCGAATAGATATTGAATTATTTATCTAAACACTATATTATTTTTTAAAAAAAGGAATGTAGCAACACTATACTCCTAAATTACTAGGAAGTGTTGAATAAAGATAAAGTTAATTTAAATTCTACTTCCAGGATTCGAATAAAAATCATTTAAGCAAATTCCAGACGATTCCACATGTTTCATAGGATACAACAGGTGTGTATACCGCAGAGGATGGCGTAACTAAGAATTTCCAACTACATATACGTCAATCACAGTGATCTATGAAAATCAGACCAGTTTGCACATCTATAAAGGACTTGTTCCTCTGAAATCGAAATTTCTATCATTTTCTAACAAAGCTGCCATTCAAGTTTCGCAGAATTATACAAAATCCCGGATCTACTAACAAAATAATTAAACAATTCTAGTAAAATTGCAATTTCTTATTACAGACGAATTCTATTTATTTAACGCGACGGGTAGCGTCGAAGGATAGGACTTTTGTCATTTTTTTAGTAAAAGTATCATTCCAGTCCCGCATAAATACACAAAATCCCGAATCTACTAACAAAATAATTAAACAATTCTAGCAGAAGGAAAAATTGCAATTTTCTATTACAGACGAATTTTATTTATTTAACGCGACGGGTAGCATTGAAAAATGGGATTTTTTTGCCTTTTTCCTTTTTTAGTAAAGTTGCCATCTTAAAAATGGAATTTCACGTGGATACTACTAGATACTATTTCGTTCGGTTCTTCGCCAAGTCTCGGCGATAATTCGAACGGCAATTTTTTTAAGCACTCCTCTAATTGTACTCTCAATTTGCAAGTCAAACAGCCGGAAGAGTACTATATTTACGAAGGCATGAGAAAACAGCTTCGATGACGTCACTGTTTAAAGGTCTATCGTACTCTTCTGGCGCTATTCGGTACTGTTTTATTTCTGCTTAGGTAGATCAGGAGAGAAAGAAAGAAAAAGAGACGGAGGACCACCGGTCCGAGAGGAGAGCCGGCAAATATGCAAACATCGAAAAGAAATAGATCGAGATCGCATCATTTTTCTCGCTGGATCGCCGCCAATTATAAAAGCACGCGTATACGCATGTTCGATTCGTTGGATATCGAGTGGAAAATATGGAGAAGGCGCGATTGTCTCTTGGAAACGCGGTTGTTTAATATTCAACCGAGTGAAATTTGTGATCAATGGATTGTCAAACAAAATGTCAGCGCTGAAAAATTATGTACAATCGTATCTTTTATCGTAAATTATGCTTTTTCGAGAGTATCGTAAATGTTGCTTGGTAGCCTGATTAGAACCATTCTCGTCCAATGTTGAAGAGAAAAAGACATTCAATGAGAAATTATTAGTTATAATCTATCGATTATTAATAGTCAAGGGAAATAATTATAGGTATTAGTTGCAGGAAATTTGTCAGTAAATATTAATACAAAGGTAGCTTTTATTTTCTGTGAATATCTAAATTGAATGTCAAAGTATTTTGTCCAGATTAAATCGTCTTCGCCGATCCATAGCAGCAAATGCTAGAATGGCAGCGCAAAAATCTCCAAAAATCGAGGCCCAGGTCGTAGAAGCAATTCGTAGGCTGCAGGCCATTCAAGGATCAACTTCACAGGAAATCAGTAATTACATTGCTCAAGAATATAATATTCCTGGCTCTGAGATTAGGCGTCACGTTCAACTTGCCCTCAGGCGTGGCGTGACTTATGGTATTCTTCAGCGTTTGAAGGGGTAAATGCAAGAAAATAGGATTAATTTCTACAAGCTGCCTTCCTGCATCAATTAACGATTCACAAACTAGAATCTATTATCTTAATCTAGAATTTTACAAAAAATTCAATTGTAGTAAATGATAGCAGTTTGAAAAGGAACGCAATCATTTTACCAAAAAGATCAGTTCTAAAAGCAGCCCGGATGTAACTATATAATATAATAAAAAAAAAAAAAAAAGAAAAGAATTCAAATAGCGTTACAAAATTAAAAAAAAAACTCAAGGCTACATTACATTAATATTACTATGAATTACTATAGAATATTACTTCAAAGTTCGAAGGAAATCGAATTGCAAAGAACCAGGTCAGAAAACGTACGTATCAAAGTTTTCAGATAAAATCTGCTCGAGCTTCGATTCAATAAACCACACGAACAAAATATTCTAAAACTCGAAACCTTAAGAATGTTACAAATTAGAAATGGAAAATTCTATTTCCTGAAACTTCCAGAATAACGTACCCCGTTAGAAATAAATTTCTCGTGTGACAGATCAGATGCTACGTGTATCTAAATACATTACAACAGTCTCCTTGTTTTCAGCGGATGCTACACGTACAATCAAGACTACATGTACAATCAATGCATGAACAGCGGCGACGCCACTGCTGTCGACATTCGTTGCTGGCGAAAAAGACGACCTAGCCGGAGAAGAAGCTCGAGAAGACGCGGTAGAAGGAGGTACAAGAGCCGTGGATCTCGACGTAGATCCCGTAGAAGGAGATCGCGAGGAAGACGAAGAAAATCGTCGAGGAGACGAAGGCGGAGGGAAGAATTTCCAAAGGAAATCGACGCGCTAAAGATGACCACCGTGACCAAACAATCGTCGAAAAGCAGCAACCTCTTACCGAAGGATGGTCCACGAAGCAATCATTCTACCATCTCTGCAAACTCCGAAGAGAAGCAAGAGTAACCATCCAAACGGATATCCTTCGCTTTTACGATCGACTCGAGAAGCAAAGATTGATTCAGGAGCAAGAATACAGATGCAAGTGAAATATACACGATATTTGCCTGAATCCATTCGAATGCATTTCCCTTTTTAAACACTTTTTTTATTCGAGTATTTTTCTTGCTTTATGGATAGATAGATACATACGCGTAGGATATGCCGCGATAAACAAAAGTATCGGCACAGATCAGCCTTTCTTGGAAAATCTTGTGTAAATTTGTAAAGAGCACGATTTTTCGCCTGGCCTGTTTCGTAAAATGTAAGTTGCAAGAATCGGAAACAATCGAACAAAACTTGCCTATAGATGACGCTGTAAATGCCAAAGTTGAAAAAAATTTTGTTTTTTTTTTTGATTGGAAAATGTTCTACATAGCAGAGTACCATAGTAGTAGAATTGCAGTGTGATTTCCCTCTCTAAATAGTTATTAATAATGCTAGAAAATGATGTCACAATGTCACTTCTACAGAAAAAAATATAGGTGCGAATAAACATTAGTTAGTTGTCTCTTGGCTTTTGTCTATGCCATCAATCTAAGTAAATGGAACATTGAATTTTCTTTATGACTAGCAGCTGGCACAAACAGGCTTTCCTATAGATACATTTTCCTTCTTTGTGAATTTAAACTAGATCTGCGTAATGCTTCTTTCCCTCTTGAAAAACTTGTTTCTGTTTTTCTTTTTTTGGCACTTACAGTGTTTTCTACAAGCACTCTTCAAATATGAGACACCGATTTTAGTTCTCAGCAAATGATTTATGCCAGTCCGAGTGATTGAATCCGACGAATATCGTGTATTATTCATAAAATCAACGAACCGAATTTAATTTAAACAAGATATATAGAAGTAATATTCTATTTAAGTACCCAGATTTAATAAAAGCTTCCTTTGAATTGGTATTTACCGAGAAATCTCTTGTAAGTAATAACTTATCTTCTTATGAGAAATCGAAACATCTGCCCGTATCCATTCCAAAACGATTCTACCAATGATCGATTTTACAATAATAGAAATCTTATGTTTTACTACAGACAGTCCCAAATATATCTTTTATTATCCATTTTTTTATTATACATCTGCTTAATGGCAATAAATGATGATATATTTAAATTTCACATTTGAAAACAACGATTTACAAGGAATCGTGCGTTTTACAGTCTGGTATAGCATTTTGTACGAATCTCGTTTATCATCATTATAATCACGTTTATAATTCTCTTAGAAAATTTCCATAATGCTCATAATGTAACCTTTGAATGTAACCGTTGCTAACGTCAGATTTTCTTTTGCAGTTTCCTCGACGCACTCGGAATTTACATATTAAGGAAAAACAAAGAGGACGAGATTGAAAGAAATTCTAAGAAGACCGACCATCAGTCATGGATATACATACGTTTTGATAAATGTTTTATTTTATCGTTATTCTACCTTTCCTCTTTTCTAATCTGTTGTATTTGTATCTGTGCTTTTACTGTTTTAGAATAATTCTTTTTCTAAAAATCTATTTCTGCCGCGAGTAACATGTAACACATTCTGAACATTTTGGAAATCACAATACATTGAAAATATTTGAAAGATCGTGCACTGTTGCGGAAATACCGAATCACAGGCGAATATTCAATTTCCAAAAATCACTTTATGTCACCTAAATACACGATATGCCGGCTAAAAATAAATGTTCGAAATACTCACACGAGAAGAACGTTATAAGAACGTCATTGGAAAGAATAAAACATTATCAGGGCCTTCTCGCACAATAATTTTCCAACCAGTAACATCGATATTAATCTTAATGAATGGACAATTTTTTACGTCGATTTCTATGTCAAATAGAACAATTACGTAAATAAATTGTCATCCTTAAAATTTACTTCCAAAACTTTCTGTTAACAAAGTAACGCAAGATACTGATCATTTATTTATACTAATTATTTGTGACTCCAATTTCCCTGATATTATCAATTCGATCGTACAAGAGGGTCCAGGTAATAATTTCATTCTTTTCTTCGTAAGTTCTCGTTATTGAAATGTATGAATTTTAGTATTGAAAATGCCGGAAAAACGAGCTACGTTAAAAGCAGTGGCCGTTTCTCAGCAATGACGGCCCTGTCGACGGCCTTGTTGGCTAATGATAGTCTTGCTAATGATGCGTTCGCACACGCGTAGTCGTGACGCGTGACTATTTCACCCAGCAGCTCTATGGCTAGGCATAGTTCAGCCCAGAAACACTTTGACAATAAATCTATACACAATATCCTGTATGACGATTAAATAATGCCGGCCAAACTGCAAACATCAGGCACAACCTTATTTACGTTGGAGAGAGTTCAAACGCGCGAGTCGTTCGCTTCAACGTTAAACGTTTTCTGCTATTTAACATTATATTTATTACAATGTTTTATGCTAATGGTATTAACAGCGAAAAGTTATTTGAATTGCAGATCCTTGTATCCTGTGCGAACAGTTAAAGGTAGAAAGTGAAAATTGCAGTGTTCTATAACACGCGAATTTCCTACGTTCGAACGGAACGAACACGAGAAACGTTGCTCATTCATTCGTTGGGAAATTAAATCGAGCGCGTGGATCCGCTGGCCAAGAAGTTAAGTACCTTTTGTTCTATGCAGGATCTCGTGAAGCGTTCACGGTATGAAATTTAATTGCCAGTAAATCACGAACCAGTTGATAGTCATTTCTACCGAGTAACAGTTTTAAACTTTCGGTTACGTTATACCCACGAGCAAGAATGTATGTGTCTGGTTCGAAACGAACGACGGTGTTCTTTAACTCCTTTGTTTATTTAGAAACTATTTAGAACATGCTATTGCACTGAGTAATTTGCAAAGATCATAAAAAATTCTACTGAAACTGATCGCACGACGGATAAACAAAGGAAGGCCAATTAAGCCTTAATTAATTTCTACAGCCAAGAAATAGGGCATCTTTCGTTCGACGTAAGGTCACTTACAGAGTTACCAGAGTCTTGTGAGATATTTAGACGGCTTATTATTTCCTAATCTTCCTCCAACTATCTCTTAATTATCCGAAACTGGCTACCACTCTGCCAAATGAAAAAGTTACTTCAGTCTCCATAAAATTCCAATTATGTTGTACTTACTGATTGCGAAATATTTGTTATCTCAAACGAACGAGAATATTCCGCGGATTCTTATGTGATCGCTACGAGCAACTTTCAAGTAACCGTGAGAATGAAAAAAAGAAGCAGGCAGAGATAGATTTACTTGGATTTTTTGCCAAGTGATCGAACGACGGATGAACATAAATTTTACTATCTGCTAGAGGTCTGTCGCGAGCAACAAAAAACGAATAATCATACATACACCGATAACAATATCTCGAATGAAATCGTCAGTCGCATAATTACTCGAGAAGGCAGCCGAGATAAGGCAGCTTGTTAAGAAACGTAACGAGCAGGTAACGCTAGACCAGCACACGCTATTGTGAGACGAACCGTGATTTACGATCGTGTTAGAGCATTTGGATAACTCGCAGGGAAACACGATGCTATCTCCTTCGTAGTCGATCCCTTTGTTTCGATATACAACGATATGCAACGATATACAGAATGGTTCCGTACGTGGATCGGTATTTTATTTAACCCCTTCAATTCTAAATATCTTCATATGTACAGCACTGCGGATAATTAGAACTGGATTTATACCGCAGGTCATAAAAATTAGGCGTTCGTTACGTTTACTGAAAAACTCTAATAAAATCATCTTTGTTGGGTATTTTATATTGCAAGGTAACGCGATACAAGCGAAATAAAAACTTTACGAGAAAATAATTGGGAAATGAAAGCAGCGAGAAGCAATCAAGCTTCGTTAAACATCATCGGTAGCCAGCGAGTGTTTACGTATTTATGAGAAATTTAAAAACACTGCAATCCATAAAATGCATATAACATACGGAAATATAGAAAATATCCAGTATATCCAGTACACGTCGTAATTTTTAATAGACCAAACGAATTACTACGTACGTTTCGTTGCTTTAGCTTTCGTTATAAAAATATGAAATTGCGTAAGAATCCATAGTCTAATTATCAGGTGTCTCTAATACAATTAGTATCTATTCGTGACGGGCAATATATCTGAACTCAGTCGGAGCGTAAATATTTTACGTGATTATAACAAGCTCGTATAGCAATAACAATTCATCGAGTTTCACCATTACTTATGGTTTTTCATTCATATAACAGATGTATCAATTTCATTCACATCGAGACAAGTAGAATGAATGGGCAACGGTTCATTGAATGGACGCTAAACAAAATTTCGTTTCTAATTCCTAAATAAACAGAGTTCGAGTAAATGGTGCTCTATCGCGCTTCGTTTCTACAGTAACAGGTAAGTAAGAGGGACAAATAGACCATGCAACTACATAGAATTCGTATAGTAATAGGAACCCATTGATTTCCCTCATTACCTACAGTTTTTCATTCATATAACAGGCGTTCAGGTAGAGATAAACAGAGTGAATGTGCAGGTAACGATTTTCATCCGTATAATAGGCGTTCACATTGAGATAACCGGTGTGAATAGGTAACAGGTAACGATTTTCACCCATATAATAGGTGTTCGCATTGAGATAGAGTGAATGGACAGCGGTTCATTTAGTAGACACCGAACGATATTTCGTTCTAATAAACAGAGTTTAGGTAAATGGTTTTCCACTTGTTGAAGTAATTACTTCAAGAAAAGCTCTACACTTTTTCTTTTGTACATCCGTGACCTGCAGGCCGCTGTTACGAAGAGAATAGAATTTAGTGACACAACAAAATTCAAAATAAGGAGAGATCCATATTATTGTGCCCTTTAATATAAATTACGTTTTGGATTACAAAGTCTAGAAACAAAAGAGCTATAAGTAGATTTCTATTGCTGTTTCTTGTAGCCTTCAGTTAGAGCTACACACCAAGGTTAACTTTTTGGTAATGCTCTTTGCTATAAATATATGAACGTGCTACCTATCATAGCTTTTCTTCTATTGTATTGTAACACTGTAAGAGTGAGGATCTGGATCAACATATACTATACCTGTACTTATACTTATACCTATATTTATTTCAATATATTTTTCTATTAAAAATTCATCCACTCGTTCCTCTATCAGTCAACCTCAACACTACCGCTCTTCGCTTCTGCTATAAAAGATAAGTGAAAAGGTAAGTAAAACATGTATCAGATAAGGTTACATTGGCAACGTTAACGTGTGAGATTTTTCAGTGAAACATTATTATATATAGAAGTTGTAAGGGTAGAAATTCCAGGTGTGTTAAATTTAAATTATTCAAGAAATAGTCTGCAGACTACTGGTGTTTGAATAATTATAAGTAAATAATGATTGATGAAAGTGATTAAATAATAATTATAAATATCGCAGATGAAATAATTTCTGTGTTAGAATACAAGAAATATCACAAATGAAATAATTTCTGTGTTAGAATACAAGAAATTTTCTTTCAACAATAAACATGATTATTCTCGTGTGATAATGACAATATATACTATGTATATCATACGTCACGCGACAATGACGATAGTCATGTTTATTGTTAAATTAGTACAGATTTTTCTAAATTAGTAATTACATGAAATAGTGTAAATTACGATACACTCAAGTTTGAAGAAGTTACAATTTCTAAAAT